>NC_089273.1:36668052-36991856 GCF_963678975.1 Dysidea avara
GTGATGGTAGGTTAATAGTCACCTGCAATAGTTGCTGTATTTTAGCAATTGGACATTGGGAATTGTGAAGGGGCATTACCCATCCACTCTTCAAAATAGGGGGAAGGGGAAATTTCCTCTCTATTTCTCTGTGCCTTAAATGTATCAAAATGTTAGGTTTATACATTAAATTTACCTATAAATGTCATAATAATATTTATGTTATAGCTTTATACTGTAACTTTAAGAAAGCACTTGTGACCAGGCCCGTGCAACCAGGGTTTGTGGGCACATAAAATTTGTCTACTTTTTGAAACTTTCATGACTCATAACTTGATACCATTAAGCTATAATTGCACACTTATTCATTTATTTGGCATTATAATACAAGTTGCATAATGCAGATAGTCTACTTCAATGCTGTCATACTGAGATATGGCAAGTTATGTGATGGGGTGTAGTTTGTGCCCACATATCTTGTTTTCACAGACCCGGTCACATTTTTCTAGCCCTTCTCTAGTAATCCACCATGTGATTCATAGCATCAATAATTGTGACCGGATCTGCAAAAAGGGATCTTATAGCCTTTCTGATTGCATGTACGTACTTAGCAACACATAACTTCACTTGCGACAATGATATCACCTTGCAATTTGGTCACTAGATACCTGTAACATGGCACTATTGCTTGGTGTAATTTTAAGGTGATAGTTATGATCAGTCAAACTTGAAAATGTGAAAAGGCTGTAAGACCCATTTTCACAAATCCAGTCACAATTGTTGCCATATTAAATTAGAGCTGAAACAAATACTGCAAATACCTGAGTACTCATTAAGGATTTTGATAGTCAACAGATAGTAAAATTGGTACTCAAGTACTAGTTAAGATCACATGACCCAGCTCACATGATGCACTTGCCATCAGGGAGTGACACAATGAAGGCTATTGTGTTTGATAGGCATAATTTCTTTTCAGGAACACTAACATCAGTACTTTAATACAGTGTGTGTATCATTGCTGTTACTTAAAACGCTATAGACAGCTTAAAATGAGCATAAAACATGTCAAAAGGTATGGCTACAAGTAGCTAGTATTCATGAGTACTCAATCGTTATTAGTACTCCAGTACATGATCGTTTCAGCCCTATATAAAATTATTTCAATTTTCTAACATCTATATAACACATACCAAACATAAAATGCAAGAAATATGCTTTTATTTGTGAGTCTGGAATCATGTGTAATGATACAATACAATAAACACTGCTATACAGTATATGATACTGTGACTCATACTGTTAACACTATTGTGCTTAGTTTCGCAAAATAAAGTTTATTATATTTAGGATGCGGCTTTTTATCTTTGGTAGGATGCGATTTTTTATGTTTGGTAGTGTACAAAAGTAACCAAAATTACGAGACCGTTTGAACATGTCAGTGTTGGTACTGAGTGGGAAAAATGGAACGAGAAAGTCATCAGGTTGATGTCCTGTGGTGGGAACAGTTCTTGGTATATCATTAGGATACTCTGCATCAGGGTGTAGCTTCAGCCACTCATCAAACATACAATCTATCATGACATGGTGAGGAATGAAAAGAGGATCATTTGGTGATGATGTCACATCATCCATTTGTCCTCTCTTATTAAATGGAATATGTGCAGTGAGATCACCTGCCCCAGTAATGGTATGAACCTAAACAAGAAAGATGATAGTATGCAGCAAACAATGACAGCAATCATACTTACCGCACTATGCATTTGTTGTGTAAGTGCTATCATCCGTGAGCCTTTTGAGGTCATGAAGGCACAGTCAGGGTCAAAAGAAGGTAAACACAGACATATTCTGTCTTTACGACACTTAGGTATGTTGTAGCTAATATCAGCATCAACAAAACTTCGATAGCTTTTTCATGACAGAACATTGTAAAGTGGAGAATCATATCTAGTAAAAGCCATGGCACAATTCACTTGCTGACTTGTGGGCCAGTCAGGATTATTGCTATTGCACGGATCAGTTCCTGTGAATGGACAACGTTGAAGGGGACCGGTATTAACATTAGGATCACAAATCTGAAAAAAGGTATTCCAACATATTGTGTCCCATCCATCACCAACGATATCTCCAAATACACGAGGAAAACCACTGACATTCCTTGTAGCCCCCATTCTATTTTCTGTAAAGAGATCTTCTGCAAGTATTCCAGTTGATCTTTGAATATCAATTCGCCAGTCCCAGTAAGGTAGCCTGAAAGTGTGATAGTCCCTGTGTCCCATGCTCTTCAGCATGTATTGCATTTCCCACTCAAACAACACATGAAAGTATTTGTGCCAAGTTGTAAATGCAGGTCCAGCATGAGCATAATCCAAACGATTTTCTAAATCTAAACGGAAAGTGTCATGCATTGACACACATGCATAATAGCAAGAGTCAATAATAGTGAAGGGAGAGTGTCTAACACTGCATAGGCCTGTAAAAAATGATCCTGAGAAATTCAAAGGGATTCCTTCAGATGTGTAAAATGTCCACACAGGCAGAACAAGGAAATGTGATGATTGCACACCAGCGTTGAAACCGGGTCACTACTGCTGACCCGGATGACCCACTGACCCGGATAGCAATCCGGGTCAGACCCGGATTTGACCCGGATGTGACCCGGATTGACCCGGATTAAATTAAGCCGAGGCGCGCGATAAGAGCTATGTTTCGGGGTATTTTCGAGCGACTCAGGCGGCGAGACTATACGTTTTGAGCGTTCGATTCGTGTTGAGTAAACGAGTAGTTATGTGATAACTAAGCCGGTAAGTTTATAATTTAAAATCAGTCAGTGGGTTTGGTTCCACGTAGCTACTGTGAGTTTACAGACAGCAATTGGGTGTGGCTTCGTACATACTTAGTATTGCAATTTCCCAATGTATTAAAATGGGTGTGGCTCACAATCCTGCTGCAAGACTAGACCTAGACTATATACAACTCATACATTAATCGATTAGTGGGCGTGGCCCCACGTAAGCTTGCAGACAGAAACGGACACAGTTTCATGCTACAGACTGTACTTACTAATAAATGGGCGTGGCTGAGCGTATGTTTTTAACGCGATAAGTGGGCGTGGCTCACGAAAGAGCTACGTGACTAGCGTTTATAGGTTCCACATCGTCAAACGATCAATTTCGTTTCTCACGTGATCCAATCCGGGTCAGACCTGGATAATTTGTAAACCGGGTCAGACCCGGATGACCCCGAGAAAATGTGACCCGGTTGACCCGGATGACCCGGATGACCCGACCCGGTTTCAACGCTGTTGCACACTGAGAGAACAAAGAAATGCGATGATTGAAAAAATCTTCACCTATATGGAGAATACTACATGTTTTAAAGAAAGAATCCCTTTGAATTTCTCGGGATCATTTTTTACAGGCCTATGCAGTGTTAGACACTCTCCCTCCACTATTATTAGCTCTTGATAATAGTGTATACAGCTATAGTCTTTTAACATTTGTGTAGCATAATAATGTGACCGGGCCTGCGAAAATAGGGCATGTTGGATTGTGGGTACAAACTACACCATGCCATATAACATCTCATATCTCAGTACTGAGGTAATATTGTTATTCTGTAACATTTATTTTTAAGCCAACTAAATTGTTAATAAGTGCTAAAAGTTTCATGGATAAGTAATAATAGAATACAAAATTATGTTGCATCAAAGTTTGAAAAGGTAGGCAATTTTTATGTGTCCACATGCCCTATTTTTGCAGGCCCGGTCACATATTTAATTTACATCGGCTGGTTTTTAACATATAATAATTAAAGGAGCTGTCCAGACTACATTTGCAATGAAGCCCAGTTGGCAACTTGCCTTGGCTACATCTAAATCTAATCCAAAACAGCCAAGCTGTAAAAAAAAGAGTGTGACCCTCAAAATGGCTATGGTGAAAAAAGATGTGAAATCCAAAGTGGCGGCCAAGAAATGACTGTAATGGCAGGTTAATAGCAAAAATTCTAATAACGACAATTCAGGTGAATTTTGGTGCCACTTGGTCTTGACACAAAATTCACCTGAATTGCCGTTATTAAAATGTTTACCATTAACTTACCATCACAGCCATTTCTTGGCCGCCACCTAGGATTTCATATCTTTTTTCACCATAGCCTTTTTGAGGGCCGCACTCATTTTTACAGCTGTGAAATCCAATTTGGAATGTGGACTCCCCTAGCTGGTGGGAAACTCTGCAGCAAATTTGGTTTCAATCAGATAAGTTATCACCGAGATACAAAGGTGTGAAAATAACGTTTTCTTTCTTCCTGTCAATATACCCACGGTGTGGCACGCCGGCTTCTTGGGCCGCACAACGCAATATCGTATGTCTTGATGTAGTAAGAGCATTCACTGATGCTAACCACAAGTAACCATCCTTGACGTTTTCGAGTATGTAAATCCAGTAGTTCATAGGTTAATAGGTATCCTAGGTTGATAAGTTGTGCTTTGGACAGAATGGGTCAGATTATGCACCCAAAGGGGCTTTTAGCCTGAAAATCAGTCTTTGTCTTCTTCATACAACAAAACCATATTGAGGAGTTAATTTTCCATATCAACATTTTCCTTGAGCAGCATAATAGACACCAATGAATTATTTTTTAAGTGCTTATGCTAGTCTTAAACCTGGTAAATACCTGTAACTTCATGATAGGTTTTAGATCACACCCATTAATGACCTAGGTTGTCTAATAATGATGAGCACACCTCTTTTTACTCAGACACAATGACCTCACATGGTCTAGCTGTTAGTATAATGATAGCATGGTGAAGAGTAACCACATGCACACCTATTGGTGGGTGGAAAGCTGACATGAGATGCTCTAATACAGCAGTCATCCTAAGAGAACAATCAGTCAGACAGCTACCAGTTCATCACAGCATATTTTTGGCACATGATTGTCACGAATGGAACACTTGATTATAATTTAGTTATGTCCTTGTTTTTGAGTTATTTTTAAATGCGTATAATAATGTGTTGGTTTAATATGTTGTGTTTTGGCTTAATTTTGTACTTCTTTGCCATGTTTGTACTGTGTATAGTTGCATGTGTCCTACGTATTTGTAATTGTGTGTTCTGAACATCCTACTGTAAATCAATGTTGATTTTTGTGTCCGTGTCACACATGTATATACGCAGCTGAATTCTATAAAAAAAGCTAAACACTGAAACTGGTATATTTTCAAATAATAAAAATGAAGTAGAATCCAAACTACAGAAAGTATAGTGAAATAAGAGATTACCGATGGTATTACAGCATAGCTCAGTGGGAATATCTCTAGTTTGACATTGAACAAAAAATTGATAACATTAACATGCTAATGTAGGGATTTTTTATAGGGCTATTGTATTCAGCTATATATGCTGTAATACCATCATTCATCTCTTGTTTCACTACTTTTTGTCACTCAGATCCCTGCTTCAGTTTTAAAGTATTACTATAATGGTCATATCACTGAATACAGATGTGATGGATGCTTACATACTTATTTAGCATTACCTAATGTCACAGAGTCTTTTGCTGCATAGTGATGCATCCACACAAACAAATTATAAAGTGATATGTTTGTCATTGAGAGATTTGTGGTTCCTGGAACTGCCTCTTCTAATACGACCATGTACCCTGAGTCAAATGAACGTGACTGCAGAATAGTATCAATGTATGCAGTCCAGTCACTATCAGTGTAGGTAGCCAGTGGCCGTCGGAGAAGAACTTTTGACTGAGAGCAATCTGGTCCATAATGGCCAAACTTACACCAACTACAGTCATATCCAGCATAATTTCCATTGCACTTACAGACCTGTGTTTCCAAGAAATTGAGAAACCACAATTATATAAACTAGCAGACGTACTATTTAACAGTCAACTACATGTATAGTGATAAAGTTTTGAGTATTAGTACTAACCCTGGTAAAATAGTGTGGCCAATTGTGACGGACATCAGCACTATTTCTGTCATATCTAGGCAAGTTCAAATCAGTACACTGTCCTCTACCAACATCCTCCCCACACACACCATCACTTGTAGCTGGACAACACTCCAACTTTTCTAGACTTGTAACATCGCTGCATGCTGTTGGTATTTGACCATAAACCTCTTGTCCCAACAGGCATAACAAGGCAATGGCCATGAAAGAAACTTGACCACTTTGCATTTTAGCTACAGTGTACAAGCACAAGATAGCTATGCATTCCGTAGTATTATATTAGACAATATTGATGTTGATAGCTATTAGGCCACTCCAATTGGATTCTCTGTTTCCTGTCCTGGACTCAAGCATATTTGCATGCGGGCAAGTGATCCATTTCCATTGTTGCATTATAATATTAGCAAATTTTCAAGCTACTGTACTATTTACCTGGCACAACCATAAAAGACTGTATAAAAGCATGCATAATAATATACTTTAATTCCTTTTTGAAATTGTAAAAATAACACACATGAATTTGTGTGGATTTGATAGCATACTAACACATGAGCTGATATATTTATTTATTTATCATACTGGGAAGTCAGCACAGCTGGTATAATTATATATGTGACTGGATTTGGCAAACCCAGGCTTCCACACACATCAAATTATTCGACTTTAACTGCTTGTAACTTGACTACTCAGTATGCTATTAACCTACAATTTTCACAAACTTCATTCACTGCATTATAATATACAATAGGTCAAAATTTGAAAGTGATAGTTTACTCCCATATTGAGTTATGGTCCTTCAAAGTTGCAAATCTAGATGTGTGTGGAAGCCTGGTTTTGTCAATTCCGATCACATATATACCCAGGAAAAAGAAACAACTTTACTGAATGCATACAGTCAATTATTGATTAAGGGTATTTCAAATTTGTTGAGAAAATGTCGTAGTCAGTTGTGTCGAGGATAAATGTCAGTAATTTGTTCCACTTATTGACTGTTCTTGAAAACTAATGTGATATGGTTGAGATGGAGATATAAAATGTGAAGGATTATATTGATGTGTTCCCTTGTAGCAGGTAAATAGTAAGATGGAATTTATAGTGAAAATTTTTATGGAATAGTTGTAATCTAGAAGTCCCTTATCAAATTTGTAAAGGTAGCCCTAATGATACGAAGCTACTACTACAAGACTGTGCCTGTACAGTATGAAAAATAACCAAAAAATAATGGAATATTTAAAAGCTGTTAGTAACCAGACGCGTGAGGTGGATGGAAATAGGGAATTTATTTGGAGTGGCCTTACCCTTGAAATTTCACATGCATTGCAGACAGGGTCTATGCTGTATACCACATGTATACTTATTTACAAAAATGGAATTTTTAAGTTGGACCATAGAGATCAAAGAAATAAGTACCAGCAATGAAACAAGGGAATACCTTAAAACAAGATGGGTTTCTGTACCTGCAGGTATACTGATGGACAGTTAATCCCAATATGTACAGTACTTCGGTCTATATAATACATGACTAAATTAGAGATTAATGTCCATTAGTACATCAAGACACACGGTAGTGTGTCGTGCGGCCCAAGAAGCCGGCGCGTAACACCCGTGAGTATATTGACAGGAAGAAAGAAAACGCAATTTTCGCACCTCCGTAGCTCTGTACTTCCTTGATGGAACAAGACGATTTTTGCTGTGGACATGCCTCCCAACTGCAGCACTCTACATTCCAAATTTGAGCGAAATCGCTTCGCGCGTTCCCGAGATATGCGACTTCAAAAATTGACTGAGTTTCTTCGTTATTTTCTTATTTTTCTTTTACTTGTCGCACACTTACAAAAACTGCTATAAAACTCGAACGCGTTATCCGATTGCCTTGAAATTTGGCACACAGAAGGGGGGTATAAAGGCGCATCTCGGTACCAACTTTGGCTGGAATACCATAAACAGACAAAGATTTATGAGCGATTATGCACGAAATATAACACCAATATGTTGTCACACCTACAGGGTAAACCGCGTATGGGAAGAAGCTGAAAATCGGTGGGTGAATAGGTTAACTATTGAACCTCAAACCTTTTGTGGTTTGAAAGAAATCGAGCTAAAAACCAGGAAGATACAGCGAAAAAATCAACAGTGTGTAACAATTACGCAATCGAGATTAGCTAATTTTTAATATTTTTATTTTATTATTATTATTATTATTATGCTTGCCACGCCTACCAGGTAAACCGCTTGGGGTAATGCTTTCAAAATCGCTGTACAGATGGAGTTATCATCTTAGAAAGGCTCTTCAATGGTGTAGAAGAATCAGACTTAAAGCCACGGAGTTATAACACGAAATCCAACTTGGTGTAGCAAGTGCGAGATCGAGATACTCTAATAGAGCAGTCATCCTAATAGAGCAGTCACCCTGAACAGAATTCAAGAGATCAGTTAGAAATAAGTAACCTGTATAGAGATCAGCTACAAACAAATCACCCTGTAGAGAGTTCAGCTACAAACAATTCACCCTGTTAAAACATCAGTTAGAAGAAGATTTCTTGTAGAGAGTTCAGATACAAACAAATCACCCTGTTGAAAGATCAGCTAGAAGATGTCACCTTGTAGATACTTCAGTTACAAAGAAACCACCATGTAGAGAATTCAGCTACAAACTAGTGACCCTGTAGATACATCAGCTAGAAGAAGTTACCTTGTAGAGAGTTCAGCTACAAAGAAACCATTCTGTAAAGAGCTCAGCTGCAAACAAATCACCTATACAGAATTCAGCTACAAACAAATCACCCTGTAGAGAGATCAGCTAGAAGAAGTTACCTTGTAGATAGTTCAGCTACAAACAATTCACCCTGTACAGAGCTCAGTTAAAAGAGGTTTCCTTGTAAAAGTTCAGCTACAAACAAATCACCCTGTAGAGAGATAAGTAAGAAGAAGTTACCTTGTAGATCGTTCTGCTACAAACAATTCACCCTGTAAAGAGATCAGCTAGAAGAAGTTACCTTGTAGAGAGTTCAGCTACAAAGAAACCATCATGTAGAGAATTCAGCCGCAAACAAATCATGTATAGAGAGTTCAGCTACAAACAAATCTCCCTGTAGAGAGATCAGCTAGAAGAAGTTTCCTTGTAGAGAGTTCTGCTACAAACAAATCACCCTGTAGAAAGATCAGCTAGAAGAAATCACCTCGTAGAGAGTTCAGCTTCAAAGAAACAATCATGTGAGAGTTCAGGTACAAACAAATTGTCCTGTAGAGAGATCAGCTAGAAGAAGTTACCTTGTAGAGAGTTCAGCTACAAAGAAACCATCATGTAGATAGTTCAGGTACAAACAAATCACCCTGTAGAAAGATCAGCTATAGAAGAAATCACCTTGTAGAGAGTTCAGCTACAAAGAATCTATCGTGTAGAGAGTTTAACTACAAACAAATCACCCTGTAGAAAGATCAGCTATAGAAGAAATCACCTTGTAGAGAGTTCAGCTACAAAGAAACCATCATGTAGAGAGTTCAGCTACAAACAAATCGGCCTGTAGAGAGATCAGCTAGAAGAAATTACCTTGTAGAGAGTTCAGCTACAAAGAAACAATCATGTAGAGAGTTCAGCTGCAAACAAATCACCTGTAGAGAGTTCAGCTAGAAACAAGTCACCCTGTAGAGAGATCAGCTAGAAACAAGTCACCTTGTAGAGAGTTCAGCTAGAAGAAGTAACATTGTAGAGCTACAAAGAAGCTACCATGTAGAGTTCAGCAGCAAACAAATCACCCTGTAGAGAACTCAGCTACAAACAAATCGCCCTGTAGAAAGATTAGCTAGAAGAAGTTACCTTATAGGGAGTTCAGCTATGAACAGATCACCCTGTAGAGAGTTCAGCTACAAACAAATCACCCTGTAGAGAGTTAAGTTACAAAGAAACCACCATGTAGAGAGTTCAGCTGCAAAAAAAATCAATCACTCTGTAGAGAGTTCAGCTAGAAGAAGTCACCTTGTAGAGAGTTAAGCTGCAAATAAATCACCCTGTAGAGAATTCAGCTACAAACAAATCACCCTGTAGAAAGATCAGCTAGAAGAAGTTACCTTGTAGAGAGTTCAGCTACAAAGAAACCACCATGTAGAGAGTTCAGCTGCAAACAAATCACCTGTAGAGAGTTCAGCTAGAAACAAGTCACCCTGTAGAGAGATCAGCTAGAAACAAGTCACCCTGTAGAGAGTTCAGCTAGAAGAAGTCACATTGTAGAGAGTTCAGCTACAAAGAAACTACCACGTAGAGAATCCAGCTGCAAACAAATCATCCTGTAGAGAGTTCAGCTAGAAGAAGTCACCTTTTAGAGAGTTCAGCTACAAAGCAACCACCATGTAAAGAGTTCAGCTGCAAAAAACTCAATCACCTTGTAGAAAGATCGGCTAGAAGAAGTTACCTTGTAGAGAGTTCAGCTACAAAGAAACCACCATGTAGAGAGTTCAGCTGCAAACAAATCACCTGTAGAGAGTTCAGCTAGAAACAAGTCACCCTGTAGAGAGTTCAGCTAGAAGAAGTCACATTGTAGAGAGTTCAGCTACAATGAAACTCCCATGTAGAGAGTTCAGCTGCAAACAAATCACCCTGTAGAGAACTCAGCTACAAACAAATATGCAGTGAAAAAGATCAGCTAGAAGAAGTTACCTTGTAGAGAGTTCAGCTACAACGAAACCACCATGTAGAGAGTTCAGCTACAAACAAATCACCTGTAGAGAGTTCAGCTAGAAACAAGTCACCCTGTAGAGAGATCAGCTAGAAACAAGTCACCTTGTAGAGAGTTCAGCTAGAAGAAGTCACATTGTAGAGAGTTCAGCTACAAAGAAACCACCATTTAGAGAGTTCAGCTGCAAACAAATCACCCAGTAGAAAGTTCAGCTATGAACAGATCACCCTGTTGAGAGTTCAGTTAGAAACAAGGAATCCTGTAGAGAGATCACCTAGAAGTATCGCCTTGTAGAGTTCAGCTACAAACAAATCACCTGTAGAGAGTTCAGCTACAAACAAATCACCCTGTAGAGAGATCAGCTAGAAGAAGTTACCTTGTAGGGATTTCAGCTACAAACAAATCACCCTGTAGAGAGTTCAGCTACAAAGAAACTATTCTGTAAAGAGCTCAGCTGCAAACAAATCACTTGTACAGAATTCAGCTACAAACAAATCGCCCTGTAGAGAGATCAGCTAGAAGAAATTACCTTGTAGATAGTTCAGCTACAAACAAATCACCCTGTAGAAAGATCAGTTAGAAGAAGTTACCGGTACCTTGGAGAAAGTTCAGCTACAAAGAAACCATTTTGTAAAGAGCTCAGCTACAAACAAATCACCTGTACAGAATTCAACTACAAACAAATCACCCTGTAGAGATCAGCTATAAGAAGTTACCTTGTAGATAGTTCAGCTACAAACAAATCTCCCTGTAGAGAGATCAGCTAGAAGAAATTACCTTGTAGAGAGTTCAGCTACAAAGAAACCACCATGTAGAGAGTTCAGCTGTAAAGAAATCACCCTGTAGAAAATTCTGCCAGAAACAAATTGCCCTGTAGAAAGATCAGTTAGAAGAAGTTACCTTTTAGAGAGTTCAGCTACAAAGAAACCATTCTGTAAAGAGCTCAGCTGCAAACAAATCACCTATACAAAATTCAGCTACAAACACATCACCCTGTAGAGAGATCAGCTAGAAGATGTTACCTTGTAGATCGTTCAGCTACAAACAATTCACCCTGTAGAGAGAGCAATTAGAAGAAGTCACCTTGTAGAGTGTTCAGTTACAAAGAAACCACCATGGAGATTTCTGTAATCAATATATGTGACCGGATTTGCGAAAGGGGTCTTCCACACACATCCAATTCCGTAAATGTTGGAGACCATAACTCAGTGTTCAAGTAACATATTAACCTGAACATTTCACCATGTATTCAGCTATAGTGGTGCTCACCACTGCCCAAATATCAAGGCAATAGCTCTTTCCAATCTGAAGTTATCAATTGTCAAAGTTGGCAAATTTGACCCCTTTTCGCAAATCCGGTCACATATGTATTATACAGTATATATAATTTGTACATTTACTGATAAAATATTTAAAGTACATCTACTTCATCTTTTCTTCTTCCTGTAGTAAAGAAAAAAACATAGGTTAAAAAGGTCCCAAAGCTGGCCATAGGCCGGCTTTGGGGTATACAAATACAAAAAGAAATGAAATCTAATCCAAAACAGCCAAGCTGTAAAAAAAGTGTGCGGCCCTCAGAAAGGCTATGGTGAAAAAAGATGTGAAATCCAAGGTGGCGGCCAAGAAATGGCTGTGATGGTAGGTTAGTGGTAAAAATTTTAATAACGACAATTCAGGTGAATTTTTGTGAAGCGGCACAAAAATTCACCTGAATTGTCATTATTAAAATTTTTACCACTAACCTACCATCACAGCCATTTCTTGGCCGCCACCTTGGATTTCACATCTTTTTTCACCATAGCCTTTCTGAGGGCCGCACACTTTTTTTACAGCTTGGCTGTTTTGGATTAGATATATATTACCTGCAGGTATCTTGCTTTAGATAATCTCTCCTGTTTTGCTATACTATTTAGCTAGCTATTTCCTTGTTTTGCTACTTTTTTGATTCCTAATTCAACTTAAAATTCCTTTGTTTTCAATTTTTTCTACTTGTTTTTTTACTAATCAAAATTAATTATGACTACTGAGCCCATGCATATTGCAAGAACAGTGCTACCAGACATGCCATTAAAAAGGCTGTGGACACTGAACCAGTTCAATAAGTCAATAAGTTCAATAAGTCATACGTATTATGACACACATTGCAACTGTCCATGTTCAATAAGTCATACGGGCTATTGAACCGACAGTAAAAACTTAGATGAAAAAGGGATAATTAGCTACTAAAACAGAAAAAAAAAAAAAAAAGTCATCCGGAGTGAGTTAGGACAATGTGCTACCACTGTGTTATCGCTGCTAACTACCCACATGCCCTACTTTATTATCTTATAAATGAGACTCAAGAAGTGTCTAAGCTGTATACAATAAGAACATAACCTGAACATGAAGAAGAAACCAAAGCTAAACCCGATCCTAAACCTAATGCTAATTGATTGATTGATTTATGCATTTTATGGTTTAAGCCAAATTTATAGGAAATAAATAAGGGGCCTAGACGCAGGGGTACCAAGAAACTTTAAAGCAACTGTAGCCCTGGCAAAAGAAACACACACACACAAAAGAAACAAAACACACCAACATCAATTATTAGTTATTAAATTAATTAGTCTAGTAAAACATATCTGTCAGATGACCCAGATCCCACAGTTTTGAGGAGGGGTCATTAAACATTCTGTACAAGCAGGATATTGCAATTCTGGCAGCTTGATCAAACAATGGCTTAATAGCTCTGCATGACAACTTGCATGCATGAGATACACTGGTCAGCATCGCAGGTGAAAAATGCCTTAAGCAACCAACCTCAATTGTAACAAGCTGGGCATACAGGCCAGCACATTGCAGGCTCAGTGATAATGAACTATAGTGAGCTGCAGTGGCATAGGCGTGTAGCCAGCCCTTCAGGGATGAATGGGAACACTCACCCACACATTTCACCCCATGCAATAAACTAGCACAAAACGCTAGTCCATCCTTAGTGGACTCGATGTAAATTTGGTTTAAAATTGTTTCAAAAGTGCATAAATGTATCTAGCTAGCTAATAATAGCAAGTGGGCGCCGCTTTCTAAAATAAAATTTGCGTCTAAGCGCCTACACCAAAATGTATCACTCTTCGAAGTGGCCATTGTGCTTCATTTTCAGCCATCTTCCTCCCGTTATACGCAGTGTTACAAACGAAGAAGAGGGCGGGAGGGTATTACCATTATGCCATTATTTTATAATATTAACACACTGAAGTACAGACCTTGTCCAAATTGTCTTTCTTTCTTACTACAAACATTTCCTTCACCAGCTGATTCTAGTTTTCGTAATCGCCAACTGTTTTTCGACAATCAACTGAAAGCCTGCTTTGATGAAGTCGATAGAGCACAATTGCAACTGGCACTGCAGCAATTTGATAAGGAAAACAACAGTTCTCCTGGTGATATATAGCGCATTGTAGCGTTCATCAACAAAAATTATAACAGTTTGGTATCACGTGTTCTTTTGAGCATGCACAGAGTAAATAATGGCTTACCATGCGGTAGCTTAAGAAGGATGCGGGCGGTGGATGAGAAACTAATAATCACCAAATAGGGGCCTAAATTCTCTGTTTCCCGTCCACCGTCCGCATCTGGTTACTGCCAGCTCTAAATATTCCATTATTCCGTATTCTTCCTTTATTTTCTGGTTATTCTTGCATACTCATAGGCTCAGTAAATGCTATCTTGAAACAGTGACAGCACGTGTCAGCAGTGTTATCAAGTCGGCACAACTTCACGCTTGTGTTATTTTTGCAACTTACAAAGGAAGGAGCAAGCTTAAGCATGCTTTTCTGCAATCTTTTTGGCTGTGCCAGGCAAATAATTAGTCTCGTGTGGCCAAACCACTTTTTCTCAGCACGGCGCTTATTGATTGCATTATAAGCGCCTGCTCGTAAAAGGGTCTGGTTGTCGACAACCGAATTGACAGCTCGTTCTGGCCTAATTTGTCAGCCACACCTGGACTTACGTAAATCGGCATCAACTCCACCTGTCAACTGCACAGGAGTTGCAGCTTTTGAAGCGGGCGCACCATACAGATGCCGTTGAGAAATCGTTATCTACAGAAACATGTAGGTAACAAGATCGACTGTCAATTCGGTTGTCACCGGACCCTTTTTCGAGCAGGCGCTTATAATTCAATCGATAAGCGCCGTGCCGAGAAAAATGGGTCTTGCCACGCCATACTAGGTAAATAAATGGCTTGAAAAGTTAGCCAATCTTATAATGAAATAATGGAAATGGACCACCAGCCCGCATGCAAATATTCCAGAGTACAGGACGGGAAACAGAATTTATTTGGGGTGGCCTTACCTGTATTCAACAGCTAAGACCACTATTACTTATTAATTTTTCTGCTTTTCATTAGCGCCCTCATGTATACTTACTGCCGCGCGTATTTCCCCAGCTTAACAATTAATTTCATCTGATAAATCAAATATTTCAGTTTTCAAGATTGTTAACACTTATATAGCTACAGTAGCTACCTCGCCTATTGTAGCCAAGTGAATGTGAAAGATTGGAGCAATGAAGTTTTTAAGTTGATACTCGAGTGAAACTGATCACGTGACGAAGGACCATTATAATGTAGCTACATCTAAAGCGAGCATCAATTACAAAATTAAATTCTAGGTATCACGTGATCTTAATTTTTTTCTTAATTGAAATCTGTGTAAAATTCGGTCGGTCGGGTCCGAGCAACAACTTTTCAAATAGGTATGGCCTAAAGAGGATAGTTGCCAAACTAGCTATAACTATGTTGAGTTAGCTATATAATAGCAAATTGCCTGTTGTGCAGAGAGTATCAGGCCCTGTAGTGTATAGAAGCAAAAAAAAAAATCTAGCTAGCTATAATATTGTGACAAGTATACTAGGGATAACGGTAATGGCCAGCCCGAACTCTTTACGTTATTTTGAAATGTTCTGATGAGATATAGAAAATTACCATATATTGTCCTAAAGTTGACCTCTAATTTTAAACTGTTATAATCGTGAGAAATGGTTCCTTAGAGAGTATAGCGCGCCGATGTAATCAATGGACCTTATCCGAAATGACGTAAAAGCACAAAATGGCGGCCGATAGTGTGCATGGGAACTTTTGTACAGAGGGTATTGGGAGAGATGGCGGTTCGCTATATTAACGTTTACATACTACAGCAAAGGGAAAGCTGAGGCATACATACAGTCGATTGCACGTGCGTTTGAACATTGCGTATGACAAAAATCATCCCTTGAAGTTCACCGGTGAACCAGAAGATTTACGGAACACTTTCTATTCTTTCTTTGGGGTATTTGAACTTGTTTAGTTCTATTTTCTTGACTGCATATCTCTTTCAGGCAGGCCAAACACAATTCACGCACTACGAAGTGTTCAAACGCACGTGCAATCGACTGTAATTACAAGACAAATGCGTGTGGTTTTGCGTCGATAGCAAACTTAAGTCTAGTTTCATCTGGTGGGATTATTTCGTATCGCCACATCACGCTAACTAGCCTATTACATTTATTATCGTATAGTTCCATGTCGTGAAATTTCCTTCAGCAATTCGACAATGGAACAATCTTCCGAAATCTGTAATTAATTCATTAAGTGTAGAACATTTTAAATCCTTACTTAATTTATAGTGTGCTCTTATACTCTATTTTGAGGTCTTGCACAGTAATAAAATATAATATAATAATAATTCGCAAACAAGCTCATTTTAGTGTTTGAGTACGAAGTGCCCACACTAAGCACGGCCATTTTGTCAATTATAACGTCATTGTGGATAAGGTCCATTCTGGTATTATAACATACGTGAAGGGGCGCCCGCGGGAATGAAGCGTTATGAAATCCTGTAATTAATCCAGTCGCTATCGAAAGTACGAGAGATAAGAGTAGTTACAGGGAAGCCGTACCACGGTATTGCTAATCGACTGTTTTGCGTTGTCAGCGAAAATAACTGGGACACAAATTACGACGAAGGTAACTCCATGATTCATGTATTGTAGTTACGTAGTTACATAGCTAGTGATTAGCTAGTACAGGCACTCACCTAGGTGGCTTTGTATAGTCTACTGGGTAGATAACTACAGTTTACGCTAGTTTCAATCGCCTGCTAATGAATCCAGGCCTTGTAGTAGCTAGCTGTTTATACTAATAGCTCACTATTCATGTTTGTATGCAATGGCCCTCGCTTTATATATGCAGCGTTTGCAAAACACGCGTGCGTAGCAAGCCATCCAGCTACATACCTATGTGTGTCATATGGTCTAACCTTCAAACTTCCTTTTAGCCACGTATGTCTGGTACAATTTCTCGCCCCGCGGAAGAAATTATTACATTACTACTGTGAAGTCAGTTGCAGTGCTCATTCTAGGATTTCTCTTTTGAGGAATCAGGAAGTTGGGCGGTGACCATGCAGGTGAAAGTCTATAAATGCATAGGCGTTGGATGCGCCGCCCCCCACCCCTTCTCAATAATTTGGTTAGCTATTTCTTTATTTTATTTATTTCAAGTCATTTCAAAGTACTCAGCTGTGCACTTGCCACCAACGTTCAGATTTCACCTTTCTATTCAATCACCAATTCATAATGAGTTATGAAACTGTCAGCTTATACACAGTCGGTGACTCCCTAGCAACACTTCAGATCGACGATTGTCTCTGCGCCTTAGGGATGAGGCGATTATGCCGGAATAATTTCGGGAATAATAGATAGTGTGGGAATCTATTTATTTATTTTCCAAAAATGTGCAGTTTCAGTTTGAGGATTAACGCACATATGAAACATGCATACAAAATGTTTTACAATATGATTGATTATGGGATTACTGATTGGTAGGGGAAAGTAATAATAATTTCAGTTGGTACTTAAAAATTTGTAATGATTGTTGTTGGATTAGGTCAGGTGGGAGTGAATTCCACAGTCTAATTGATCTAGGGAAGAATGAATTACTGTACTGATTGGTCTTTGCATAGATATGATGAAATCTTTGATCATGTCCTCTGGTGTTAGAAGTGACAGGGATTAAATCAACTGGGGATATATCAATGAGATTATGAACAATTTTGTAGAGGAGGTTGATACTAGATACTTGTCTGCGGTGTTCTAAGCTGGGAATGTTAAGGTCAATGAGCATGTTAGTTACGCTGCTGAAACGCGAGAAGTCAGCCATAATGAATCTGGCAGATTGCCTCTGTACTCGTTCAAGCCTATCAATGTCTCTTCTTATGTGAGGGAATCAGGAATTATGCTAGCATTTTAAGGTGATTATAAAGCTTTAACAGTAGGAAAATCTGCAGATTGCACAATTCCGTTAAAAAAAGAGAGATACTCTAATAGAGCAGTCACTGAATATTATTTACTCTAATAAGCAGTCATTGAAATGAAATACTCTAATACAGCAACCAACTAAGAATTCAAGACTATTCGAAGCTTAAACATCAATGAAAATGGCCTGATACAGCAGTGAACAGGCAATATTAGCCAATTATGGCAGCATAATTTTTGGAATAATGGGCAATTCTCAAAAGCTTAAGGTTACGGAATAGTTTAAAATGCGTGGGCGGAACAAATTACAAAACCTGCTTTAAACCAAGCAGGGATAAATAATTTTACAACTGTGTTGTGTTAGCAATACAACTAATTGTGCTTGTTTGTTTTTACTACAGAACAACGACTGTCCTTGGGTGTGTGGTCTACAATAGAGCGATGTTTTATAAAAACGCGCCGCCAAAAACCAGACTAACATATTACTGAATCCTTATAATTTCAACACAAGTGGCTAAACAACTAAAATATCTAGGTGCTGTGGAAGCGATTTTTTAAGTTACTGGTAGTATAGACGTTTTATTGAACTTGTAGTAGCTTTTTCGAGTGAAACAAGCTCTTTGAAGGCTTGTATCTGAGTCACTGGGGAGAAACACGCTAAAAACGCTTCCACAGGACCTAATAAATTTAATATACAGTATCACTATGCCCCAGAAAAACCAATAGAGCTTACAGCTTTTGCTGTATTTGGCGGCGGAAAAACATGGTAGTGACAGCTGGAGCTGAGCGATGTACGGGCTGGCTTACTTGTGTTACTACAACAAATTGTAATGTTCCACCTGCCTCAAACTACACTGTAGCTACATAAAAACATTCAATATGAAGGGCTTCACCTTCATTTAAAACTTTTCACGCTGCTAGACTGGTTTTATGGGCTTCTCAAAAAGTATCGATAGGCATTCAAAATTTTGAATGATTGCCCGTGACTATACCGTAACCTTAATAGGTGATTTTTTTAGAAAAGCATAATGCTCAATTTTTGGAGCATAATAGCCTCATACCTATTGCGTCTCTACTATTGATTTTCATGTAAAGCAACATTGGTTGTGACTGACGTAGAAGTAGCATGCTTTGCATGCTCAGCTTTTATTTATTATAACCATTTTCTGCCCCCCCCCCTCCCTCCCCCAACCACGAAGTGCTTGCTGCACCTATGATATGTGACTGGGCCTGTGAAATTAGGGCATGTGGGAACATAAAAGTTGCCTACTTTTTCAAATTTTAATGATGCAAAATCTTTGTGACGTTATAAGCCATTGCCATGCAATTTTCCCCAACTATTAAACCTATAGTTGGCTTTATAATGCAAGTAGCAGAATGTATATTTGTGACCCCAATGCCAAGATATAATTTGTTATGTGAAGGGCTGTATAGTTTGTGCCCACATTCCCTATTTTCGCAGGCCCAGTCACAAATGTAGTTGCATAGGCGATTCTGGGGGAGGGCTTTATAAAAACCTTGGGGGAAAAGTTGCAATATAGACTGGCATTGTCATGTTTTTAGCAGTCCTTAAATTGCAAAAATCCTGCAGGTTCCCCTGAAATTCTACTTTATACTACAGCCAAACAACAGTAGTTATGCCGTTCCCTACTTGGCCCCCCCCTGTAGGTCAGGTCTAGAATTGCTACTTTGTAGTTGTTCACGTTCACATGCAACTATGTAAAACAGTTGAAATACTGAGCTGCCAAATTGGTTAGTCATTTTAAGCTGTGCCATGAGTGTTGATTTTGATATTTGTGATTGGATCCTGTGGTTGATAGGGTACATGGTGCAGTATGGATGACAAGATGATGTAATATCTAGGACAACCGTGTATAATGCATGTCTACAATTATTCTATTAGCAGTGCACTGCATATGTTCAATATGTTAATTAAACAATTAAATTTGTGATCACCATTGCATGGTACCACAAAGCACTAGCAAATTAAAACATCCACAATGGTGGATGTCTTCCAAAAGCAATTTAAAACTTAGGTTATCTGAAATTGTAACATTAGGTACTGTATTTCAGTTCATGGTTACACTGTAGCTATGTTATATAATTGGGCATTCTGAGATTAAATTAGGGGCTATTTTTGCTTACCATGCATGAAACTGGCTAGAAATTTTTACAAAATTACACTCTCTGCACATGAGATTATAATTAAGGACAAGTTGAGCATACTATTTAGAAAACAATTGTAAGAAACAGCTTGACTCTCAGATATTGAATAGCCATCATATAGGAATTTTTGTTAGTCGTATACTGTATGTATCCTAGGAGATTTTTAAAATTAATGATCTGATACTGAATCTGATCATGAGAGCATTTGTGACTGGGCCTGCGAAAACAGGGCATGTGGGCACAAGCTACAACGCCCTAGAATAAACACTGGGACCGGGTTGTTAGTTAGCTGCTCTATAGCTCAGTAGCTATACTAGGCAGTATATGAAATGCTGGTACATAGTTAACCACATCCCTCTTCATCATAAATTCAATCAAAAATATTATCAAATTTAACATCAGAAGGCTAGTTTTCAAAAGTTAATTGTGGGAGCATGACTCCAGACCCCCTAGTTAGAGTGTATGGTTTGTATACTGAGTGTGCTACTGTGCTTCTATAGCTATTGAATGACTTCCACTAATGTTCACATAGCCTGAAATCCCCTCTGGATTTGCCACTGCTCCCTTTGAGGTGCTAATTAGTTACACTTCATAGGGTATTCTGTAACACTTTAAAGGCATGAGAGTATACAGAATAAACGCTGACTCTTTGAAGGGAAGGTATTGGGGGTGTCACAGTTGCAAACATGATCACTTCTCTAATGCCACAGTCCCCAAAGGTATAGTTTCTCTAACAGTTGTAATAGAGAATCATTACAATACATAACACAGTTGCATTAAATGCTAGCTACCTATGCTAAATAATGATTAGCTATTAATTTTAGTTCTATATTTTAATAATGTATTGTACACCCCTAAAGATGTAGATATTATAATTCTAGTATGGTGTGTGGGCAGATCAAAGGCTCTTGCTAGTGTTACAAATCATGCAGTTGTAAACCGGTTTACAAATTAGTTGTAAACAGGTTTACAAATATTGTAACGTGGCCAAGTACCTCCTTTTGGCCACACAGTCTGGCCACTAATTAGTTCAAGGACACCAAACAAAACCAAACACAGGAAGTCACTTTTCAAGGCAATAAATTTGGCTAATACATCAACCTGAGAAGATGGATTGCTCTGGAATGCCAAAAAAACACACACACAAAATGGAAAGCAGTACAGCTGCTGGGCTGAGTCCATAGATATACTGTACACACCCGTTCAATAAATTAAGCTAACTAAGACCATTATAGCACTGCACCACTCAACAATGAACACCAGACACTTCTGCTACACCTGTCTAAAAAACGTGAAGCAGTATAATGGCTGGAGTGCACGTGATTGGCATTGATACACACCTCTCACTCAAGAATGACTTAGCTAACAATGAACCAATTAACCATCAAGGTTGTAATTAGTGAGTAAAATTATTGCTTGTACAGCGCTCAGCAGTAACCAATATTAGCCTTGCCTTCTTGTTCCATCCATGTTACAAATGGGCACCCGCTTTGATCTGCACATGCCCCATACCACAAATCAGTTATAGCATACATTATCCATTCAGTTTTTATCTGATTTGTAAACAACTCCACCCAACGATAACTTACAGCACATACGGTGTATATATTCAATGGTCTAATGTACCAATTAGAACAAAAGTGTATTCTCATGCACTAAGCAATTGTCTCTTCTATGACACAGAGTTGAATTAAAAGAATTATTCAGAAAAGTTTACAATAATGATGACTGTATAACAACTAGCTATGCCATTTGTGTTCATGTAGCTAGCACAATTTATTAAGAAGTACTCTTTGACAATGTTACAACAAGAAAATTAATGTAGCTGTGCAGTACTGTAATTGTTTGGAGCTTATACACAAACTCATTTTAGACATTACCAAATATTTAAACAAAATTCTACAGAACACTTGATATGAAATAATAATTGTCCAGAAATTAAATTAAGCTAACCCTCGTTTTTTTTGTTCATAATAATTATTATCTTGTTACTTGGGCCAGCCAGCTGCTCTAAAATTTTGAACCTTAGACATAATTCACTTTGATATGAGCACAGCATGCAGATTTCATGTGTGGAATAGGGGCAGATCTAGGGGAGATCAAAATTAGTGGAGGATAAAGGGGGGTTGCAATGGTATCAGCTGAAACCCACTTGAAAAAGTGCCACACCCCTAATTTATTTACGATACATGTGAAGATAAAATAACCCACAGTTATGCATAGTGTATCACATTAGGACCTTTTCTACTGGCCAAATTTCATACTTTTACCTTTGAAATCACTAAAAATTGCATTACGGCTTATGGCATTGAAGTATGTTAAATGCTTCTTAAAATTATTATCGTTTTAGTGCTGTTTTGCTTCAAAACTTTCTGTGAAGGCTTAGATAAACCACGAAACAATGTATTGAAGTGATTTTTATGATTCACTATAGCTCTATGTAGCTATAGACCACTGAGCTATGAGACTGAGTTAACAACCCTAGCTGGATTATAGTTGAATGGGATCACAACTATTGAAAACTTCCTGAACCTGAAACCCCCTCTGGAAATTCCACCTATATCCACAACTCAAAAGCCCCCTCCTCCCTCCCTCTTTTGGAGGCTCCTTAAATAAGTATATATTGATTGCAAACACTACTATACTAACACTCCTTTTAGCTTTCTTCACTGCAAAATCATGCTACCCCAACATATTCAAAGGCAATAGGTTCCTCTAAAAATAGTTTTCATTAGATGGATTTAAAGTTACTTATACACACTTCAGTTGTATTTATAAGTGCTAAATGGTAAGATTTATCCATGAGACATTGCTAGATTAACCATTTATTAAGAAAGCATTATTGCTACTAAATTTGAAATTAGCTAACGCACCATGTTTCAGAGCGGAACCTCCTTTTAAAAAGTCTGGATCCGCCTCTATGGAATGCTGAAGCACTATATGAAACTTCTCTTTCAGTTAAGTCAAACAGTATCATAGCATATAAATCATATGTACATCATCATCATAATAATAATAGCTTTAGGAGAACGTACTTACGTAATTATTGTAGATTGCATTAACATTAAGCATAATGTTAGCATGATAGGAATTGAACAGGTAAATTTGTGGCTTGGAAAATATATCACACATGCAAATTAATTTAGGATCATGGCAGGACAATGTTTAGGTAGATATGCAGTAGTAATATGAACTGGGTAAAGAATGTATATAAACATAAAAAAAAATTGATAACTAGGTTACTAGGAACAAAATAACTAGTCCAGTAACTACATTTGTTGCACTTTATTTAAAAACAAACAAAATAAATAATTATATTCACTATAACATAGCATAATTTTGAATACAGTAAGCTTGATATAGAAGTATTACTCAAAAGCAAAATGGACAATTTTAAAGGCATGAATATTGGACTTTACTTGCACTTTATCACCAATTAAGTGATGAGAATTGCATGTCCATAGCATAACTTACTAAATGTCATGATGCATGAGAGTTTGGGAAACGTACTATAGTACTCCAATTTTGTGTGCCAACATACCCTATTTTCGCAGGCCCAGTAACATATGATGATACTCTTTCAGTTCACATTTTAATGCACATACTCCACCCATTAGCAGTTTGCATACATGTAACAGCTGTATCTGCTGTACATGGCTGAGGGGGTGTGGAATTTTGAACATCTCCATGTATAAAACATTTCTTTCAGGTGAGAAAACAGAATCCATGTTATCTGAAAATAATGCACATAAATTGTACATGATAAGTTTTAGATGTAGTTACATGTGAATGTGGGAGACACTAAACGTCTCTTTCAAGTACCAACAGAAACCAAAACTGATAATAATGCAACTTATAACAGACATACACAACAAATATGGGGGTTTGCATTATACAATTATCACCAAGCCACAAAGGGTGCTTGGGTGTACTCATAGAGTGTTTTGTTGGGAAATTTGTAATAAAGTGGGCATTCAATATAGACATGTAAAGCCACATATTGATTATTTCTTTGCTTTTTGTGGTGATGCTATTACTATAAAGCTGGCCATGCGGTGTATTGTGCCATTGTGGGGTTTGCTTCCCAAGCTTGTGTGTAGACAATAGTCTCATATCAATGGCTTTGTAATAATATAATAGTATGATTTCAGTAACACAGTAAAATTAGTGTGGTTTCAGTATCACAGTAAAATATAATGTTACATTGATAATATCAGACCTCAACAACAACTTAACTTTAGCTCAGTTTCAAGAATAAAAGATCATCAATTTTTGTCTCCTTCCCAAACCTTTACTGTTTAGTGACATTCTGTGCTTTCTGAATACACAATTTGCAAGCCAGGTTAAATGAAATGCCATCCACATTTCCAGTTACAATCCAACTAACACATGTTTTAGTCACTCACACAGTAAACATGTCACCTGCATATACACAGAATACATGGGAATTCCATAGGATTATTTTAAGTAATTTAGTCACTATTTCATGGACTTTTTTGGAGTTCCTTCACATTTAACACTGAAGTATGTGTACTATATAAATTGTATTAGTTTGTCTGTGAATATAATATGTGACTGAATCTGCGAAAGGGGTCTGATAGCTTTCCCAAGTTTCCAAGTTTGACAAGTCATATTTCATCATGTGTTTAACCCATTGTCTTAAAATTACATCCAGAATAGTGCTATGTTAGAAATGTAAGGTGATCACATTTCAGGCTGGTACCATACTCACAAGTCAAGTTACAGATTGCCAAATACATGCAATTGGAAAGGCTATAAACCGCTTTTCGCAGATCCGGTCACATTAGAATGAGAAAGACCAGCAAAACTGTTAGTGATAATTGATCAACTAGAAATCTGATGATAGGAGAAATGCTCACCAATGCTCTACACCAGCTATGCCTATTTAAATACCTGCCTGTATCATGTCTTACTACTACTGACTGCAAGAGTTGGAAGATGCTTAATACTGATTTAAACTGGAAGGCAAAACCATCAATGTTTTATAATTATAATATGAAGCTGGGAAAATTGATATGTGACCCAGTCTGACAAAACCAGTCTGATATAACCTAAGTAGCCTTTCCAGATATCCAGGTTTTATAGCTCACATCTTGTTTGACATCATTCTACCAAGTGCTAGCACTAGATCGAAACTACTTTACAGTCCTTGATAGATGATATTTAGATAGGTTGGCAAAGTGATCGCTACAATGTTAGCATATGAATGCTGGTGGCCAAAGATTATAGGGGGTCTAAGGGTAATGTCTCTTGAATGTTGTTGGTAACAATGTGACATTGCAACTATAGACTGTAATTGCACCATGTGTGAAACAGGTAGCCAGTTTAATTCCTTAAGATGTGAAGTCACATGATCAAACTTACGTAATGACTTAGTGATTCAGATGGCACGATTTTGTATATAGTCATTGCATATGAGCAAACTGATCTTTTCTGAAAGGTGGACCGCACACTGGCAAAACATATGTCTAGAAAAGATCAATGACTCTGACAACAGTTTCAAGATTAAAGATTTACAGTGGCTACTTAATAAATGCCGATATTATGCTACCCATTTGCAAACGTCATTGACTTGGTGGTCCCATTGTAACCTCTTGTCAAAAATTATGCCCAAGTATTTTTCATGGTTAACCTCCTGTAGGTTATTACCATTCATAAAGATAGCAAGGCAGGAAATATTCTGTGATATTTTAGGTCTGAACCATATAACACTAGATTTATTGATATTAAGCTTCATTCGACTTGAAGATATCCAATCAGATAGTAATGCCAGATCATGAGATAATTTCTTTTTCACAGTCTCAATATCAGAACCGGAGCAAATTAGGATGGTGTCATCTGCAAACTGTAACAATTTACCAAACTACACTACAGAAAGCATTGCATTGACATAAACAAGAAATAACAGTGGTCCCAGAGCACTGCCTTGAGGGATCCCACCCCTTACAGTTGTCCAACAAGATACTTTACAACTGAGTTTAACCCAATGAAGGCAATTGGAAAAATAATTCATAAACCATAAACAAGTTACCCTGTAGAGAGATCGGCTAGAAAAAAAAAGAGTGATCAGCTAGAAACAAGTCACTCTGTAGAGAGATCAGCTAGAAACAAATCACCCAGTAGAGAGTTCAGCTACAAACAAAATCACCCTGTAGAGAGCTCAGTTACAAACAAATCACCCTGTAGAGAGTTTAACTATAAATAGATAACCCTGCAGAGAGTTCAGCTAGAAACAAGTCACCCTGTAGAGAGAATTCTGTAGAGAGTTCATCTACAACAGCTAATCACCCTGTACAGACTTCAGCTACATTTCAAGTCACCCAGTAGAGAGATCAGCTGCAAACAAGTTGTCCGTAAGGAATAATTGACATGTAATAAATATACGTATTATATAATATACATGTACATTTACTGATAAAATCAGAAATAGTTTAAGTATTTAAAGTCTGCTTCTTCTTTTTCTTCTTCCTGTGGTAAAGAAACAAAGATAGGTTATAATGCCCCAAAGTCGGCCTTAGGCCGGCGTTTTAGTTTACAAATACAAAAAGTGAAATCTAACCCAAAACAGCCAAGCTGTAAAAAGAGTGCGGCCCTCAGAAAGGCTATAGTGAAAAAAGATGTGAAATCCAAGGTGGCGGCCAAGAAATGGCTGTGATGGTAGGTTATTGGTAAAAATTTTAATAACAACAATTCAGGTGAATTTGGTGCCACTTGGTCTTGGCACAAAATTCACCTGAATTGTTGTTATTAAGATTTTTACCATTAACCTATCATCACAGCCATTTCTTGACCACAGCCTTTTTGAGGGCCGCACTCTTTTCTTACAGCTTGGCTGTTTTGGATCAGATCTGTATACCACATGCCCATTTGCCAATAAATTAAGCTAATCAACACCATTATAGCACTGCACCACTCAACAATGAATATGAAACACTTCAGCTACACTGATGACTGGGGTGATTGGCATCAATACACACCTCATGCTCATGAAAAAATTAGTTAACAATGAATCAACTAACCATCAAGGCAGTAATTAGTGAGTAAAATTGATCCTTGTAGACAGTGCTCAGTGGTAGCCAATATTAGCCTTGCCTTCTCGTTCCTTCCATGTTACAAATGGGCAAGTTTAGAAATGTTACTTAAAGGTGAGAACTAGTCTTACAATGCATTCACAAGCATTTTGACACATTTTTGAATGCGGACACACCCAAATTATGGACGACACAAGTTAACCACTCTATAACAAAGCTTACCTCTTTAGGTCTTTAGTATACATTGTGATTAGTCTTTAAACAACGCGAAAGCATTAAAACACTTGTAAATTCCTCAAAATTTGCCCTACTCGACATTTCTGTGATATCCATAGGACTTGTCCATTTGTTGTAACAATCATAGCTACAACATTACTTGCTACCTAACCATAGCCGAATCTTTCAGGTATACATATAAAACAAATCCAGTGGTTACACTGGTATTGGCAAAAGGCTATCAGCCTGAACAGAACTGTTACATATTAGCTGCAACATGGACACTCATTATTTGCCTGATATGTATTCCCACAACCCTTGGGCTTTGGGCATACGTATCAGGCAAATCACTCGTGCCCGTGTTACAATTATAAAATATTAATGTAGCTGCGCAGTACACTGTAATTGCTTGAAGCTTATACATAGGTCTGGATCATTATAGATATTTAAACAAAATTCGACAGAAGAGTCTGTAGTTAACATGAAATAGTTGTCCTGAAATTGAATCCAGCTCAAGTAAGCTAGCCCTCGTTTTTTTGTTAATCATAATTATTTTGTTACTTGGGCCAGCTACTCAAACCTTTTAAACTCCAGAACTGATTATCATAGTTCACTTTGATATGAGCACAGCAGATTTCATATGTGAACAGGAGCAGATGGGAGTAGGGGGGAGGGTCAAAGGGAAAGGTTTCCATGGAAGACCCTTCCATTCTTCCTTTAGAGGTGCCTTAATATTGCTTGATGAGCTGCTGCCAAATTTTTCTCTAATTTAGTACACCAAAAATCAGTTAATTTATCAGTCAAAAAGTATTGATTGCAAACACTGTACTAGTGACAAAATACTCATTTTATCTTTATTCACTGCAAAATCACTTGAAACTGCTAGATACCCAATGCAATAGGCTCCTCTAAAAATAATTATCATTTAGATGGATTATAAACACTTCACTTTGACTTCAGTTTTATTTCTAAATGCCTAAATGCTAAGATTTATTTGTGAGGTGTTGCTAGAGAGTAAGAAGAAAGTATTACTGCTAGGTAGCTATTCTAAATTTGCAATTAGCTAATATAATGTTCCAGAGTGGAACCTCCTTTTAAAAAGTCTGGATCCAAACCCTATGGAATGCTGAAGCACTATATGAAGCTTCTCTTTCAGTCAAATCATAGCAAACGTATGCACATAAACCACATCATCAGCTTTTGTAGCTTTAGGAAATAATTTAGGGCAGGAGCTAAACTTCTAAGTACATACTTACATAATTAATTTGAGCATATCATATTGCATAAACATCAGTATAATGCTAGCACAGTAGGTATTGAACAGGTAAATTTTTGGCTTGGAATATATATCACACATGCAAACTAATTAAGGATCGTGACAAGACAATATATGGCCCTTATGAAAATTTTGTGTGCAACTTGTATGCGGTTTGCAATTACACGCGTGCAGTGTTCTTAAGATGGTTGTAAAACAATAGCATAACTTTGCATATTCTCTGCATGCATACAGTTCAATAGCAAAAAACTAGTGAGTTCTTTTGCTATCATATTGCACATATGCAATTCGCTTTCATACAATAGCACATTCATGTTATCCTTTTACTTGTATATTGCACATGTACATTTTGTTCTCATACAATAGCAATGCATTGTGCTCTTTTAGCTTGCATACTGCATGCTTGCAGTTTGCTTTCATAAGTTAGTTGTATTATGGGGTTGGTTTGCTCACAAATTACACAGATGCAGTCCGCTCTCTTTCTGCGTACATGCAGTATACAGTATGAAATAGCCAATCGGATGAAAGCAAACTAATGTTTAAAAATTGCGCCCAAACTGTTTGCTACTATTGACAACCTGTACAAAGAAAACAAGAAGTAGTCTTTATTAGTGGGATGTGGTGTTCTACAAGAAAACTTGTTGTAGCAGTACATGACATTATAAGTACAGCTGAGGTTGGCGCCTTGAGTTGCTGAGCTTGGCGTCTTGAGTCTCCTTGAAAGTTATGCGTCACAGGTGGAGAAACGTTTTTAAACATGAATAAAATACTACTGCTACTGTTCATTATGGCTTCTTTATTCTCTGTAACAAAGTGAGGGAGTGTAATTTTTAACCTTTGATTTAAAGACTATAGAAATGTACAATTGAAAGCAGACAAGAAGCAGGAGAGTATTTGGACCTGTATCAATTTCTACATTGCTTTTGGACAATAAAGATCATCTTTGTGAAAAAATTGTGTGCAGTGAGGCCAAACAGACAGTTTGTGGCTTGTAACTGACTTGTAGTTTTGTATTGCATGCATTTCTTGCAGATGTGAATTACAAATTTAAAAGAAATACAAATATGAAATAAATAGCCAGCGTTTGCAAACTGCATGCATGTAGTCGCTCGGCTGCTAAACTGCTCACAAGTTGCACACATGCAATGGCACACATGCAAGTGTTTACATGCAACAGCTATGGAAATGCACGTGTGCAATCGGGCCAAACACTAACATGCACACACATGCATTTGATTACATGCATTTGCATGCAAATATACGTGTGTGTTTGCGTGTGCATGTGTGCAAATTTTCATAAGGGGGGTAAGGACTGTACACATAATAACCAGGAACAAAGTAACTAACTACAGGTATTTAAAAGCAAACAAAATTTACATTCACTAGCATAATTTTGAATACAATAAGCTTGATTTAGGAGTATTGCTTAAAAGCAAAATGAACAGTTTTAAAAACATGAATATTGATTCAAGCTTAACTTTAATAGCTATAAATTGGAGGATTATGTATGTGACTGGACCTGCAAAAATAGGGAAATTAAATCCCATCACACTACATGTTATATCTCAGTACTGGGATGGAATATTTGCTCTCTGGAACTTGTACTTTATCACCAATTAAAATTTAATAAGTGATGAAAATTGCATGTCGATAACTAACTAAATGTTACAATGCATGAAAGTTTGGAGAAGTACTGGTAGTCAAACTTGTGTGCCCACATGCCCTATTTTCACAGGCCCCGTAACATATGATGATACTCTTTCAGTTCACATTTTAATGCACATACTCCACCCATTATCAGTTTGCATACATGTAACAGCTGTATCTGCTGTACATGGCTGAGGGGGTGTGGAATTTTGAACATCTCCATGTATAAAACATTTCTTTCAGGTGAGAAAACAGAATCCATGTAATCTGAAAATAATGCACATAAATTGTACATGATAAGTTTTAGATGTAGTTACATGTGAATGTGGGAGACACTAAACGCCTCTTTCAAGTACCAACAGAAACCAAATAATGCAACTTATAACAGACATACACAACAAATATGGGGGTTTGTGTTATATAATTATCACCAAACCACAAAGGGTGCTTGGGTGTACCCATAGAGTGTTTTGTTGGGAAATTTGTAATAAAGTTGGAATTCAATATAGACACTGTATTGTTAGGGTGTAAAGCCATTATAATGATTATTATTTTTGTTGCTTTTTGTGGTGATGCTATTACTATAAAGCTGGCCATGCGGTGTATTGTACCATTGTGGGGTTTGCTTCTCAAGCTTGTGTGTAAACAATAGTCTCATATACGTAAATGGCTTTGCAATAATAATATAACCGGGCCTGCGAAAATAGGGCATGTGGGCAGATAAAAATTGTCTACTTTTTCAAATTTTGATGTTCATAACTTTGTATTCCATGACTCTGTAGCAATGAAATTTTCAGCACTTATTAAATATTTAGTTGGCTTGTTACAGAATGGACATATTCTATCTCAATATTGAGATATGAGGAAACCATATAAATGCAGCGTTCATTACACACCTTTCCCAAACTTGTAATGGAGCCAAATCATACATGTCTGTTGTTGACACCTTTGCTGTCACTAATTATCTGGTTGGCTGAAATGTTAACTCTCTTGAGAAAAAAATCCACTTTTAATTTTTAGCTGTTTTTCAGGATCCAGCTCAACTTGTACAAACTATAGTTCAGTAACATCTGATATCCTGATATATATTTTGGTCAGTGGCATAGCCAGGCCTTCAGGGATGGGTGGGCACACATACCCACACATTTCACCCCATGCAACTAAATGGCACAAAATGCGAGTCCATGCATTCTTAGTGGACTCTACAAACATTTGGCTAAAAGAAAACTGTTTCAAAAGTGCAGCTAGCTATACACTACACTGCTGTTCCTGCAGCTGATTTCACTAGTCTAATGCGTATGAGAAGCTAGAAATGAAAACTAACTTATTACACCTTCTTGTCTTGTTCTCTTTAGTTCATCTGAAACTCTTTCTACTCCAACCTGACTTTTAAGACAGTCGTATGGCTTATTTATTACAAATTTGTAATAGCAAATTTTATTACAAACTTGTCATGGCAATTTTATTACAAATTTGTCATGGCATATGCCATGACAAATTTGATTGCATCAAATATTTGGGAGTCTTGCTGTGAGCAAATTTTTCATGGTCTGAACACTGCAGGTATGTGTCAGCCAAAGCAACTAAGTATTGGAACTTCCTATATATGTCACGCTCTATGGGATGCTACAACTGAAGCTAAATCCATGGTTTTTAAGTCTCTTATTCGACCATCTGAGGAGTATGTGTGCACTTTGTGGAGTACTCCTACTGTTACTGACAAATCTACACTGGAATCTATCCAAAGACTTGCTGCGTGTTGGGCCTGTGGAAGTTGTTGTTCACCTTTGCATAAGTGTTGGAACAAAATAATGTTCAGATGCCTGTAATACCCTAGCCCACCCTTTTATCATGAAGAAATTACTTAAGCGTGTCTATACTGTATGACATATTACATGGCAGGAGTGATTCCCTGAAGCTATTTGACTACTGTAAATTTCATATTCAAGCTCATTCTCTGTCACTTGTACCACTGCAATCTACTATCAATTCCTATAAATACTCATTTTTTGTGAACATTGTAATATAGAACACTGTACCTTATACTATTGTTTACCCTCGATCCACCCAGATTTTGTCCAGCCCTGTATAAGCTGTTTTGTTGCAATTAGCTAGCTTCTAAGTACTTTTTTGTTGTTCTTTTGTCTGTGTTTTTCTGTTGTATTCGTCGTTTGGTTACTTTTTGTATCTGTTACGGGAAGCACCCTCGTTTAGGCTTTGCCTTTTGGTGACATCCTGTCTTTCTGATAAATCAGATAACTAATAGTATTACTAATAATAATTTAGTCACCACTGAATCTTTCATCTCCAACCCACTTGTCTAACACTGGAGAATTTAGTTTTTGTTTATCACTGTAAGTCACTTAACCTCACCAACAACAGAATCCATGTTGCTACTCACAACTCAGTATTCTGGATGTGATAGACTGGGTTCCATCCTTCCTCATGCTCCTCTTTCCCCACCTAATTTTGAAATACGTGATGATGTGCATTAAATGGAAAATACTGAAACCATTTGGATCACGCAATCCACTAATCTCAATATCAGCTTTTGATGTACTGTACAACGAGAATATGGTGCTACAAAGGTATGCACTACTCATTTCTTGTTCATAATAGCATTAACAAGCGGCTGCAGGCACCGTTGTCCCAGGGAAATTTGGCCTACCCGGCCACCCTTGGCTACACCACTGACTCTTGGTGCTGCAAACAGAGGCCAGGAAGTTGTGCTACTGTTGTGGAAAAAGAACTTCACAATGTTTATTAATTAATTCATACTATTGACAAGGGAATGCTAGTGCATTGTGACAATTTACCCATTCAAAGTGCATGTGACCATTCTTGCCTACATAAACAGTGAAAAGTGCAATATTTGTTCTTAAATGAACTTTTATAAGTGCAGGTATACATCAAATACACATGCATGTAGTACCAGATGAGGTCATATCTAGACCGCTCCTTTTGGCAGGGTAAATGCTAAGCCTGAGTCAAATATGAAAAAAAAAATTTGCTCAAAATGCTTCTATAAATTTTCCAAATTTTTTACTTATTACGCTCTTCACTGCTTCAAAAAAACCAATCTAAGGAGCTATGCAAAATACATTTGGGTGCTCTATTGCAGTTGGTATTTTCCACTGACTGCTTTGTTAGGGAGTGTCGATCTATTGTCATGATTTAGCAAAATTAAGTTCCGTATCTACCTAATATGCTAGCATTATGTTGGCATAGCACCCCAGTCTATTGTGCATTTTATTATGCTGACATATTAATTTGATGCAGGCCTATTATGTAGTCAAGTGTGGTAAATCTTCATCAAAGCAATGTGATATATTCTCTATTTGAGTGTTTGGTTCTTCAGTTAGAGTACGTTTATCTTCTCAGAGATTTTTCAGTACAGAAAGTTAAACTGCTTCTTTTATGCATGAGACTGCAATTTTTAGCCAATAATTCTGTTGGCTTGCTTTTTGGTTTTAATTATAATGTTCAGTTCTTGTTTCCATTCCATGATTTGATTTTTATTAATTTATAAAAATTCTGGAGAGCAGAGCCAATAAGAACATCCCCAACAATACTTACAACATTTCCATTGTGACATACCCCCCAGCTATATCAAAGGTCAAGTTCAATCTGTAAAATTAGTAGGGCACCAGCCCTCAGTGGCAGGGCTTAAAGACCTACAATAACTGCTGTAGATAGACCAGTTGTGTGTGTACACATATGCTCTTGTTTGTACACATAATTGCCTATATAGATGACATCACCATCCTTAATCTGTACCTGATTATTTTGTGAAGGTTGATCCAGCAACCAGTCAACTGCAAGGTTTAGTCATACAATGGTAATTCCATTCTCACTATTTCAACTGGTTAGAAGAATGGTGGTGCTCCTCCCCTCAAGCTAAGTGTAGCATAATAAAAAGCATAATAAGCTGGAGTACTATGCTAGCATATTAGGTGGATATTTCACATTATGGAACTTAATTCCATGAATATAGATCAATATTCCCTAATAGAACAGTCATTGGAAACTACAAACTACAATAGAGCACTCAAATACATTGTACATAGCTCCTTAGAATAGATTGATACACATTCATTTTGTGGTGAAATACTCTAATTGAGCATTCACTGATTAAAGTCTTCCAAGATAACTGTAAGGAAGTTGCTAACTTGGAGCATGATGCAAAAACAAATGGAAACACCAATAGGTGAAAATTTCCCAAAAGCATTTTGGGCACAATTTTGAGTACATTTTACTCAGCCCTTGCTACGTGATAAGTAAAGAGGTGTGCATATATTTCAGTGTTTAGAATACAATGACTTAACATAATAAAGCTGATTAATTCGCCAATCAGAGTGGAGTGTGCAGATACATCTAGAGAGGCAAAGTCATGGAACAGATACAGTATATGAGACCGGATTTGCGTAAAGGTACCTTTTCCACACATTTTATATAATATATACTAGCAACAAAATGATGTAACACTTGCCTCATTGTGCTGATTAACTTGCTCTTAGTATCAGAATGCCGCCAGATACTGTAGTTATATTCATGAGACTAAGAAGTTTCAGGCAATTATAAGCCATAATTTAAAATTTATGAATTTCATTGTTATTAGTGCTGCAGTACTAAAAAATCATGATCGTTTCAGCCCTTATTTTGATTTTCTAACATCTATATAACACATACCAAGCAAAAAATGCAAGAATTATGCTTTTATTTGTGAGTATGGAATCATGTGTAATGAAACAATACAATAAACATTGCTATACAGTATATGATACTGTCATACTGTTACCACTATTGTGCTTATTTTCATAAAATAAAGTTTATTATATTTAGGTTGTGGCTTTTTATCTTTGGTAGGGTACAGAAGTAACCAAAATTACGAGACCGTTTGAACATGCCAGTGTTGGTACTGAGTGGGGAAAAAGTCATCAGGTTGATGTCCTGTGGTGGGAACAGTTCTTGGTATATCATTAGGATACTCTGCATCAGGGTGTAGCTTCAGCCATTCATCAAACATACAATCTATCATGACATGGTGAGGAATGAAAAGAGGATCATTTGGTGATGATGTCACATCATCCATTTGTCCCCTCTTATTAAATGGAATATGTGCAGTGAGATCACCTGCCCCAGTAATGGTATGTACCTAAACAAGAAAAATGGCATTGTGCAACAAACAGTGACACTAATCATACTTACCGCACCATGCATTTGTTGCTTAAGTGCTATTGTCTGAGAGCCATTTGTAGATGTGATGGCACATTCAGGGTCAAAATTAGGTAGTTATAGGCACAGTCTGTCTTTACGACACTTAGTCATATATGTTATAGCCAATATTGGCATCAACAGAACTTCGATAGTTTTTTCGTGACTGAACATTATAAGGTGGAGCATCATATCTATTAAAAGCCATGGAATAATTCACTTGCTGACTTGTGGGCTAGTCAGGATTGTTACTATTGTGTGGATCAGTTCCTGTGAATGGACAACACTGAAGAGAATCGGTGTTAACATTTGGATCACAAATCTGAAAAATGTATTCCAACATATTGTGTCCCATACATCACCAACGATATCTCCAAATACACGAGGAAAACCACTGACATTCCTTGTTGCCCCAAGCTTTTTTTCTGTAAAGAGATCTTCTGCAAGTATTCCTATAGATCTTTGAATTTCAATTCGCCGATCCCAGTAAGGTAGCCTGAAAGTGTGATAGTCCATGTGTCCCCTGCTCTTCAGCATGTATTGTATTTCCCACTCAAACAACACATGAAAGTATTTGTGCCAAGTTGTAAATGCAGGTCCAGCATGAGCATAATCCAAACGATTTTCTAAATCTAAACAGAAAGTGTTATCGATACTCACAATAATGTATACTATAGTTTGTTTAGCACAATTATTACATCAGCATATTTTTAACACATATATATGTGACCGTACCTACGAAAATAGGGTATGTGGGCACAAACTACATCCCACTACATAACATCTCATATCTTACTGGAGTAGAATATTGTCATTTTGTATTTTAAAGCCAACTAAATGTTTAATGCATGCTGAAAAGTTCATAGCCAAGCAATAATGACAGAAATACAAAGTTATGATCCGTCAAAGTTTTTGAAAAAGTAGGCAATTTTTATGTGCCCACATGCCCTATTTTTGCAGACCAGTCATATATATGAGATGTGACCTCTGGTGTGAAAATGGTAAATTACCAGGCATGGGGCCAAGTACATTTAAAAGTACTTAAGTAAAGTACAAGTACTTTTGAATTTTCCAAGTACAAGTACAAGTACTCCAGCAGCAATCAAGAGAGTAGTCAGAGTACTTAAGTAAAGTACAAGTACATGCTGGAAGTACTTAAGTAAAGTACAAGTACATTTGCTGTAGCAAAATATATACTGTATTAAGTGTATTGTTACAGTAGTATGTAAGTGTGCCTAGGGGCATGGTACTTTCAGGTTTTTGTCAACCATTCTCTCTCTTAAACCCTTAAAATAAATAGCAGCATTGCTTTTATTTGCCGGCATCATTAATCAGGGCTACATGATACATAGTAAGGTTGAGGAAGGCACTAAAATAATTGTAAGAAGTTGTTTCATACAATTTTATTGTTCTCATTGTACACCCATTGTGTACAAACTACGTATAATGTGTGCAGTACTTACAAGTATTTAAAAGTACTTTAAGTATTCAAGTACATACAAGTACTTGAGTATACGTACAAGTACATTGGAGATATTAAGAAAGTATTTGAGTTAAGTACAAGTACTTTCAAATCTGTACTTAAGTATACTTAAGTACAAGTACTCATGTACTTGGACCCATGTCTGTAAATTACACATAATAACACTTTCACATGTCAGATCAAAGGAGCTGCAAAGGCTACATTTGCAATGTAGCCCAGTTCGTGACTTGTTCAAGCTACATCTAATGTACATAGATGTAGTCCAGGCTACAACTGGCCATTGATTACATAGAGATTAAGGACAAAATCGATTGTGAGGATCGTGAGGGGATCAATTAATACTCACATGATTAGTAAACATGACATGGATAGCCACTGAGATGGAGAGCATTTTGTTATCTTCACTATCCAATGAGTTGAAAAGCGTTGGGCTAAGTATGTACGCATTTCTGAACACATACCACACCCACATTACTGTTAATATGAAATTACCAGTCTACATAAAATAAACACTTTACAAGCAAGCTTATACCCATCTAGGCCTTTAGTAAACTCTGTAATTTTGCCATAAATGATTCAATAACACTGATTAATTTGCATCAAACTTGCTTAACCAAAATTCTCCATGATATGATTGGAAGTATATATTGCATATTGGCTGTAACATGGAGCATGTAGACTTACGCCTGATATCAAGAGTTCATAATATTTATATAGTAGTAAGAGTATCTAACTGAGATGCATTATTTTATCAAATGCACTGCCAGTAGTACAGTATCAACACCGCACTCTGTTATGTAGTATAGAGGCTTCACCATATTCATCATCTATCAACAGTTCTCTCATACTAGTAGAGTTGGATTAAGCACCAATCAGTGCCTTCCATACTAGGAGAGGCATTGATTTCATCAAAAGGTGAACTTGTAGCAGTGCATTTATACAGGGTATATTGAGCATTTTATACTCTCTCTCTTTTCTAATATTATCAACTCTTGCTGATATGTATACCCACCACCCCGAGGGCCACATATATATAATTTATAATGTAAGGGTTAAAGCACTGCCACAGGTGCTATACATCAAAAATAGCATGGAAAAGAGTGGGCAAACCATCATGTTGAGGTACTACACAAGATTCATGAAATTATTAGAAGCTCATTGAGTAGCCTTAAGCTTGAAATCAACTACGTACTTTCAGTACAATAGGCATATTACCCATCTTGCACTTGCAATAGTCTTGTTCTGGACTAATCCATCTTCTTAATAGCTAAAAGTTTTCAATTGTGATATTTGGTAGCTATTTCCGGGTGTCAATAAAATGTAGTAAGAAGGTTCACTGCTGCTAACCGCAAGCAACCATCCTTGAAGTTTACAAGTGTGTCTATTAAATCTAGTAGTTTATATCCATAATGGTTGGGTTGAATGGTCAGCAAGTGCAGTGGTGTCGCACCCATTAATGATCTGGGTTGTCTAATAATGATTGAGAGTACACCTCTATTTAGTGAAGTACGATGACCTCACATGGACTAGCTGTTAGTACAATGATAGCACAGTGAAAAGTAACCACATGCACAACCCTTGGTGGGTGGGAAGTTGACATGAGATGCTCTAATACAACAGTCATCCTAAGAAAGCAACCAGTCAGAAAGCTACCAGTTCATCACATTGTATTTTTTTAGCATATGATTATCATGAATGGAACACTTGATTATAATTTTAAATCCTTGCATAGGTGCTGTTTTTAAATGCTTAATGATGTGTTGGTTTAATAATTATGCCATGTTTTGGTTTAATTTTGTAAATCTTTGCCATATTTGCATAGTGAACTATGCATGTGTAGTCGCATGCATCCAAGGTATTTGTAATTTTGTGTTTTGTACATCCTACAGCAAATTAATGATGGCTACTGTGTTCACGTCACACACGTATATAGTAGGGCTGAGGGATAGTATGTGCATATCGGAATATTGGGATAGTATTACTATCGGTATCGCCTATATCGCTTGAAAATTTACTATCGGACAGTAATTAACAAGTAAATACAGAAAAATATCTGCAAAATACTTTAAAGTAAAAACTTTTTGGAACAAGAATCAGTCTAAAAGGCTGTTTAATATCTTATGCAAAATACATGCATGGGTACATCCCTCCTTACAACTCTCTTTGAAGGCAACAAATAGGAAATAGGTGAATTATCACTATCGTTTTACTATCGTCTATCGTGAACAGTGTCTTGATATCGTTCAGACAGTGAAAATTTCACTATCGCTCAGCCCTAGTATATAGCTGAATCCTATAACAAAAAGCTAAACACTGAAACTAGTATATTATTAATTAAAAATGAAGTAGCAATCCAAGCAATGAAATGTGTAGTGAAACAAGAGATTACTGATAGTACTACAGCATAGCTTGGTGGGAAAATCTCTAGTTTGGCATCAAACAAAAATAACATGCCAATGTAGAGATTTTCTCACAGAGCTATTGTATTCAGCTACATATGCTGTAATACCATCTCTTGTTTCTGAATCACTGCTTTTATCGCTCAGATACCTACTTCATTTTTAAATGAATACTTTGGTCATATCACTGAATACAGATATGATTGATGCTTCAAGTACTGCGTACTAATGTAACTATTTAGTATTACCTATTGTCACAGAGTCTTTTGCAGCATAGTGGTGCAGCCACACAAACAAATTATAAAGTGATATGTTAGTCATGTGGAGATTTGTGGTTCCTGGAACTGCCTCTTCTAATACAACCATGTACCCTGAGTCAAATGAACGTGACTGCAGAATAGTATCAATGTATGCAGTCCAGTCACTATCAGTGTAGGTAGCCAGTGATTGTAGGAGAAGAGCTTTTGACTGAGAGCAATCTGGTCCATAATGACCAAACATACACCGACTACAGTCATATCCAGCATAATTTCCATTACATTTACAGACCTGTGATTCCAAAGAGAAGGAACCACAATTAAATATCTAGCAGATGTGCTATTGTCAACATATAACAGTCAATTATAGTGGTACGATAGAATTCATTTTGAGTACTAACCCTAGTGAAGTAGTGAGGCCAATTGCGACGGACATCAGCACTATTTCTGTCATATCCAGGCACGTTCAAATCAGTACACAGTCCTCTACCGGCATCCTGTACACACACACCATCACTTGTGGATGGACAACACTCCAAGTTTTCTAGACTTGTAACATCACTGCATGCTGTTGGTATTTGACCGAAAACCTCCTGCCCCAACAGGCATAATGAGGCAATGGCCATAAAAGAAACTTTACCACTTTGCATTTTAGCTACAGTGTATAAACTCAAGATGGCTATAGTCTGTACATATTAGACAATATTGATGCTGATATTATTATACGATATTGATGTTAATTTATTCTATTTTTTAGACAATATTGATGTTAATTTATTCCATTTATTAGACAATATTGATGTTAATTTATTTAGGTTCAATAAATTCTCTTTCCTGTCCTGGACTCAAGCATATTTACATGCAGGTAGGTGATCCATTTCATTATAAGATTAGCAGCTTTTCAAGCCATACCATAAAAGACTGTATAAAATCATGTACAATACGTACACCTTCAATTTTAAGTTGCAAAAATAACACAAACATGAATTTGTGTGGACTTGATAGCATACTGACACGTGAGCTGACTTTTTTTTAAACAATTCAAATACTCCACCAAATTTTGTATTAATGGGGGATTTCAATTTTCCAAGTATCACATGGCACAATGGTTATGGTAACATTGCTACCACCCCCACTTATGGAAATGCTCTAAATAACATGTTTTTGGATGTAATAAACGATAACAGTCTCGAACAATTTGTGCACTTGCCAACCCGCTTAGAGAATACATTAGATCTTGTTTTCTGTACTTATCCAAAAATTGTTAACATTTCTACTGTTCCTGGTATCTCAGATCATGACGCGTTAACATTCCATCTTGATATAAACAAGCATGCAACTCCAAGTACAAAGCAACACAAAATTGCTTTGTAACGTCTTTGAGCAGGATGTAGGACCAGGTGTCCTACAGACCTTCAGCAGTAAAGCTTTAATAAATTTGACAGTTACAACAATGTACATCTATACACCAATGGTGGGAGAATTTTAATTCTGACTATTATAGCTATCACATGAGTGTGCCTGTAAAGGAAAGTTGACACAATGCACACCACATTACACAACTGGTCATATGTCAGTAATAGAACAAACTAGTTGCATTCTGTAACTTGTATTATTGAAATTAATGCCTAATAAGGGCTGAAATTTGCATAGCCATGGCACAATGGCACAAAACATTATGAGTCATGAGAGTTTTAAAAGTAGACAAATTTTATGTGCCCATGCACCCTATTTGTACAGACCCTGTATGTATAGGATAATTGAGGTAAGGCAGTGCGTCACACTATCACTTACTTGCCCCTCTCCCCCAGCCACTATAAGATCGGTAGCTGTTGAAAGCCATTATTCAAATCGGTTATTTTTTGGAAATTGAAACTAACTTGTCTAGTGTGATGATATGCATCAAGAGTTCATACCCCACATCAATGAGCTCATTTATGTCAGGTGAAAGGAAGCCATTGATGATATCATCCTGCTCACTATTCCTTACCCTTAGCAACCACATGAAGCTGACTACTGTTTATACATTAAGCTTGCCATGAAGGACACTGAAACCTCTCTAATCCAATTCAGCATATACGTACCTACACCTGTATGTAAGTATGTCTTAGCATAAATTTGTCACCAAATACAAACAGACATAACTTCTGAATCAGTACAAATGTAACGAAGGACATGTTGCGGTCTATTTATTGTATACATATAAACATTGATGAAGAGGTAGGCACAGTCATATAACATTATTATAATGTATGAACATAGCCTAGCTAAATATTATACAGTAACTAGAGGATCTCTATGATACAGTAATATTGTGCATATGTATAGCTACTTTAGCTACAGTAAAAATGTTTGCTCTTTATGGACTTTATAGCTAGATACAAAAGTAAAAAGATGCACTCCAGTACCACCAGAGAGTCAAGACACACTTGATTCTATGATAATGATATAGCTAGAAACATCTGGCAGGAAAAGATCAGAATTTAAAAAGTATATTAATGTGAAATCCAGGGGCAGATCTAGAAATATTCAGAGGGGGTTTCAGGTTCTATGGAAAAAAGGTCACTACTTCGTTTTGAACGCTGTGGAGGTGAATTCAAAGGAAAAGTATGAAGTATTGCCAATAGAAATAGCCATAATATAATACAGTATGTATAACTCTTTGTAATTTTTCATCACCCAAACGAATTGTAGGGGTGCGCGTTATTTCAAAGGGGGTTTCTGGAAACTCCAGAAACCCCCCTAAAACTGCCCCAGAAATCCCTACCAGAAAGGTGTATAGTGTTTTTAAAATCTAGTATTAGTAGGAATGTTAGTTCATTTTGTTCTGCAACTGTCAGGTTTAAAAGTAATGTGGGTATATCATACCGTAACAAGCAATTATTTATATCATTTAATAATGATGGCTCTCATAGTCAAGAGAGCAAGTGATGACAATTATTTGGACATGCTTAACTTCTGTAGCTATAATGATGCCTTCAGGAATTTATCGGACTGTTTATTACTTAGCTATTAATTAGCTACTCAGTTTTGGTTGTTGTTGCTTTTCTTTGCTTTGGTATCAATTGTTATACTTCAGATTTGCTATATCAAAAGGGGTGCGGTAGTACTGTTTATTAAGTATAGGGATCACCCAGAAAAGTTCGCGCGTTGCCAAAATTTTGCCTAAAAAAATCATTAAAATAATCACCCTAGAGACATTTTACGCGACGAAAACCACCTTTACGGAATAGTAATATAGTGCATTAATATAGTATAACAAAACACTTACAGGTGGCCCGATATAGAATTTTTTTTTTTTTAATTGCCAAGACTCAAAAGTTTTAGTCTCACTGCTTCACTTACTGATCACAGTCGTAAGGCTACAGTCCCAATGAAGCAGCGCACGGCCACCATTTCACGTCACAATAACAAACTCACTAGTGGGGGTTCCGATGAGTGTAGGCCCTCTGCGCGTCGTCTTTTCCTTCATCTTTAATCAGGCTGCTTGTCTTCTTCTTCATCCAACGAAACCATATCAAGGCATTAAATTTCCAAATCAACATTTTCTTTCGACAACATAATACAGAATTATTTCATAGCTGGATTTCAGAAGCGCTTCAGTCCCGGTACTGCTACTACTAGCTAGATGTCTGCAATTTTGCAATTGGGATCCCGTTCACGATAGGTTCGGGACCACGCCCATCAATTAAAGATCTAGGTGGACTATTAGCGATAGAGTACGGAGATCACTGACCTCTTAACAATCTAGCTGTTTCTTAACAGTAAACCTCGGTCTAGCTAGAACCACACCTCTTTGCTGACTCGAGAAATGCTCTAATACAACAGTCACTCAAATACAACTGTCATTCATGATATTCTAATAGAACAGTCACAAGTTACATTGTAGCTAGCTGTGCTAGAGCAAACAACTAGTATTTAAAAATGCTAATTTAAAAATTAAGTAGGGATCTCTATGAAATAAAAAGTAGTGAAACAAGGGATGAATGATGGAATTACAGAGCATAGCTCAGTGGAAAAGCCCTACCAGTACTTTGGCACCTTAGCTATAACAATTATTTTTGCTCGATGCCAAAGTAGGGACTTTTCCACTGAGCTATGCTGTAATTCCATCATTCATCACTTGTTCCACTTTACATTGCATAGCTAGATCCCTATTTCATTTTTAAATTATCGATTTTTAAAATACTACTTATGATCAAATTAGTACGCATAATTATATCAAACTACTTTAGGTAGTATTGAAACCCACAGAAATTATTTTGTAAAAATGTATGTAGCTAAAAATGTAAAAATGCATTATGTATTATTTATTTACTTATTATTATTATTACTAGGCCCCGGGCACATATAACCAAGTACAACTACCAATGGGGCAATCTACAAATGGGGCATGTACAACAGTGCATGACCAGCACAGTGAATAGTGACAGTCACAGGTTTAACGATAAAATAACTATTTTGCAAAAAATATATTCTTGCAGGCTACATAAGTACAAGTATAAGAAAAATTAGGACTACACTGTAGAGTAGGAACAATGTACATGTACATGTGTATATGCAAGTAGTCAGCAAATTTTTGCCGATTAGTTAAAAGTATATATAACGCATCACATATTGCGAAACTGCATGTACTCACTTAGAAGTTTATCAAGTTATCTAGCTTAACACAAGGTTCACTCACTAACTATATTTACATGGTATTACATGTATAGCTATATTATGTGGTTTTCATGTGAAGAAACACAAAGAAAGTCACGAAGGAAAGAATGCTACCAGTCCGGATATGATGAAACAAACAAGAGAAGTGTGCTTGACTCTACCCAACCCAAACTGTCATGTCGTTATGAAGAAAAATCAAGGCAAGTTTTTGGTGATGTTTTATCACCAGCCGCGCCCACCCTGTCATCATCTTTACTATGTAGTACTATTGTACTGTATGATAAATGTGCCCTTGGGATGGTGCTACTGATGCAAGTTTTCATACTCAATGGAGGATTTTAATAGTGTTGCATATGGTGACTGTTTTATTAGAGTATTTGACAAGACTACAAAATCTTGTGTATAGAATTAGTGTGTGTCTGTCTGTCTGTGGGGAGGGACGGAGACTGTCGGTAGAATGGTTTCCACAGCCTCAGCCTGTGCATGGAGCTAAGGTCCTTTGGAGAGACAAGGCAAGGCAGGAGCCATAGGACCTGATTCAAGAGATTCAGTACTGCCTTGCCAAACACAGGAACATGTAGAGAGATGTGTGCCAGAAGGTGCAGAACACTACTCTTTCTGCACAGGGACTTGTCACCATGAATTTTAAAGTAGACAGGGTATTGCCAGACAAGTATTAAATGACATGTCCACAAGGGAGGAAGAGGTGGCCATGGTTTGGTTCACTACCAATAGTGTGAGGCATCGTCCAGTGGATGGCTTCACTTTAATGGTCAATGGTGTGTGTGTGTGTGTGTGTGTGTGTGTGTATGTGTGTGAAAGAAAAGTGGCATGTGCCCTGTACCCCCTCCCACCACTGTCAATAGCATTGTAACTTTTCGCTTTTGATACATGCACTGTATATATGTGGAAATTTGATGTTTAATAACATATAAAATATTATAGTATTGTCAATACAGTACATACACATTATGTGCTTTGACTTCAAGTTCGGTGACACTAAACTAACTAAGGGCAGCCATACACGGTTAATTTGACAACATGTTTGTGGTTATGTACAACAAATGCAGAAACCTAGACCATACTGAAAAATCTCAGTGGACTAACTGATGTACATAAATTGTTTCAAAAGTGGCAGAATGGATCAGATAAAGCATAATAGGAGACTACTGCAATTCATGGAACGTATGCAGTGGCCAAATGAATGATGATTTTAGATTTTGTGGCAGTAGGCTGGAAAACCAGTTACTGATGAGGAAGTTTAAACATTGTAATTGATTGGACATCAGAGATACCCTTTCCACAGCAGTGTGAACATGACAATCACAAAGTTCACGCAATCTACTTATTCCTAATAGAGCAATCACCAATATGTGGTCAGTACAATTTATTGCTTCACACTATCAGAGAGTAGCTGGGAAAGAAATAACACTTATTTTTCTTAAATTATAGTACAGTTGCCATTACAGTATTTTTACCGGTCATGAGAACTGTGCGAAAAGTCGAACACAATCACCATTAACATGAAGGGAAACATGCACTTAGCAGGCGGACATTCAAAAGAGATCAATCTAAGAACTAATTGATGTGGCTCAACAATACTGCAAACCACAGTCAAAACCCTCCACCTTATGATGTGTGGTGATAAACAAAAGCTAAATAGAGCCTACATTATTGGGGTAACTTTCAACTACTCTATTAGCGTATCTTGATGTACTTGACATTTGTGCTGCCACAATATGTGACTAGATATAGCAAAATCAACCATATGGATGCAAGAGCCAAAAATGAGAAAACACCAGCATGAAGTTGCTGCACTATCAGGCTAACAATTTCCATATCAAACTCCTCTTCAACTTGTCAGGTCTGCTTGTAGTAGACTGTTTTCTGGCAGCCTGTATAACCATGCTAGATGTCTGTACAGGTTTGTGAACAGCAGGGAAGTGCTTTTGGGGGTTATGTATACACTCTGGACAGACGATCAGTAAGCTGAATGTGTGATGTACGTTTGTTTTGTGAGATTTCAGTCTATTCCTGCCTCTGATGGGCTGTTTTGTGGTCTGGTGCCTTCAATTACCATCATCATCCATTTTGTAGTCTATCTCTTACCCACCCTGCCACCCCAACACTCAGCCCCTTTTTGAGGACTCATGATATAGCAACACTGGTGAAAAATCTATCTAAAATGGTGGGAAACTCTACAAGAGTTATCTTGGCCACCAGGTGTTCTTAAATGTTATGAATTGCTCCATCTTAGTTGAAAAATCCATACGTGTAGTTGCCAAGGCTGGTGAGTAACAATGCATTAAATTATTAAAATACATTTTTTTTCTCTGAATCAACAATGCACCCACAAGGTGATTTTCCAAAATCCAGTCACACATAGAAAAACTCCATATCATATATTACCAAGGTTTATGTCACGATACAAACATATATTATGATAACTAACTATAACATGACGAACTCCTCCTTGTAAATTAAAATATCTAAGTTGGACATATACCTCAAGTTAAAGTTACTCATGGTAATCAGGTTTAAAGCATCTTTTACTACAGATGAGAAAAGTGGTTAGCACTCTATAGAAACCCTAAAATCTCAGTTTACTTCAGGGTTGAATTGAGCCCACCACTATAAACCATCAACGCATACTTAATTAAATAACAAATACCATATGTCTGGCCTCCCCACATCATTGTACACGGTACAAAGTGGTGCATACCTGCTGTGCATCCATATTATAACATACCTGATGGTTAGAGCTCAATATCTTCCGTCTTAGCTGAGATATCACCGTTCAAAAATACATAGTCGCCCATACAAATTTTACAAACGTCCCCACACTACAGCAGCTATTTTACATCTGTGACGTAAGGCTCATTAGAATATCAGTCATATCACAACATTTTATTTCTACTAAATACATAACACCCAAGAAAATTTTAAACTTTAGACCCTCTGAAATTGAATGTGAGACGGATTTCAGCAGTTTAATAGAATAGCTACTACTGAATACTCTGATTTGCCTGACTGCTACATTAGCGTGACTGTTCTATTAGAGTATCTCGATCTTTTTAGTTATGCTCGGACCTGGGCCTCGATTCCCGCTACGCCTCTGTCAGCCTGGTGCTACCTTTCAGTCCTACCCCTACTTAAATTACAGAAACTTACAACACTTCTAGCCAGTTTAGTTGTAAATCTTGGGCTCAGTTGTTTCACCCTTTCAATGCCGCTCAGCAGTAGCCATCCTTCTGGTCGAGCAGCTAGTCTATCCCAAACACCAGCTTTCTATGTAGTATGACGTTACCAGTATGGTACTCTAGCCAATGGCGGTTCATCCTAATCCGCTGAGTTTGCCTTGAAAAAGTTCAAAGTAGTATCTAACGCCAAGTTAAACGCGCAGCGCATAACTATGAACTGGTTGCTATAAGCTAAAACCGGTTCCGAACAGTTCTCAAACCGGTTATACAAGTTCAATGTTTCCTGTTGCACGTAGTGCATATAAACCATAGGGTAAGGACTATATTATCTAATGTATAAACTGGTTGCCGTACACTCAAACCGGTTATACGAGTGGAATGTGTTGTAACTAACGCGTACTGCGTTTGAGCTAGTTGCCAGGTACTGAAGAGGTGTTACTATGGATAGCGCTATATAGAAAACCTATCTTGGTAATAAAGTGTTGCAGAAACAAACTTGTCGTTTTATTTATTGTTCGGATATCGCTTCATCTAATACCGGTTAGTGTTCTGTTCTATACCTTGTAGTTTTGTCTGTGAATTAATTATTTATGACGTCACGTTTGTATTATTCTTATTACTTGGTTATATAATTGTTTACTGTGCAAAACCTCTTACAAAGAGTATATACAAGCACAGATAATAAATCAGCAAAATTAATTATGTGGTTAATTGATGTTCAGCTAGCCTTGCTTTAAATTGGTCTAAACTTGAACAGGTGATGAGGTCGTTGGGTAAGTTATTCCAAATCTTTATACTTGAAGGGAAGAATGAGTTAATTAAGGTATGAGTTTACTCTTGTGTTTGGCTGTAACAGCCTCATTGAATGACCTCGTAGAGAGTAGTTAGATGGAGCTGGTATGAGTATGGTATCAGCCGGTATATCTATTAATTGGTGCATGATCTTAAACATTGTGATCGCTTTCAGCCGGTTTCTGCAGTGAGCCAGAGGTGGCCAATTCAAATTTTGTAACATGTTTGTGACACTTGCATATGAAGAATAATTATTATTCACAAACCTCGCACACCGTCTTTGAACTGATTCAATAGCTAAGATATCCTTTTGTGTATAAGGGTCCCAGACCACACAGGCATACTCTAGGATTGGTTTAATAAGTGACTTGTAACAACTCACTTTGACCGAGATTGGGCAGCTATGAAGGTTACGTTGTAAAAATCCTTTGATACTGTTAGCTTTGTTAGTTATCTGTCTAATGTGTTCAGACCAGGATAGCTTCGAGTCAATGGTAAGACCTAGGTACTTGGTGTGCGTCACCTCCTGCACAACAGTGTCATACAAAGTGTAATGGTAAAATATAGGCTTTTTCTTGTATGTTATTCTGATGAATTCACATTTCTTAACATTAAAGGCCATTTTCCATTTATTTGCCCATCTTTCCAAAATAGTTAGATCTTTCTGAAGTTGGTAACAGTCTTCTTTTGAGTTAATAGGGATGTACAGAATGACGTCATCTACATATAATCTTACTGTCGATAGTATGTTTTTTGGTAAATCATTTATGAAGCATAAGAACAATAATGGAGCAAGAACGGTTCCTTGTGGAACTCCTGATGTCACTTGAGTTACGTCACTTTGCTCACCATTAACTAATACCTGTTGTCGTCTTCCAGTAAGAAAATCTTTCAACCATTCCAAAGTGTTGCCCCGGATACCATAATGATGTAGTTTATGGTAAAGATGCTGGTGTGATACCTTATCGAAGGCCTTAGAGAAATCTAAAAGAATTGCATCAGTTTGTCCATTGTTGTTTAAGGATTCAGCAAAGTCATTGATAGTAAGTAGAAGTTGTGTCTCACAAGATCGACCGTGGCGAAAGCCATGTTGCTCATCACACAAGATGTTGTGTTGAGAAAGGTGGGAGAAAATGTGTGAATATATTATATGTTCTAAGATCTTGGAGCATATGCATGTTAATGATACGGGTCTATAGTTGCTGCAGAGGGTACGGTCTCCCTTTTTGAATACTGGGACAATATTCGCTTGCTTCCAATCAGGTGGGACTCTGGATTGATGGATGGATGCTTGAAATATAAGTATCAAAATGGGAGCTATTTCAGTGCTGCACAACTTCAGGAAATGGGCCGGAATTTTGTCAGGTCCAGGTGCTTTAGAGATATCTAACTCATTTAGTAAGTTGAGAACTCCGTTGGCGTCTACAGAAATGGTGAAAATAGCAGGAAAAGGTAAGTCAGAGATAGTTGGAGGAGCTTCTGATGAATGCGGTGTAAAAACTGAGGTAAAATAATTGTTCAGTAGTTGTGCTTTAGTATGGTTGTCGTTATATATGTTGTCATTATGTCTTAAGGTTACGGTATAGTCACGGGCAATCATTCAAAATTTTGAATGCCTATCAATACTTTTTGAGAAGCCCATAAAACCAGTCTAGCAGTGTGAAAAGCTTTAAATGAAGGTGAAGTCCTTCATATTTAATGTTTTTATGTAGCTACAGTGTAGTTTGAGGCAGGTAGAACACTACAATTTGTTGTAGTAACACAAGTAAGCCAGCCCTACATCGCTCAGCTCCAGCTGTCACTACCATGTTTTTCCGCCGCCAAATACAGCAAAAGCTGTAGGCTCTATTGGCTTTTCTGGGGCATAGTGATACTGTATATTAAATTTGTTAGGTCCTGTGGAAGCGTTTTTGGCATGTTTCTCCCCAGTGACTCGGATACAAGCCTTCAAAGAGCTTGTTTCACCCGAAAAAACTACTAAAAGTTCAATAAAACATCTATACTACCAGTAACTTAAAAAATCGCTTCCACAGGACCTAGATATTTTAGTTGTTTAGCCACTTGTGTTGAAATTATAAGGATTCAGTAATTTGTTAGTCTGGTTTTTGGCGGCGCGTTTTTATAAAACATCGCTCTATTGTAGACCACACACCCAAGAACAGTCGTTGTTCTGTAGTAAAAACAAACAAGCACAATTAGTTGTATTGCTAACACAACACAGTTGTTGAAATTATTTATCCCTGCTTGGTTTAAAGCAGGTTTTGTAATTTGTTCCGCCCACGCATTTAAAACTATTCCGTATTAAACCTTAAGGAGGCAACACCAAAATTGTCCGTCCGTTGTCTTTTAATATAGGACCACAATCGCTTGGTTATTGCACCATTTTTATCAGTGAGGGATGATATATATCTGTGATGCTCTACGGCTTTCTTGCTGGACTGTCTTTTTAAAATTTCTATATGTTTGCCATTTAATTGGACAGCTGGATGATTTTGCTAGGTTGTATAGGCGTTGCTTTTTACGTGAAAGACGTTTGATGTGAGAATTAATCCATGGTTTCTTATTTCCAGTGTACTTATTAAGGATTAACAGCACAGTCAAGTGCTGAAGATCTGTAGGATACCTGGCCCTACAGGATTAAAATAAACTATAGACCATTTTGCAAGCATCACCCACTGCATTAAAAGTGGTAAATATATACTCTGTGACAACTTTAATTATGTTAACCAAAATTCAAAGTTTAGATCATGTAAGTTACGTACGTATGTAGCTATAATTCTACTGCAACCACGCATTGCTCTATCAATATGCGACGGAAGTTCAAAGATTAGGTCAAGTACGTAGCAGAATTCCTTCAACCCATATATATGATGCAAACACAAAGTATATAAGTGACGAATGTTGACATGAGTAGCTGTACGTAGCTAAACAGCATTACTGCAAACTCCTGAATTTCGTTATCAAACAATTGAAAACTTGAACTCTTGTTATCTATCGAATCGACTTTACAACTGAAGCTACCCAGGTATTATAGCTAAGAGGTGAGTGCTGTAGCTACATAGCTTTGGGTTTATCTTAGTGGTCAACTGTATTAGCTAGCAGAGCGCGTAATGAAAAATTCGACCCTCTTTAGATTAACTTGTAGCTAACTCGCCTGCTAGTCTAATGGTTTAGTTTGGAAATGGCGGGTTTGGTAGAGAGCAAATACATCATGTGACTAAACTATACGTATAGGGCTAATAATATTATAAACTAACTATACTATATATATATAGCCTATTGTAGATAGATAGCTTTAATGTGTGCAGAATGATAGCTTGGCTATCAACTCTGTGTGTACTGTGGCTATCTTGTTTTTGTATTTGTACTGTAGCTAAAATGCAAAGTAGTCAAGTTTCGTTCATGGCCATTGCCTTGTTATGTCTGTTGGGGCAGGAGGTTTATGGCCAAATACCAACAGCATGCAGTGATGCTACAAGTCTAGAAAACTTGGAGTGTTGTCCAGCTACAAGTGATGGTGTGTATGGACAATTCAATTCAATTAATTTTTTTTCAATTATTAGCTTTATAGTGCAATGTTACAGGTGTACATGGTTGTACAACAATAAAAGTGAGTTGTATACAATTGCACTAAAGGTAATCTGGTAAGTACCAGATCCCATAACTTAAATTAAGTACTTATCATTACTTATATAATTACAGTTAGCTGCTAAATGTATCAAAGTTAGGTGGCTTGGGATGTTTGGAGCAGATGCTACAAGGACATGTAAAATGGAAACTATGCTGGTTATCTGGATCGAAGTTTCTTATAAAATGCTGCCATAGGATTTTAGTTAGTTGAAATTTAATGGTAACAAAGGGTTGAGTTAGGCCAATTACTGGTAAGCTGTTGAAGGTTCGAGGAAGTCTGTTGAAGTAGAAGTTTCTTTGTTGATTAGATGATGTAAAAACATGTTCAAGTTTGTTGCTGGAAGAAGACCTAGTAGAATGACGACAGAATTTGAAGAAGGTCTGGATGTTGAAATGATCAAATGGATTTTGAATTGATTTTATGAAAAACAGAATGTCACACTGGTCATAAATATACATTAATGGTAGTAGGTTGAGCTTGATAAGGTGAGTTTTTTATAATCAGAAACATAATCGTTGAGGATGTATTTGGTAGCTCGCCGCTGTATTCTTTCAAGAGCAGAGATATCTTGGATAAGGTAGGGATGCCACAATGGGGAACAATACAGGAGTTGAGACCTTACTAGTGCTATGTACAGAGTTCTTTTAGTTGTAGTGTTAATAGAATGGCTGAATGTACGTCTAAGCAATCCTAGGGTTCGATAAGCTTTGGATGAAATGTGGTGATAGTGGTTTCTCGAGGACAGGTCAGTGGATAGAATGATACCAAGGTCACGATGGGTGTTACTAGATGTTATTGAGGAATCATCAATGTTGTAAGAAGTTGGGAAGTTTGTATTAAAGGAGAGGTGAATAAATTTCTTAGTGTTGAAAGATAGGTTTGAGTCTTGAGACCAGTCAAATAAGGAGTTGAGGTCATCCTGGAGTTTGATGGAATCAAGTAGTTCAAAAATGAGTTTGTAGCATTTAGTGTCATCTGCAAAAGATAAAGCATTGGAGTGATGAATGGATAGATACAAATCGTTGATGAAAACTAAGAACAAAAGTGGGCCAAGGATGCTCCCCTGGGGCACACCTGATAAAACTGGAAGTAGAGTTGAGTAGGAGCCATTGAGTCGTACACATTGGTATCTATTATAGAGATATGATTTGAACCACCATCACAGGTTGCCAGTAATGCCAATTTGCCACAATTTTAAGAGTAGTTCATTGTGAGGAACTCGGTTGAAAGCTTTGGAAAAATCTAAGTAGATTACGTCTGTTTGCGTTTTGTGCTCATAAATATCTTTGAGGAAGATAAGAAGTTGTTGCAAAGTTTAGCGCCTTTTCATGAATCCAAATTGTGAGGTAGAGATACGACTAGAAATAGATTTTGTAACTTTTTCATGAATAATATGTTCGAGTACCTTGGACACAATGCAGAGTAGGGATATAGGTCTATAATTAGTAACACAATTTTTGTTGCCAGCTGTGAAAATAGGGGTGATGCAATGTATCTGCCATTTGGAAGGAAGACAACAATGGTAAATGGCATATGAAAATAAATAGTGTAAAGGTTTGGTTAAAACAATGGCACAGTTTTTTAGGACAGCAGGACTAATTCCATCAATACCAGTCGCCTTTGAAGAGTCAAGAGATAGTAAAGCAGTGTGGACTTCGTCTTCGGTGATATTGATGGAGTCAATGGTAGAATTTGTAGAAGGCATGTCCTCAAGTAGAGGTAAGGAGTAGGTACTCTGAGAGAACACAGAGTAAAAGTACCTGTTGAACAAAGTAGCTTTATCAATGTCATGGGTGGCAGAACTATCATCAAAGAAGACTGTAGCAGGGATAGAAGCAGATTTAGTGATGTTTCTTACAGGTACATGCTGATATATTTTTGAGTCATTACTGAAGGCAAAATTGTGGACTAGATTTGCTTCAAAGTTGGCCTTGGCTTGTTGGATGCTGTTTTGGAGGTTATCTTCTGCTGTTTTATACGATTCAAATTGTGATCAGTAGGATGAGATTTGTATTTCTTTCGTAGAGTCCGAAGACACTTAATCTGATGGCGTATATTTGAAGTGTACCATTTAGGAAACTGAGAAGAGCTGGTTCTAATTTTAGGGAATAAACAGGTCCATTCCCCTAGTGATATTGTTCTTGATAAAGAGCCAGATAGAGTCTATGTCGGATAGCTGTTCACAGGTAGTATAGTCAATATGAGATAGATAATTGATGAGGCCAGGATAATTGGCTTTAGAGTAATCAAAGATAGCTGGTGGAGTGTGTGAGGGTATATGGTCTGCATGTGACTTAATACTTAAAGTGACAATAAAGTGATCAGATGATATCGGTTGGTAATGGGGATGAATAGATATGTTGTACACAATATCTTCATTGTTAGTGATTATTAAGTCCAGAGTATTTCCTTGATTGTGGGTTGGCTCGTCAACCAGTTGAAAGAGGTTTAGCTGAAACAGTAAGTCACAAAATTTGTTAGATTTTGGTGAGGAACCACTATAAGTGGCCCAGTTGACATCAGGGAGATTGAAGTCTCCCAAGAGAATAATTGGACTTGATTCATTGACTAGGTTGGTAAGGTAACTATGCAGCAATTCATGGTAAGTATCGGAAGAGTTTGGAGGAATGTAAACAACACTAATTCTAAATGGATTTGATGTAGAGATGAGAACAGTTAGGATTTCAACATGAGGTGGGGATGACAATTGACTACTAGTGATGTTATCCTTTACAGCAAGTAAAACACCCCCACCTCTAGAATCTCTATCTATACGATAAATGGTATAGCCACTGGGTATTATTTCTTTGTCAAATATATCTTTAGATAACCAAGTCTCGGTGATACACAAAATGCTAAAATCAGATGAACAAATAAAAGATTGAAAATTGGATAGTTTGTTGACAAGACTTCTGGTATTCATTAAGCAAAAAAAATGTGCAGATCATTTGGTTGAGTGTCATGTGGGATAGAATGTTGATTGAAATCATGTAAGTTATTAATGCTGTTTCCAGTATTGACGTCACTAGAAATTATGTCAGAGTTATCATTGGTAAAAGCATTTGAATCATTTATTAAGTTAAGAGAAGTGTTGTAGGGTGTACCAGGTACTAGTCAATTGTTGGAGGACTCCATTGCAGTTTCAGTTTGTGGAGATTGGGAAAGGATGAATGAGGAGTTAATGATTTGGCCATGTAGTTTGTTCTGGACAAAGATCTTATTATAACGAATTCTAATGACTTTACGCTCAATACCATTTTGGATTAGAGACCACCTCTCTTTTAGAAGAAGTGACTCAATTAGTCTTTCTTCTTGTGACATGTCTGGTTTGATTCTGATATATTTAGAAAGTGATTTAGCTTTAGATAAGAGCAGTGATACATCAATGGTTCGGGTTAGTCTAACTAGTATTGGGCGTGGTTTTGTAGATTGGTCACGATACTTGCCCAGTCTCAGTAGATCACGAATAGATAGGGGATTGATGGAGTTTTCACCTTCTGTAACAATGGTTGTAACTTTATCTAAGTCGTGAGTGAGCCGTTTATTCCTAGGAGTCCCCTTACTACATTCATTTATTCCGTAAATTACTACATTAAACTTGCAATCTCCCTGTGCTTTATCATCTGCCTTGTCAAACTTTTTAGCGGTCGTTGCTGACCGTGTCTGCCTGTTGGTGACAGACACAACAGGATTTGACTGTGTGTCCAGTTGTGACTTAGGGGAAGAGCCTTGAGGGTTAATAACCTCGTTAATTGGAGATGCTGAAACTTTCAGAGCTGTCACTTCTTGAGTGAGATTATCAATGGTAGATTTTAATTCTTGCAATTGATTTTCTTGAATGCTTAGACGACAGTGTGGGCAGTAAAAAGGATCTTCTCCTTCTTGCAACATTTTGTACAGTGTCTGTGAGAGTCCGGCACATTGCCGGTGGATCCAAGCATTACAAGTACTTTCACAGTAAATTGCCTCGCGCCCCTCTGTGTCTTCAGTGGCATCAATAATAGGATCCAAACAAATTGGACAAATTGTTGAAGTATCAGCTGGAGAGTTCATTGGAGGTCGTTTCCTCTTAGTACGAGGGGTTGCCATGGTGACAATTCTAGTATTAATAAAACATGGAAGCAGACAGTTAAAGTGCAATGGTTTTCTGACCTTTGGTGGTACCGTTAAAAGAAACTAAGCCACGGTACAACAGCGTATGCGTCTGGGGGTCAGGATCTTCAGTGACAGAGACGTCACGTCCGTCCGGCTAAAATCAACCCGGCTTGGTTTCCTGGTAATCCTTGCGACTAATGAAGACTTTGAGAATAGTAAGATGGCTTTGTAGACTCAAAAACACACTATTAGGGCCAGGTAACGTAGAGCACTGTAGCACCAAACAACTTCAGGATGCTGGTAGGGGACAGTGTACTGATTTGAACTTGCCTAGATATGACAGAAACAGTAGTGATGTCCGTTGCAATTGGCCTCACTACTTCACCAGGGTTAGTCCTGATGCTTAAGAAAATATCTCACTATAATTGAATATTATATGGCTACCAGTTAACAATAGTACATGACTGCTATGCTGAGCTGTATAATTATGATTTCTCTTCTTTCAATTCACAGGTCTGTGAGTGCAGTGGAAATTACGCAGGATATGACTGTAGTCGGTGTAAGTTTGGTCACTATGGACCTGATTGCTCTCAGTCACAAGCTCTTCCCCGACGACCACTTGCTACCTACACTGACAGTGACTGGACTGCATTCATTCATACTATTGTTCAGTCACGTTCATTTGACTCAGGGTACATGGTTGTATTAGAAGAGGCAGTTCCAGGAACCACAAATCTCCGCATGAGTAACTTATCACTTTATAATTTGTTCGTGTGGCTTCACCACTATGCTGCAAAAGATTCTGCTACACCAGGTAATGTAAATATGTATGTAATAAGCATACATTGCATCTGCATGTGCGTATGCGTGTATGTGCTGTAATTTGATGGCTCAAAACTTGAGTTATGGTCACATACATTTCTGCACTTGTTAATTGACTTTTTATGTACTTACATCAATGTCATATTACATTTAGATGTATCAATTCGTTTGGATTATGCCCATGCTGGACCTGCATTCACAACTTGGCACAAATACTTTCACTTGTTGTTTGAGTGGGAATTACAACACATGTTAGAGAGCATGGGACACTTGGACTATCACACTTTCAGGCTACCTAACTGGGACTGGCGAATTGAAATTCAAAGATCTACTGGAATACTCTCAGATGATCTCTTTACTGAAAAGAGGCTTGGGGCAACAACGAATGTCAGTGGTTTTCCTCGTGTATTTGGGGATATTACTGGTGACGGATGGAACACAATATGTTGGCTAAAATTCTTTAAGATTTGTGATCCAAATGTTAACACTGGTCCCCTTCAACGTTGCCCATTCACAGGAACTAACCCTTGCAGTAGCAACAATCCTGACTGGCCTACAAGTCGGCAAGTAAATTGTGCTATGACTTTTAACAGATATGAAAGACCACCTTATAATTTTCTATCACGAAAAAACTATCGAAGTTTTGTTGATGATAATGTTAACTTTAGAATACGTAGGTGCCGTAGAAACAGAATGTGTTTTTGTTCTTCCACTTTTGACCCAGAATGTTCCCCCAAAAATTCAAATGGCTCTCGGATGATTGCACTTCAACAACAAATGCATGGTGCGGTAAGTACTGTATGATTATTATCATTGTTTATTTTATAATATCAGTTTTCTTGTTTAGGTTCATACCATTACTGGGGCAGGTGATCTCGCTACAAAGCTTCCATTTGATAAGAGAGGACAAATGGATGATGTGGTGTCATCACCAAATGATCCTCTTTTCATGCCTCACCATGTCATGATAGATTGTATGTTTGATGAGTGGCTGGAGCGACACCCTGATGCAGAGTATCCTAATGATATACCAATGACTGTTTCCACTACAGGACATCAACCAGATGACTTTATGGTTCCATTTTTCCCACTCAGTACCAATACTGACATGTTCACACGGTCTCGTAATTTTGGATACTATTGTGACCTACCAAAGATTATAAAAGGACGTCCTAAATAATTCTTAACTCCAGAAGTGATTTGAAATAAAAACATAGTTTTTGCATTTTTTGTTGTACAGATGCATGTCATCACTATTTTGTATATGCTAATTGAAACAAAGTAGGTAAATAACCATAATTTGCTTGCTACATGAAAACTATGAATATTTTAACCGCTTTGGTATGTAAAACTTTAATCAATAAAACCTCAGTTCTGCCTGTTCATGGGGAGTACGAAAATCTTTGAATTTGTTTCATGTTTGTACAGCATAAAAACATGAGTTTATTTGCAGAAATAAAGTTTACCATCATCATTTAAATGTTGAAAATGCTTTCTTCTTTATCTGCATGGAAACATATGTACAAAGAAAACACTATGCATTGATCGATTTACCAGTTCATGGTGAACAACAGACTGAACTTAATCCCCTCTTTTAGCTTGTTTCAGTCTTGAGTTATGATCCATTAAATAAGCGCCTGTGATATATTGGGCGTATTGTTGCTGTATAATTTGAGTTCATTCCTGTCTCATTATTATGTCTAGAGCTATAGCTCCAAACTATTGATCACAAAATTGAGGAATGTGCGAAAATGACCAGTTTTTGTTCAGCTGGTCACATATACAGTGTCGTAGCACATAATTTTGAATGCATGGTTCTTACATTTTTTGTTGTACATATTGTCACTTTTATACAGATTTTAGACAATCACAACAATTTTATACGGTGAAAAATATTTGATGCCATGAACCACATAGTGGCTATCTTCATTATAAGAACTTTAGAATTGTTCCTCAAAACATATATATATATATATATATATATATATATTATAAATTTAGCTATAAGGATTTCAGTATGGCAATTTGTAGAAGTAACACTATTTTTATATGTTTCTTCTGCACAGACTGTGGTGAGATTAGTGCGAACAACAAAATTCTTTAATAATCATGACATCAGCTATTGGATTTGTTACGTTCGTAACTAATATAATTTATGAAAAGACACATATAACTGTTAACTAACACATACATACAGGCTGCTGAGTAACTGTGAGATTATTGGAGCTCCAGGATAATGCCATAGCATGGTGAATTCAGAATGGAAATTAGGCCTGCCTATTTAGCATTTGAAATTGCTAATTATCAATTATTGCAAATTATTATAGTAGCCATTTTTAGGTTTTTTCCACAACAAAATTTGTGTAATAGCTTTCAACAACTCCCTTTATGGGGTGCACTGTGGTTGAGAGGCATGTATGTGACAGAGTTCCAAATAAATCTATATGCATCAATATTAATTTTGACATTAATTTCAAATGCCATACAAAATAATTTTGTCACTGATGATTATTATAAAGTTTTAAAAAGGCACATATCCATTAGCTAACACATGCACGCTAGGGATAAACAAATATATCCGTATTATCCGTATTATCCAGATATCTGGATATAGTAATTTCAAACCATCAGGATAGTAGCTAATAGTTTCATAGTCATTTTCTTTGATTCAAATTGTGACCAGATGTGCGAAAATGGGTCTTATAGCCTTTCCAAGTTTCCACGTTTGACGAGTCATAACTGATCATGCATTTAACTCATTGTTTTTAAATTACATTCAGGGATGGTGCTATGTTAGGAGTGTATGGTGACCAAATTTCAGGCTGGTATCACCCACACTCACAAGTCAAGTTATGGATTGCCAGGTACATGCAATTGGAAAGCATTACAATTGTACATTGGTCATACATATCAAGAGATTAATAACTGGATCTACAAAAAGCAATCTTATAGCCTTTGCTATACGCAGCCAATCATGACATGTGCACAGTGTGAAATTTGGTCAAATTTGGTCCTAGCCTAGTACTCTTTAGGGACCCGCTGATTATGCTGGCATAATTATGAGCATAATAGGTGCCTGAAAGCATTGAGCATAATGCTAGCATAATAGGTAGAATATTTGTATAATACTATGAATTCTTGCTTATCAAAATAGCTATCACGGAAAGATCGATATACTCTAATAGAACAGTCAGTAACTCTAATAGAACAATCACATAGCTGACTGTTCTATTAGAGTATATCGATTTTTCTGTGATATGCATTTTGACAAGTAAGTTTGTGCTTAAGCCACTTGTTATTTATCCATTAATCACATAGTGATTTAATTTGCCATACATTAGTCTCAATAGTAGGAGTGCAATTAATCCCAAATCGCCTGGCCTTGTTTCTGTAATTGCACTGTAAAGTAGCCAATAAAATAGCGGAATAACAGAAGCCTTTTAAGTGCAACAAGAAAGTGATATAATGAATAGCCAATTAAGAAGCTGACAATAGAAGCCTTTTAAGTGCAACATATGTAGGCATTTTGAGTAGCCAATCAGAATTGCCGACACATGAAGCCTTTTAAGTACAACAACAAATGATGTAATACAAAGAAGGATGATGCAATCACCTGGTAGAAGTTAATGGCCACATAGAACTGGATAGATGTGTACTACAAACCACGAAGGGTGGTCACTATGTGATTAGTAGGCAATCACACGCATTTTCGTGCAATTATGGAATAATTGTACTCGTAACAGCCAAAATTGCACTCGGCTTCGCCTCGTGAAATTTTGACTGTTACTCGTACAATTATTCCCTAATTGCACTCAAATGTGTGTGATTACCTATACAAACTGAAAATTATTAGCAGAGCATGAGAACTGAGGCATAAATAATTGGGCATAATTTGAGCATAATAGGTAAGTATTGAGCATACATTTAAGCAAAATAGGTAAATATTTGAGCAGTGCAGCATAGCATAATAGGTAAAATTATGAGCATAATCGGCGGGTCCCTAGTACTCTTTCTGAGTGTAATTTGAAGGTAATACAGTATGTTAAACACAAAAGGAGTTATGATTAGTGAAACTTGGAAGTATGAAAAGGCTATAAGACCCGTTTTTGCAGACCTGGTTACATAACTTACATTTATAAAGAATTTTGAAGCTTTCACCAGAACATCAGTGGCATGGTCATGGCTAAATCTTTTGACCAATAAATTTTGACATCTTGCTTGTTATTGCTGGAGCAATACTTTACTGATGCTATATGTAAGGCAGAATCACAATTTGTGACCGGGCCTGCATAAATAGTGTATGTGATGATATAAAAATATTATTGATGCATCATAACTTTGTATTCCATTATTGCTTAATTTTCAGCATTTATTCAACATTTAATTGGCTTTAAAATTCAAGTCACAGAAAGAAAATATTCTATCCTAATACTGAGACATGAGATGTTATGTGGTGGGGTGTAGTTTGTGCCCACATGCCCTATTTTCGCAAGCCCAGTCACATTTTATGTTGTTCTTTTTATCTTTCCTGAAATTTTGGAAAATAGTTATAGTTTTATTAATCTTAATCACATAGCAACTTGGTAGAAATGAAGGTTTGGTAACATACATGTACAGTACTTTACGTAGTTAGGGAATTTAAAAAAATGTAATTAACTTTTTGTAGTCAATTGCAGGTAGCTACTGTAAGTGATACAGTCTCTTAAACACAAGCACAACATGTTTCAATAAGGTAAATACAAAGTAGGCACTTTAAAGGTTTACGATGCAATTAACTTGAAATAATGTAACAATTACATCAACACAAATGTGTGCTTAGCATATTTGTGACCCGGCCTGTGAAAAGGGGTCTTACAGCCCTTCCAATTTGTCAAGTTTGACTAATCATAACTCCTCATGTTTTCATCCTACTACCTTCATAAATAAATACACCAAGCTATCGTGCTATGTTAGGGGTATATGGGGACTAAATTTCAGGATGATACCACATTCACAAGTCAAGTTACAGGTTGACAGGTACATGCAATTGAAAAGGCTATAAGACCCCTTTTCGCAGACCTTCACAGACCGGGTCACATTTACTATTGCAATGAACAAATATATCAATTGGTCAAATAAATGGTTCCTGAATACTGTCCCGTAGAGATGCAGCAATTATGCTTGCATATGCGACCGAATTTTGGAAAATCACCCATATGGGAGCATTTGAAACCTTAATGTTTAATGAACTAACTACAAACTTTATAGTGCAAATCTACTTGTTAATGGTTGTAAGCCATTCTCAATACCTTAAATTACAAAAAAGTTCTTGAAATATTTTTAAAACTGATCCCTGCTTTTAGACCCACTAAACATGAAAATTCCAATAATTTCATGTGCGCCCATATGGGTGATTTTGCAAAATTCAGTCACACACAGTAGGCATTATGCCACTGTGGGAATTATGATGGAATTTTGAGGTAGTTATAAAGCCTCAGCTCTGCAGATTGTGATTGAAAAAGTTTAATGGAGCAGTGAGGAATTTAAGGCATAGATATTCTAATAAAACAATCATGTAGAAAATACTCTAATACAGCAACCAGCTAAAAGAATGGAAAGCTATTTGAATCTGAAGCATTGATGTAGTCCAATACAGCAAAAACTGACATTACTGGCCAAAGATGGTGGCTTAATTTTGAAATTCCCAAAAGCATGCATGATGGGTGATTTTTGAGCACTGCCCAAAAGCATAATTCCAAAGGTTTGGAACATAATAGCCCCTGCAGCACTAAAATTAATAATCATACTCTCTATAATATTTACTTGAGATCCTTGTAGTGCATTATGAACATTAATGTTATGAAAGGTGACCAATCAAACTTCTGTTGTATCGGTACCTGGTTATATACATTGAGCCTACGCACTGTACACTGACTTTGGATTAGCAGTTGAGCATATTCCACTATGAATTATATGCCTTACCAATATAAGTGAAGAAATTAGTGATAAACAAAAATTTGCTTGCAGTCTGGCAATATTTCTTGGCCTACTTATTTTGATATCACACCTTTGGACTGCTTACAAGCCATATATTTAGTAACTTGTACTTTCTAGGGCTTGCCTTTTTTACAGCCAAGGTGCTTTTTTAGGGGATATAGTTCCTTTTTAAAAGAAAATGTTAAATATGTATTAATTTAGGCTAATGTCCACCCACCATAATACTTTTACTGCATATGCCAGCACTCCAAATAGAATAGTCCATTGAACTACTACTATATGCAGTAGAGATGGAGGACTACTACACAGCAATGCATCAGTGTAAGCACAGTAGGTATTTCATTCATCCTAACAATGTGGCTTCCCTAGCTAAGAAGCAATTATGCTAAATTAGACTCTATTTAGGCTGTTTTGGGTGGGTAATAAATCTCATATACTCCACGCCTTCAGGCACAATATAACATATGCTCAAATTCTAGGTTTATTCAATCGCTATGCATTGTTCACGTGCAGTGATTTAACGAGCGCTATTATTTTGTCACGTGAGGACGCATAGTTGCCATGGCGCTAATATTATCTCAAGAAAACCAGCCGCTTTCGCCGAACCTACAGCAGAAACAGCCATGGATGAGGTAAGTAATCTGAGTGTAATGTGAAATAGAGTCTAAAGCAGTTATAAGGGCACAATGTGGAGTCTATGAAAGTTATAAACCTTCAGGCCCTTAGCAGCGCCCTCGCTAGTCTCACGTTGCCGAACCAATACGCGTCAGGCGCTTATCGATATCCTGAATATAAGCGCCGGCTGTAATTGGTCTGGTGACAATACGACTCATTACCATTTCTACTGGAATGCAGCGGCGTGCGCAGTATAGCCGTGGCGGCAGCTGTTACCAGATACCTATTACGCATAGGCTCCAACCTTGGATTTCTCTTAGGAGTGAGACTCTTGACAAAGGTGAACAATGGAGATACAGTCCTTCAGCCACACACATGCAATTCAACAAAGTTATATTATAACCAGCACTTCAGGATGTCATGACATTATAATAGCATGGCCTCCTTGTGCTAGCTAGTTATATTTGAAAGTGTTTGCACATACAGTTACACCATTGAGAAGTTGTGTATTACTAGCTTCTAGTGTAAAATATTAATAATTGCAAGGTGTGTGTACTAGCTACTGTACATTACATTATGATTGCCATGACAACCACGTGATCCGCTGGAACACACACTTCAGTAATAATCTTCTGTGTCCATGAATTTTCTTGCCAGTTCAACAGCTACCTAACTTCTAATCATGTCCACACAGGTTGCAACTATTTTGCAGCAACAAAACCCCGGGAATACAAATAAACAGAATCACTGAACTTCACAATTTATATCCCACCTGGATTCGCAGTGGACTTTCAAAATTCCAGTACACTGCTTGCACACTCAGTCGTTGTCTAAAAGGAATCAGTAAACCGCCATTGAGAATTCTGACCACCATTGAGAATTCTGATCGCCATTGAGAACTCCGACCGCCAAACGAAAGTTTGAACGAGAGATCACGTGATTGCTGAAGCATAAATTGTATAGATCACACGGCGTGCACCGAAACCTACTTAGCCTCAGGAAGTCTTGAGTGAAACAGTCAGTGCTAGAAAATTCGAGAAGTGAGGATTACTTGTAGGTGTGAGAATACAAATGTTGGGTGTGAGAACGTGAGATTGAAGGCCAAATCGTGAGAGTCACGCCTAAGCACAACTAGAGGTCATCATCAAAGATTTCTGCAGTTGCCAACAAGGGTAGATGCTTATATGAACTCCTTCTTTCCTTTTACAATGAAATTATGGAACCAACTAGATGATCATATTATCCAAGCTCCATCTCTTGATTTATTTAATAATTATATAAATTTTCTAAATAAGTAGCTAACTACATATACGTGTACGAATATACTTATGATTGAGTTTGTACATTAACAAATAGAGGAACTCACCTAATATCGGAAGGGCTCCAAAATTGGACGCAATTCTTCGAGCTACAACAGGAATTTTTGAACAACTCGTATGTCTTTAGATAGTTCAAGGCTGTGGGACTTTGGGCACCAAGTATCAGCTTTCTCGGCTTCTTTGTCTGGTGGCAGCAGCCCTGCAAAGTCATTTCCGATTAATACGTATAATCGGAAAAACAGTCGATTCACGGACACTCACCGTCTACATATCAGACTTGCATTCAATCAACAGTTTTCTACCTTAAAGTAGTAGAGTAACTCATCTACTTTCTAAATATCCCTAGTTTATTAAATCAAATCCTTTTAATCACGAATTACAAATTTAATAAAATGAGACGTCACTGGAGTAATAATCGCACTATGAATTTAAGTATACGGAAGTAAACGATGTTTGTAAAAGTATACGGTGAACATTTTCCGTATACGTATCTCAAACAACGTATACTTAATCAAGTTTCCTTATACTTAAATTTATGTTGCGATTATTACTCCAGTGACGTCTCATTTTATTTGATTTGTAATTCGTGATTAAAAGGATTTGATTTAGTAAACCAGGGATATTTAGAAAGTAGATGAGTTACTCTACTACTTTAAGGTAGAAAACTGTTGATTGAATGCAAGTCTGATATGTAGACGGTGAGTGTCCGTGAATCGACTGTTTTTTCCGATTATACGTATTAATCGGAAATGACTTTGCAGGGCTGCTGCCACCAGACAAAGAAGCCGAGAAAGCTGATACTTGGTGCCCAAAGTCCCACAGCCTTGAACTATCTGAATACATATGAGTTGTTCAAAAATTCCTGTTGTAGCTCTAATAATAGCGTCCGATTTTCGAGCCCGTCCGATTTTAGGTGAGTTACTCTATATATATATAGGGCGTGAGAGTTGGAGCCGCTGATTACGCTAGAGTTGGGACTATTGTATATTAGGCCACTCCAAATAAATTCTCTGTTTCCCGTCCTGGACTCAAGCATATTTGCATGCGGGCGGGCGGTCCATTTCCATTATTTCATTATAAGATTGGCAGCTTTTCAAGCCAGTATTTGCCTGGTACAACCACAAAAAGCTGCACAAAAGCATGCTTAGGCTTGTTCCTTCCTTTTTAAATTGCAAAAAATAACACAAACGTGAAGTTTGTGCTGACTTGATAGCACTGCTGACACGTGAGCTTTATTGAGCCTGCCAGTATGCAAGAATAACCGGGAAATAATAGAAGAATACGGAATAATGGAATATTTAGAGCTGACAGTAACCAGATGCGGGCGGTGGACGGGAAACAGAGAATTTAATTGGAGTGGCCTTACAGCTAACACAAGTGACAGGTTATTACATTCACTACTCACCACTACAATTCCTAACACCCCGTTCACACTATCCCGGGTTAGCCAGAGTGTTTTCAACTCGGGTTATTGAACTCGGGTTGGCACTTGTTCACACTACTGCATCTGACACGAGCTCGATAGTGCGAGCGCCGAAAAATAATTTGCTAAGAGAAGCGCATGAGCTTTTGATTATTTAGGCGCTTAATAAAAAGACACTAGAATTGTAGCGAGGAAGTGTAGAACCAGCTGAAATAAGCCGTACAATGTTAGAGACACCATGTTTAAGCTAGTGGATGCTCCTTTCTCCAGGATTATTAACACGTCGTTCGAGCGTGATTGTCACAAAGTCTACTAGAAGGCTACGGTACGTCATAGCCATTTTGAAGAACAGTTTTAGAACATAGAATATACTTGCTGTGTGGCCAACAGAAACAAGTTATATTGTTAACCTGACTTGGCCAGCTCGGAATGCGTTCAGACTGTATGCTATCCTGAGTCAACTCAGGGCCAACCCGTGCCAGCCCACCTCTCCTTGCCGTGCCATGCTGGACCCAGTTCGGCACCCAGTTCGGCACGGCTCGATTGATTCACACTCCAGTTTGTTTCAAGCCGTGCCGTGCTCTACCCGGGTTAGAGGGTAGTGTGAACGGGGTGTTAGAAACAGTGGTTCTTCGTCGTCAAACAGAGGTAAACCCCACGAATACGCGCGCCGTTTATACTAATTGCTTGCGCACCATATGCTGCGCTACTGAACTGGTAATGGGTCGTATTGTCACCAGACCAATTACAGCCGGCGCTTATAATCAGGATATCGATAAGCGCCTGGCGCGTATTGGTTTGGCAACGCGAGACTACGCCCTCGCTTCGCTCGTGCGCTACAGCCTGGGCCTTCGGGTTTATAAATTTCATAGACTCCACATTGTGCCCGTATAACTATTATTTATACACCCTCTTAAGAGGCTTAGCTTAGCACACTACATGTAGTAACAGACCTATATTAAATTTTGTGTTTGGTTGCAGTATCACACATTGAAGTTCTGAACTATATATGGACTGTATTTTTAGAGGTACTGTGGTTGTGTGGCATGGCTACTAATACTCTAATTTCTAATTCAGAGTGGAAGCTAGCCAGCTATTCAAGAACAGCATATATACCACAAAAAACTCTTTAGTGCCAATTATTCAAAACTGTGGTTATAATAATAATAATATGTATACTTGTTGGACTGCCCTTGCCACCACCTCCAGCACTAGGAGGTAAAGTGTTGGACAGCTGGAAATACCAGCAATCAAACAAGGCCGCCAGACTCCAAGCAACCATCGGAGTAGGCCAGGTCAATTTTAGTAGTTGATGGACGGCCAACTGAAGAGCGATGACCCCTCAAACACATCACTGCAGATCTTAACAGTGAAAAACAAACCCTACATTGCAGCCAGAATAAGCATTTGTTGTAATTAATGCTGCGCTTCTCAGCCAACATTGAAACAAGCTTCCTAAAAACTGTTGTAGCAGTGGGCCCAATGCCACCAGTAGCTGCAAACACCAATGGTGACATATGTAATGTATTTGTATACTTGTTAACTGTATACTTGTTAACTGTATACACAAATGTAATGTATTTTAGCACTTCTCATACATTTCATTATTATAATAGTAATGTATACATAAAGTAGGAATACTGGCTTTATGGGTAAAAATCATGACTTCCATACATGTGGTGTAATGCTTTTTCTATATTGAAAATGTGAATAATAGTGCTGGGTAGTAGGCTTGCACCAATTATGCCGGCGTAATTAGGTTAGCAAAAGCATCAAGCATTATGCCAGCATAATAGGACGATTTTCAAGAATTTTAATTAAAATGTGCGATGCGTGCGCCAAAAAATGTGACCAGATTTGCGAAAAGGGGTCTTCACACACATTCAATTCTATGAACTTGGAAGATGACAACTCTGTGATCATAAAGCACAAAGCCCTGAAATTTTCTCTGTATAATAAGCTATGTTGGCACTCACTGCTGACCAAATTTTAAGTTAATAGTCTTTTCCTATCTAAAGTGATGAATCGTCAAAGTCAGTAAATTGGATGTGCAATTGGAAAGGCTATATAATACCCCTTTTCACAGATCCGGTCACATAATACAGTGCGTAGATGTTTATAAGTATTCAGTAGCATAAAAAATTAAAACATGCATAGGGATCATTAAAAAACAAGAGTCAAACAAGCCAACATGTTAAACACTCAGAGATCTCTATTTGGACTCAATGGACTTATTAGAAACTAAGGACAAAACAGTAGTTTCTCCCTAAATCAGGAGCAGATAAGTACTGAGAATGCTTCTGTATAAATGTTTATTTTATGGCTAGCTAACATGATAATAAGAGGTACTGGTGGTGCTTGATATTTCACAGTACTAAACATGTATATATCAAGTTAGTTATCATGTACAGTAGCTGTTCAATAGTCAGCTAATATTATTAGAGTAAGCAAACACCAGTGTATCATTTCCTTACTATTGAATGTACTTTGTACTATACAGCTTTGACATATCCAACTATAGGCAGCGTATAGCATGCTGTGGTCAGCAATATGATTTATCATACATGCACACTTGTGCAGCTAGATCAATTATGGCAAAGTGAACCTACAAGAAGCACATTTGCTTGAGAATGGGTGCTATCATTGTAATACAACGTTGAAACCGGGTCACTACTGCTGACCCGGATGACCCACTGACCCGGATAGCAATCCGGGTCAGATCCGGATTTGACCCGGATGTGACCCGGATTAATTAAAGCCGAGACGTGTTTCGGCTAGTCTCGAGCGAGCGAACGAGTCTACATTTTGAGCGTTCGATTCGTGTTGAGTAAATATTGCAACTTCAGTCTAGCTGTAGGTTGAAGACCAAAAAAGAAGAAAAAAAAAGGTTTTCACCCACTGACAATAGCTACCCCTCACCATAGATACCCTCAGTTTCGTGCACTTACTAACAAATGGGCGTGGCTGAGCATATGTTGGTAATGCGATAAGTGGGCGTGGCTCACGAAGAGCTACACGATAGCGTTTATAAGTTCCACGTCGTCAAACGAACTATTTCGTTTCTCACGTGATCCAATCCGGGTCAGACCCGGATAAATCGTAAACCGGGTCAAACCCGGATGACCCAACCCGGTTTCAACGCTGTTTGTAATATGCATTTTAAAAATAGGTAATGGACATGAAAAAAGACATAGGAAGGAAAGTTATGTACTTTTTACCCCCCAAAAGTACTAACACTTTGTTCTAGCCCTGTGGAAATAAAATTATAAGAAGATGAACAAAATGGCATACTTCAGATATTTAAAAAAAATACTTTAATTGGTCCCTTTTGACTTCATATTTTCCAACAGACATATATTTCTTCCAAATTAACTTCTAAGGCTTTTTTGTGGTTTGAGAAGCTTCTTAAGGTGGTGTTTAAGTGTGGGTTTTGGCAAAAAACATAGGTGTCATGATATTTATTATGAACCACTACCATGGTTCATAACAATTTTTAAGTAAATCCATGCATGTAAGGTACTGTATCTGAATCAAAAGACACACACCTGTTTGCTAACTCATGTATGATGCTGAGATTGTCATTATGTGATACTATTATTAAATTATAAAAGATTGAGAGGTAAACCCAATGATAATGCAATGGAGTACAAAAAGCACTTTGATGCATACTCAGCCATTTCTTTAGAAATACTATTTCATTTTTGAGATAGATCAACTAGAGACAACATCAACAAATAGATAAAATCAAATAGATTATCCCACTTGGGTGGGTGAGAGTAATATAATGACTTCCTTCCTGTATTTTATCAATGAGCTCAATTGTGAGGTAAGCCATTTGAACTCTCAATGCAATCATCTCAGTAGCCTTATTAACTTTCTCTCCACACATAATACTCTTATATAAGGGTTACTAGCTTAAGAAAATGTTGTATGTGCAGTGACATTTGTCATACACTAGTACCGTATCTACACCACTTCATAACATCATTCTACATATACCCACTATTGCAAAATGGCCCGGGAAGGCTCTGCTCAAGTGGAGTGTTCACTCCAGTTGTAGTTACAGCACTGCAGCTCTACCTTTTATTAAAAACTACTAGCTTTGCTGTACTTGTGTAATGTAATGTAATGTACAAGACCTCAATAACGAGTATGCATATAAAGTACATGATTAGCTAGCAGCTAAACTTAGGTAAGATTTAAAAGTGTTAATATTGTCAGTTTCTACAACATGATCAGGAAGAGAATTCCACAATCTAATACATAGCTCTGGGAAAAAAAGAGTTCAGATAGGAATCAATTCTGCAGGGTAAATGTAAATATTTCTTACTACTATGGCTGGAGTTAGGATTGATTTGAAGGATGTGATCGTAAGGGATGTCTACTTGGTGGTTGATAATTTTGTAAAGCATTACTAGAGTTAGTTCGACTCTTCTCTTTTTCATTGTTTGCCAGTGAAGTTTGTGTAGCATGGTTGTAACACTTGTCAATGAATGTCTCGAATAATCCCCAAAAACAAATCTAGCAGCGTTCCTTTGTAACATCTCTACTTGCCGTGTGCTAGCTTTTATGTGAGGGGACCAAATTACTGCCGCATACTCAAGAATAGGATGTATATATATGTCCAAAGTTTCTGTGAAAGAAACCCAAAGCTGAATTTGCTTGACCAACAGTTACTGACTAATAGCTCTAGACATAATAATGAGACAGGAATGAACTCAATTTATACAGCAACAATACGGCCAATATATCACAGGCGCTTATTTAATGGATCATAACTCAAGACTGAAACAAGCTAAAAGAGGGGATTAAGCTCAGTCTGTTGTTCACCATGAACTGGTAAATCGATCAATGCATAGTGTTTTCTTTGTACATATGTTTCCATGCAGACAAAGAAGAAAGCATTTTCAACATTTAAATGATGATGGTAAACTTTATTTCTGCAAATAAACTCATGTTTTATGCTGTACAAACATGAAACAAATTCAAAGATTTTCGTACTCCCCATGAACAGGCAGAACTGAGGTTTTATTAATTAAAGTTTTACATACCAAAGCGGTTAAAATATTCATAGTTTTCATGTAGCAAGCAAATTATGGTTATTTACCTACTTTGTTTCAATTAGCATATACAAAATAGTGATGACATGCATCTGTACAACAAAAAATGCAAAAACTATGTTTTCATTTCAAATCACTTCTGGAGTTAAGAATTATGCATAAGTATATACTGTACTATGCTGATACTATACTAGTGCTTGTTTCGTAAAAATGGTATTTTTTATTTAGGACGTCCTTTTATAATCTTTGGTAGGTCACAATAGTATCCAAAATTACGAGACCGTGTGAACATGTCAGTATTGGTACTGAGTGGGAAAAACGGAACCATAAAGTCATCTGGCTGATGTCCTGTAGTGGAAACAGTCATTGGTATATCATTAGGATACTCTGCATCAGGGTGTCGCTCCAGCCACTCATCAAACATACAATCTACCATAACATGGTGAGGCATGAAAAGAGGATCATTTGGTGATGACACCACATCATCCATTTGTCCTCTCTTATCAAATGGAAGATTTGTAGCGAGATCACCTGCCCCAGTAATGGTATGAACCTAAACAAGAAAACTGATATTATAAAATAAACAATGATAATAATCATACAGTACTTACCGCACCATGCATTTGTTGTTGAAGTGCAATCATCCGAGAGCCATTTGAATTTTTGGGGGAACATTCTGGGTCAAAAGTGGGAGAACAAAAACACATTCTGTTTCTACGGCACCTACGTATTCTAAAGTTAACATTAGCATCAACAAAACTTCGATAGTTTCTTCGCGATAGAAAATTATAAGGTGGTCTTTCATATCTGTTAAAAGTCATGGCACGATTGACTTGCCGACTTGTAGGCCAGTCAGGATTGTTGCTACTGCAAGGGTTAGTTCCTGTGAATGGGCAACGTTGAAGGGGACCAGTGTTAACATTTGGATCACAAATCTTAAAGAATTTTAGCCAACATATTGTGTTCCATCCGTCACCAACAATATCCCCAAATACAAGAGGAAAACCACTGACATTCCTTGTTGCTCCAAGCCTCCCCTCAGTAAAGAGATCATCTGAGAGTATTCCAGTAGATCTTTGAATTTCAATTCGCCAGTCCCAGTAAGGTAGCCTGAAAGTGTGATAGTCCAAGTGTCCCATGCTCTCTAACATGTGTTGTAATTCCCACTCAAACAACAAGTGAAAGTATTTGTGCCAAGTTGTGAATGCAGGTCCAGCATGAGCATAATCCAAACGAATTGATACATCTAAATGTAATATGACACTGATGTAAGTACATAAAAGTCAATTAACAAGTGCAGAAATGTATGTGACCATAACTCAAGTTTTGAGCCATCAAATTACAGCACATACACGCATACGCACATGCAGATGCAATGTATGCTTATTACATACATATTTACATTACCTGGTGTAGCAGAATCTTTTGCAGCATAGTGGTGAAGCCACACGAACAAATTATAAAGTGATAAGTTACTCATGCGGAGATTTGTGGTTCCTGGAACTGCCTCTTCTAATACAACCATGTACCCTGAGTCAAATGAACGTGACTGAACAATAGTATGAATGAATGCAGTCCAGTCACTGTCAGTGTAGGTAGCAAGTGGTCGTCGGGGAAGAGCTTGTGACTGAGAGCAATCAGGTCCATAGTGACCAAACTTACACCGACTACAGTCATATCCTGCGTAATTTCCACTGCACTCACAGACCTGTGAATTGAAAGAAGAGAAATCATAATTATACAGCTCAGCATAGCAGTCATGTACTATTGTTAACTGGTAGCCATATAATATTCAATTATAGTGAGATATTTTCTTAAGCATCAGGACTAACCCTGGTGAAGTAGTGAGGCCAATTGCGACGGACATCACTACTGTCTCTGTCATATCCAGGCAAGTTCAAATCAGTACACTGTCCCCTACCAGCATTCTGTCCACACACACCATCACTTGTAGCTGGACAACACTCCAAGTTTTCTAGACTTGTAGCATCACTGCATGCTGTTGGTATTTGACCATAAACCTCCTTCCCCAACAGACATAACAAGGCCATGGCCATGAAAGAAACTTGACCACTTTGCATCTTAGCTACAGAATGCCAAAGTAAGATACATAGTAACAGTCTATATGAAGGTGATAGTTCACATGTATACACTTCACAGCTATGGCCAGTTAGCTAGGTTATTAACTATAGCTATGTTATTTTATACTTTCACATGTCATGATGATTAGCTTTACAATAATACTTGTATATCTACATGCCTACGTAGCTGTATTTTCACTGCTTTACAGTGAAGATCTGACAGCAACTAATGGTTTATATAGCTACCTTTTCTCAGTAGGCCATAGTTCCGTAATAGAAAGCAAATGCAGTCATAAATACGAGGAGAAAGAAATAGCCATATACAAACTATCTAAAACGTCGGGAAGTTTTTAAAGGTAATTGTTGGTTACTTATAGCATAGATCCTTTATAAAGTAAAGGATCTATGCTTATAGCAATGTACATTGGATGCTCTGGAAGGTAAGGAAATGGTGTAAAATGTGGGAGATTGAATGGTTACACATATAGCTTTAACCTTTGGCGAGTTACAAAATACTAAAATTAGCTATAGCTACGTACGTTGCTAGCTAAAGCCGATGTTTTAAAAGACGATAGTTATAGCTATACTAGCTAAGACCGGTTTTTCTCCACTAGCTATAACTACAGTATTAGCTAGCTACCCTTCAGTTATTGCTCAAGGCCTAATGCAATTAATTTGCAGCAGCTATAGCTATACGAATGACTTTATGTTGTCTAACTAAAATGGGGGTGTAGTATCTATGCTATAACTCATAGGCGGATCTGAGGGGGGGCTAAGGGGTGCTGTGCCCCCCCTGGCCCTTCTCTTGCCCCCCCATTGGACTTACAGTACTATGTTGATACCAGAAACTGGAATGATTCATGCATTCACACTGTATTCAGAAGTATAGAAAACCAATAGGCAAATAGAAGACAATAGTTATAAATGTACTTTACAGTTATACTGTACATTGTAAAGAAAGTGAGGCAAATAAGTTTAAATTGTTGTGCCAAGACCGAGATGCTCTAATAGAGCAGTCACTACTCTAATAGAACAGTCACAATTCTAATGTCCTTATAACAATGCTATACACCTGTATATTTTGATTTAGTACACTTTACAGGTTTTATCTCTGATAGGCTTAATCTTTATATGCATTGCAAGCATACACTTTTTAAGCTAAATTCTATCAAAAATGCTCCCAAATTTAAACCTAGGAGATCTAATTTTCAAAAATTTTCTCTAACTACAGTTGTAAAACTGTATGTCTATCATTCATCCAGCTATACTCAATAAAGTTATGCAACTGAATATAACTTGTATACTACAGTGGAGGATCCAGATGGGTTTCTACCCCCTTTTAAATTTAGCTTAGTGGCATTCTCATTACATAAACATTGTTGTATTGACAATTTGTCATAGCAAACAACTATATACCAGTAGCATGCATGTAGTTGCACTTAACTAACACTATTTATAGCTATTAAACTATCAGCAACACTTCATTTTTCATCTCCCGATGCATTAAAAACGATCGAGATACTCTAATAGAGCAGTCAAGTAACTACTCTAATAGAGCAATCAAAGCCACAGCTTGTAGTCACCATATTTGCCCTATAGTTAGCTATAGTATTTAGTAATTATTTACAGTTTAAAGTATTGAATTTATTGTAATTGCTAACCTAAAATCCAATCTCAGAGCTTCTAAAATCTCAATATTTTCCAGAGAATTGTTATCAGATGCCTTATTTAGCTATACCAATTTTCAGAAGCCCCTTTTTAAAAATCCTAGATCTGCCATGGTACTAGAATTCCTCTTAGTGGAACAAACACTGTTGGGAACTAAAACTTCTTGCCCCCCCTTGGCCCCCCCTGACAGTGCCTCCTAGATCCGCCTATGGCTATAACTGATGTAAGAATAAAACTAACAAAACTAGCAAACGCTATAAAATACGTATTATTATACTAATAGCTACGTATACCCAGCCAAGTGATCATGAATAAAAAATACAGTTAGTTATTTAATAGCTAGCTACGGGGTGGCTGGCAAGGATAGCTAGTTTAGCAAAAATTGCCTATAAATGTTGCAGTCAATAAAAGAGACACATACGAATCGATGCGATATCATAGATACTACACTGACTCACCTAGTGACGTACCTGAGTGTAGCTCAGTAAGGTCCACTCGATAGATAGCAGTAGAATTCAGTTAGCTATGCCTTCAATTGCCTGATAGCTACGTATAACGTTTCCAGTAGCTGCTGTTTATATTCATATGCAATATCCCTCGCTTTATATACTCAGTGTTTGCATCATAACATAGGTGGGTTGGAGGACATCATCCTGCAGCTGCAAAGCTAACTACGTGATCTAAACTTTGAACTTCCGTCGTTAGTTGTAGAAGATCCAGCTACGTGTAGTACAGTACATACAAGTGGCTACGTGATCTAAACTGAACTTCCGCTAACAAAAAATTCATAGAGTAGCTATGTATCTCAGCGGTTTTAATGCAGTGGGAGGTGAAAAGTAAAGGGTCACACTGTAGCTAACTAAGAATGAATTTTTACCATCAATACAAAATTAATATATCGCATGCAGTCCCTCCATAGCTATTTCATTCAGTAGATATAGGAATACCTCTGTCCGTAGGTTCGAAGGACGTATAGCTAGTCCATAATATTATTAAATGGTGTGTATAGCTATAATGCGATGTAATATCTCCTCATATTTGCAAAGTGCAATGATATGAATCACCTTCATGATGGTCATGTTTCTTATTCCCTGCAACACAGGCTTTCAGTAACCTTCTTTGCAGGTCCCTCGTGGGATAGTGCCGGCTAATAATTCATACTCTATACTATAGCTAGCTATTTATTTATTTAGGCTTTATGGTGTAAAAGCACCAAAGTTCTGTTGGTAGCAACCAACAGCCATAAAATACGTACAATTATACTTAAGTGATCACATAGTTACATAGTAGGCTACAATGTTATTTAAAATTATATCTCACCAAATCGATATTAATGCTGAGGATTTCCTTTTTTCTAATCCTAACCTACATCACACCAGAGGCCATGATAAGAGATTTTTAACCCCAATGACTAGAATTGACTGTTATAAATTTTCTTTTTTTTCCCTCTGCAATCAATATTTGGAATTCCTTACCCCAACACGTGATTGATTTAACAGAGATTGACCAATTCAAGCACAGCCTAGCTGGACTAGTAACTGTTTAATAATTTATCAATGTGTATATATGGTCTTGTGTATAGTAAATATTGTATAATTATATAAGTTTGTTTTTCTTTTGTAATTGACAGTAGCAATTGTACCCTTTTTTGTGCACCATACTCTTTTGAGGTCTGCACAACAATCAATAATAATAGTACATTATAAGTGGTTAAAATTGGTACGTAGTTGGAAGTTTAGTTTGGTGACATCTGGAGCAAGGACTTAAGTCATGTAGAGTGCAGTTGCTATTCTCATCAAAGTTTCTCAAGAAATGATCCCACAGATATGATTTCAGTGTAGATTTCAACAAACAAACTGACATGTTTAAGTCTAGAATTGGTATGGCATTCCACAGGGATTTATTTATTTATTTATTATTGATACTGTGCAGGCCTCCATTAGGGAGTATAAAGCACAGGTGGATATGTAATATAAATTAGTTATATATATATATATATGTATGCATTTTGATTGTGTGTCAGCAGCTAGTATGTTCAGTTATGATGAACGAAACAAACCCTAAAGATATCCTGGAGACTTTCAGTTATGCGAGCAGGGCCGCCCACAGGGGGGGGCAACTGGGGCATTTTGCCCCGGGCCCCAGACTGAAAGGGGCCCCAGGAGGCCCCATGAAGGGCCCCCTGAATACCTGTTTAAAAGATCGATATACTCTAATAGAGCAGTCAGATCTAAATACTCTAATAGAGCAGTCACAGTATTCTTCAGAGGAGCAGTGTAGCAAGCTTATAGATAAGGAGATATGGTTGGTGATGGGTAGTTATTGTCATTGCCAGCAGGTTGTGACCTTTTTTTTTTTTTTTTTTTTTTTTTTTGGTCTTCACCTTACAACTTGGGTCAAGGGCCCCACTTTAACTCTTTGCCCTGGGCCCCTTAATTTCTCTGGGCGGCCCTGTATGCGAGTTTAATATTTTAGTCAGTGCTATTGAATCATTAATCATTTATTGAATAATTACAGAGTTTACTAAAGTCTAAAGGCCTAGAGAGGTAAGCTTGAACTTTAACTAATTTAGCCATACAGTGGAACCTCCCTTATCTGGACCTCTATTATCCAGGCACTTCCATTGTCCGGACAACTCAAATTGGTCATGTGGCTTGTAGTTTATTGACCATAATGAAGTTTGGTTTAGATGAAAGCACAAGGAGGGAGCCTAAAGGTTGCTGTTTATCTGTTTGGTGACTTGTTTATTCTACTGATAATAACTACCAGTTGGTTGCTAGGTGATAATGCATTTTTACAGTGCAGGGGAGTGACCATGAATGCTCTGTAGTGACTGGGACATTGGAAACAGTGGAAATTGAAAACTGAAACTGAAAACTGAAACTGAAAAACTAAAATTGGTCAAAACTTCATATTAACAGCTACCTCTTAACAAAGACCACCTCTATAATAAGACCACCTCTATAATAAGACCGCCTCCAAAATAAGACCACCTCATAGTAGTTATGTCAAGTAGGTCCAAAAATATAGCTAAGGTGTACTCATAATGTAATAAAGTATCAATCAATCAGACAGTATACTTAAAAGTTGAAAGACAGCTGCAGGGTTGTACAAAAGGATATACTATCTTATCATGCCAAGACAGTCCATGGTCATGTCACAAATGAAAATGGAGCAAATTGCACACATAATTGAATTTGATAATGGATTTCTCATAAATATTATTGTGCATGATTTAGGAGCTGCATAGTTACAAAATCAACATTATTGATTCTTGACTTTGTGTCTTAATAATTATTAGGCACATGTAATAAGCATCCCCGAAGATTTAAAAACCTGAGGTGACATCAGTAATTACCGAGGCGCAGGTAATTATTGACAGGTTTTTAAATCCTCGAAGACACCTATCACGAGTGTCTAACTATTACCAAGACACAAAGTCCAAGATCATTAATTTAACTATGCAACTCTTAAATCATGCACAATTCATGAGAAATCAAGTATCAGCAGAGTAATTGTGCATGCAATTACCCCATTTTCATTGTGACATGACCATGGACTTTAGGTCTTGGTATGGTAAGATAGTATATCCTTATGTACAACCCTGCAGCTGTCGTTTTAACTTTTAAGTACTGTCTGATTGATTGATACTTTATTACATTATGAGTACACCTAATGGCTTTTTTGTTGGACCTACTTGACATGACTACTATAATGAGGTGGTCTTATTAGAGGCGGTCTTATTATACAGGTGGTCTTATTACAGAGGTGGTCTTTGTTAAGAGGTACCTGTTAATATGAAGTTTTGACCAATTTTAGTTTTTCAGTTTCTGAATCAGTTTTTCCGTTTCAGTTTTTCAGTTTCAGTTTTCAGTTTCAGTTTTCAATTTCCACTGTTTCCAATGTCCCGTAGTGACTTCCCCTTTGCCCACTAAACTGCATGGCACTAACTGATAGCAATAACAGCAACATTTGTTTTTAAATTACTCACTTTAGCATAATAGCATGCTATTCTTAGTTACGGACATTTCTGAGATACGGACAGTAGCATGTACCAGACCGCCCGAATAAGAGAGGTTCCACTGTACACATGCGATATCAAATATCACACGGAAAAATGTGTGTGGCAATGCTGTTTCTAGTCAAAGCTGGAATCTATTGCCATGTGTTTGTACCATCATTGGGTTTTCTTTCCAAGCAATGATCTCACATATAAATGGCTTTGCAATAATATTGTTATATTCAACAGCATCTTTGTGTTATAGCAAGCTATGCGTATTTTATTCATTAAAGTGGCAAATCCATTAATGTGGTGAGTTTTGTTATTGGCACGCATATCCATCACATTCTAAATAGATTTCTTGGTAACACTTAGACTCACTTTAATATTAACCTGAAATTTTCTCCATATACTAAGCTATACTGATGCTCACTACTGAATAAATTTCAAGTCAATAGCCTTTTACAATCTCATGTTATGAGTCATCAAAGCTGGTAGATGGAATGTGTGTGGAAGACCTTTTTTGGCAAATCCGGTCATGTTATTATACTGTTATAAGAAAGTTTTAGTGGTTCAGACCAAGTGCATTTTTATATTATAAACTGTGAGTGTTGACACTTTATAGTACAAGTGTAAGGAAAAATTAGAAATTTTACTTTTAAGTAGGAACCACAAAAAGCAATGAAACAGGAGGTCGTCTACACCTCCAGCTACATTTGTTGACATCTTGGCCTGTCAATATAGTATAGCTATGACTAAAGTAGGGATTAATCCATGTATAAACAGCTAAAAGGGTGCGGTGGAAAGAATGGTGCCAACAGATTAACCACACAGTCGAATGCTTGTCTAATTATCAATTACGGAAATGTGAAGTCACCATTCTTCCTCTTTTCCAGCTATACTCCACTCATTATAAAGCATTACAAGCAAAGAACAGTACGAGAGGCACCTCTACAATCAATCCAGTCACACTATGGAAAATAAAGCAACCATGCCACGAGTTACCACTAATCAACACTAACATGGTAGTACAGAATGAATGGAACACAGATGAGGACATGTAGGTCTATTGTGCATGCATTTTAGCTGCTACAGTTGGTGAAAAGGCACATCTCGGGCTAAAAAATGTTGAACAATCAATAAAAAAAGCTAGCAGTATTATATCCATAGTTGAGTTATACTTGGCTGGAGTCGTCAGTCAGTCAGTCAGTCAGTCAGTCAGTCAGTCAGTCAGTCAGTCAGTCAGTCAGTCAGTCAGTCAGTCAGTCAGTCAGTCAGTCAGTCAGTCAGTCAGTCAGTCAGTCAGTCAGTCAGTCAGTCAGTCAGTCAGTCAGTCAGTCAGTCAGTCAGTCAGTCAGTCAGTCAGTCAGGATAGATAAAATTCGATTATTAACGGATAACCAATAACTACTGCCATGCTGTTATGAAGGGAAAATGAGGTTGGTTTTTGGATGATATTCTTTGTCAAGACTCCATGATCCCTACTATACAGTACTGCTGTGAAAATAGGGCATGTGGGCACAAAAATTTGGCTACTTTTTCAAAACTCTCTTGAGTCTATTTTAAATTTTTATGTTATTATGCTATTACTATGGTCATGCACTTTTCAGCAATTATTATTTAAATATCTAACTTTTTATAACAAAATAACACAATGCAAATATTCCATTTCAGGACTACATGAGATTTTTAACCTGTTAAGTGATGGGGTGTAGTTTGTGTCCCACATTCCCAGGCCCTGTCAAAAACATAGCTATGTAAAATATAGCTCTGTAAATACTGTTTTGCTAAACTCATCCATAAATATATATAAATGATGTAATGATGATGTATTCTAAAGGCAAGATACACATAGAACCACCCTAGTAATGCATACATACAAAATAACCTAAGAGTACAGCTTCACTGTTTCAAAGATTACTATACCTTTAAATCACATTATGTGTTGATCAGGATGTACAGGTGGGCTTGAAAATATTCTTCATTGTTTGATGTCACTTCAGTCTTAAATGCATTTTTTGCCAGCTACAACAGCTATAGTACACACATTGTAGACCTAAAGTACTTTTGTCCTCCTTTGCATCCAATTTCTGTATCCACAATTGCATATAAGTATTGATTGGTGGTGACTCGTGGCATGGTTTCAGTGCTTTATTTTCCATAATGTGACTGAATTGATTGTAGAGGCACTTCTTGTACTGTTATTCACCTGTAAAGCTTTACAATGGATGGAACATAGCTGAAATAAAGGAGGAACACTCAGTGATTCATAATTGGGGCACACATTCATGCAGTCAGTTGATTAATATATCTGGAACCATTCTTTTCTTTGATGCATTATACAAAGGTAATGAATTATGTTACTGCAAATTAAACAAACAAGTGTAAATAATAGAAATTTTACGTTTAGGTAGGGATTACATCTGCAACTATACTAGTTGACATTAAATCCTTATATATCAATTGTGACTGGGCCTGCGAAAACAGGGCATGTGGGCACAAACTACATCCGGTCATGCTACAGGCCATATCTCAGTGCTGGAACAGAGTATTTTCATTCTGTACATGATAAAGCCAATTACATGCTTACTAAGAGCTGAAAATTGCATTGCCATAGCATAATGGCGTAAAACATTATGGTGATGGAAGTTTGAAAAAGTAGGCAAAATCATGTACCCACATTCCCTATTATCGCAGGCCCAGTCACAATTTAGCATAGGCAATCAAAGGCACTGCTCAGGATTCAACTCACATGGATGTGTATTTCTACCCACCACATTTCAGCCATTGAGTAGACCATGGAACAACATAAAGAAACCAATCACGGAGATTTAAATACAGGTAGGTGAGTAACATGATGTTTATATACAAAATGCCCTGATTCACTGTTCCAAAAAATACTCTACCTTAACATGACTTCTACAGCACTAGCTGTCACATAAACAGACAGGTTGTGTGGGTGGTTATGGATCAAGTTGCACTGCAAAGGAAGTGGTTCAGACCACTTTAGTCGTTCAGACCAAGTATTATTAAATATCTTGCTGAATTCTACTGTACTAGCTGTCACATAAACATATTACCTGTTAATTAGATAACAGGTAGTTATGGACCAAGTTGCACTGCAAAGGAAGTGGCTCAGACCACTTTAGTCGTTCAGACCAAGTATTATTTAATATCTTGCTGAATTCTACTGTACTAGCTGTCACATAAACATATTACCTGTTAATTAGATAACAGGTAGTTATGGACCAAGTTGCATTGCAAAGAAAATATTTTTTACTGTTATAAGAAATTTTTAGTGGTTGATGCCAAGTCGTTGAAGTGCAAATTATAGAGATCTAAATTCAAAAGAGCAATGAAACAAGGTATTATAATACTAGTTGACATTGCCGCTTAGTAGTGACCGGGCCTGTGAAAATAGGGCACGTGGGCACATAAAATTGCCTACACTTTCAAACTTTGTTGTGTCATAACTTTATATTCCATACTCTGTAGCCATGCAATTTTCAGCACATATTAAACATTTAGTAGCCTTTACAATACAAGTTACAGAATGAAAATATTTTATCCCAGTACTGAGATATGACATGTTATGTGACAAGGTGTAGTTTGTGCCCACATGCCCTATTTTTGCAGGCCCGGTCACACATACAGTATATCATTTTCAGTAATCAAGTTGATGTGTCATGGTTTGATAGTACAAGGAACTGGCATTTACTTGTGATCTATGTGTGCAGATATAAGGCTGTTTGGCTAGTGGTATTATACTATTCATTTTTTTTCAATATATTTTTGCTGAGATGACAGTGTCAGCCAAGGCTGTTTTTCGGCTGTGCTTTGAAATACATGTATACAATAATTTATTGTCCCGGTTTAACAACTGGGTGGCTGGAGCAATGGAAAATATAATACCTATTCTAATTGCAGCTCTATTTACATTGTACAGTATTATTATTATTATCAATTTTAGTCAAATGACAAGGGTTGCACAAAAGGCTGAGCCTACAAACATGCTCCCCAAAAGGACAAAACAGTACAAGATACAAGGACAATACACAAATACAAAAACAACAAATAAAACAGTACAATAACAGATAAATACAAAGCAATATTAGTTTTAAAAGAAAGCGCCGGAGGGCAACATGGAATAGTTTGGGGTAAGTTATCTGTAAGATATTGGAAGGTACATTGTTCCAAAGGAAAGGTGAGTTGATGAAAAAGGAAAACCGATAAGCATTGATGGTGGATATAGAGGTGTCTATGGCTGATGGATTTGAATGTCTATTAACTGCAGAGAAATACTGTGAAGAAGAAATTGCTGATTGGTGAATTATACAATAAGATTTAAGAAATCCTTTTACAAAGTTTCTGCATTCCAGACAATTATGCAATGTAAAATAATGTTAATAAACCACAGTAGTTTTTGGCAAATATTTGGACCATATAGTTAATAAGTCCACAAAGTGGGTCTGATCACATGATGTGACATACAGGTACCAGTTGTCTTATTTACTATAGTACATCAGTTAGTAACTCAAACAGGTTATGATGTCAGACTAGTAAATACTATTGACTAAATATGTTATAGATACTGTCAACTTTAATAGGAATTACTGATATGATTACAAGACAGTGATACTCACCATAAACATAATTATTAGACACAACGGTATCTTGCAGTATTCAGTTTACTGTAAATTCTGATTAACTGTAAGATGTACACAATTTAAGTTTATTGTTAAACTGAGATACTGACTACCAAAAACAATTGAATTGCAATGGCCTGAATTCATGGCTTCATGCAACCGCAGATTCAAAGTAATTGTGGATTATGGACCAGTGGGCCACTTTATAAGTTTGCTACTGCACTGTCATGTAACTCAGATTTTATGATTTAATTAATTAATCAGATTGTGTAGATGGTGACAGATCAAGGTGCATTACAAAGGATAGCGTTGGTATAGCTATTGTAGTACTGTTGCTGTACAACAGGAACTTTTGACAGAAAGAACAATTGGCAAATCTAAACCATGTCTCAATACAATGTTGATGAAAATTAAAAATCATAGAATTAAACACTTAGCTACTTTTAAAGGTGCTTATGGTCATTTACAGTAACTGATTCCTAATAAAATTCATAAACTTTTTCTTTAGTCAAAATTTTGTGTTGTACAATATAGTATAAGTAGTGGTTGAGATTTTATGGTATATTTCACAGCCTTAAAGGTAATAGCTCTATAGGTAAATGTCCTTTTGATAAACTCTTCAATTTGATCTCAGGGCACTGCTGATGAGTGGCCTAAAGTTAGTTGGTGACACTTACCTGTACATGCAAAAAGTCTGATTAAAGTTTCACTATTGCAATCATACATTGCTTTAAATCAGATTGTGTATTCCTAAAGGTGGTGATAAATCAACAAAGGGCAGAGTGGTTTAGGCCTTTTTTATTTCATAACAGTGAAGATAAAAAATAGTTCACAGTAGTGGTACATTAATGCCTTTTTGCAAAACTCATCCATATCATCTCAGAGTACTGCTAAAGAAGAGCCTCAAGTTACCATGTTTATATGCAAACCATCCAGAAAATGTAAGAGCACAGTTTCACTGTTCCAACTACCTCAACATGGCTTCTACAGCAGTGTCTAGCTGTAACATAAACAAATTATGTGTTAATTACTTAATCAAGTTGTGTAGGTACATACTGCATAGTTATGGATTCCAGTTGCATTGCAAAGGAGAGTGTTAATGGTTATATTTATGTGAACGGATTTGCGAAAAGGGGTCTTCCACACACATCCAATTCTAAACACATAACTTAGAGATAAAGAAATCTAATCCAAAACAGCCAAGCTGTAAAAAAAGTGTGCGGCCCTCAGAAAGGCTATGGTGAAAAAAGATGTGAAATCCAAGGTGGCGGCCAAGAAATGGCTGTGATGGTAGGTTAATGGTAAAAATTTTAATAATGACAATTCAGGTAAATTTTGTGAAGCGGCACAAAAATTCACCTGAATTGTCGTTATTAAAATTTTTACCATTAACCTACCATCACAGCCATTTCTTGGCCGCCACCTTGGATTTCACATCTTTTTTCACCATAGCCTTTCTGAGAGCCGCACACTTTTTTTACAGCTTGGCTGTTTTGGATTAGATTTCATTTCTTTTTGTATTTGTATACCTTAAAGCCGGCCTATGGCCAGCTTTGGGACTTTTTTAACCAATGTTTTTTTCTTTACTACAGGAAGAAGAATAGATGAAGTAGATGTACTTTAAATATTTTATCAGTAAATGTACAAATTATATATATAATACATATGTGACCGGATTTGCGAAAAGGGGCCTTCCACACATCCAATTTGCCAACTTTGACAATTGATAACTTCAGATTGGAAAGAGCTATTGTCTTGAAATTTGGGCAGTGGTGATTTCTTTGCAGCTGAACTCTCTTCAAGGTAATTTCTTCTAGCTGATCTCTCTACAGGGAGATTTGTTTGTAGCTGAACTATCTACAAGGTAATTTCTTCTAGCTGATCTCTCTACAGGGAGATTTGTTTGTAGCTGAACTATCTACAAGGTAACTTCTTCTAGCTGATCTCTATACAGGGTGATTTGTTCGTAGCTGAATTCTGTACAGGTGATTTGTTTGCAGCTGAGCTCTTTACAAAATGGTTTCTTTGTAGCTGAACTCTCTACAAAGCAACTTCTTCTAACTGATCTTTCTACAGGGTGATTTGTTTGTAGCTGAACTATCTACAAGGTAATTTCTTCTAGCTGATCTCTCTACAAGGTGATTTGTTTGTAGCTGAATTCTGTACAGGTGATTTGTTTGCAGCGGAGCTCTTTACAGAATGGTTTCTTTGTAGCTGAACTCTCTACAAGGTAACTTTTCTAGCTGATGTCTCTACAAGGTGACTAGTTTGTAGCTGAACTCTCTACATGGTGGTTTCTTTGTAACTGAACTTTCTACAAGGTGACTTCTTCTAGCTGATCTTTCAATAGGGTGATTTGTTTGTAGTTTCACTCTCTACAAGGTAACTTCTTCTAGCTGATCTCTCTACAGGGAGATTTGTTTGTAGCTGAACTCTCTACAGTTGATTTTTTAAAGCTGAACTTTCTAAATGATGGTTTCTTTGTAGCTGAACTCTCTACAAGTTAACTTCTTCTAGCTGATCTCTCTACAGGGTGATTTGTTTGTAGCTGAATTCTGTACAGGTGATTTGTTTGCAGCTGAGCTCTTTACAGAATGGTTTCTTTGTAGCTGAATTCTCTAAAAGGTAACTTCTTCTAACTGATCTTTTTATAGGGCAATTTGTTTCTGGCAGAATTTTTTACAGGGTGATTTCTTTGCAGCTAAACTCTCTACATGGTGGTTTCTTTGTAGCCGAACTCTCTACAAGGTAATTTCTTCTAGCCGATCTCTCTACAGGGAGATTTGTTTGTAGCTGAACTATCTACAAGGTAACTTCTTCTAGCTGATCTCTCTACAGGGTGATTTGTTCGTAGCTGAATTCTGTACAGGTGATTTGTTTGCAGCTGAGCTCTTTACAAAATGGTTTCTTTGTAGCTGAACTCTCTACAAGGTAACTTCTTCTAACTGATCTTTCTACAGGGCAATTTGTTTGTGGCTGCATTTTCTAAAGGGTGATTTCTTTGCAGCTAAACTCTCTACATGGTGGTTTCTTTGTAGCTGAACTCTCTACAAGGTAATTTCTTCTAGCTGATCTCTCTACAGGGTGATTTGTTTGTAGCTGAATTCTGTACAGGTGATTTGTTTGCAGCTGAGCTCTTTACAGAATGGTTTCTTTGTAGCTGAACTCTCTACAAGGTAGCTTCTTTTAACTGATCTTTCTACAGGGCAATTTGTTTGTGGTTGAATTTTCTACAGGGTGATTTCTTTGCAGCTGAACTCTCTACTTGGTGGTTTCTTTGTAGCTGAACTATGTACAAGGTAATTTCTTCTAGCTGACCTCTCTACAGGGTGATTTGTCTGTAGCTGAATTCTGTACAGGTGATTTGTTTGCAGCTGAACTCTAAACAGAATGGTTTCTTTGTAGCTGAACTCTATACAAGGTAACTTTTCTAGCTGATGTCTCTACAAGGTGACTAGTTTGTAGCTGAACTCTCTACATGGTGGTTTTTTTGTAACTGAACTTTCTGCAAGGTGACTTCTTCTAGCTGATCTTTCTACAGGGTGATTTGTTTGTAGCTGAACTCTCTACAAGGTAACTTCTTCTAGCTGATCTCTCTACAGGGAGATTTGTTTGTAGCTGAACTCTCTACAGGTGATTTGTTTGAAGCTGAACTCTCTAAATGATGGTTTCTTTGTAGCTGAACTCTCTACAAGTAAACTTCTTCTAGCTGATCTCTCTACAGGGTGATTTGCTTGTAGCTGAACTATCTACAAGATAACTTCTTCTAGCTGATCTCTCTACATAGTGATTTGTTTGTAGCTGAATTCTGTATAGGTGATTTGTTTGCAGCTGAGCTCTTTAAATGATGGTTTCTTTGTAGCTGAACTCTCTCAAGGTAACTTCTTCTAGCTGATGTCTTTACAGGGTCACTAGATTGTAGCTGAATTCTCTACATGGTGGTTTCTTTGTAACTGAACTCTCTACAAGGTGACCTCTTCTAGCTGATCTTTCTACAGGGTGATTTGTTTGAAGCTGAACTCTCTACAAGGTAACTTCTTCTAGCTGATCTCTCTACACAGGGGCGGATCCAGAGTTTGGAAAGAGGGGGAGCACCTTTCTAAAAAACAGTTGAAGACCAAAAAAACTTGCTGAAAACCAGTTGAAGACCAAAAAAAAAAAAAAAAAAAGGTCATAACAATAATAGCTAGTTATCCTTACCAACTATATCACGTCTGTTATGTACAATAAAATCCTATTTATAGCTTCATAGGTAAGCTACACTGCTTCATGAACATTGTGACTGCTTTATTAGAGTAATTGACTGCTCTATTAGAGTATCTCGATCTTGTATGCAATTTCTTGAAGGGGGGGGGGCATTTGCCCCAAATGCCCCATCCTGGATCCGCCACTGCTACAGGGAGATTTGTTTGTAGCTGAACTCTCTACATGATGGTTTCTTTGTAGCTGAACTCTCTACAAGGTAACTTCTTCTAGCTAATCTCTCTACAGGGAGATTTGTTTCTACATGATGGTTTCTTTGTAGCTGAACTCTCTGCAAGGTAACTTCTTCTATTGATCTCTCTACAGGACAATTTGTTTGTAGCTGAACTCTCTACATTGTGGTTTCTTTGTAGCTGAACTCTACAAGGTGATTTCTTCTAGCTGAACTATCTCTTTCTATAGTTGCATGAACTCCCCACAAGGAAACTTCTTCTAGCTGATCTCCATACAGGGTGAATTGTTTGTAGCTGATCTCTCTACAGGGTGACTTGTGTGTAGCTGATCTCTATACAGGTTTCTTATTTCTAGCTGGTCTCTTGAATTCTCTTCAAGGTGACTGCTCTATTAGGATGACTGCTCTATTAGGATGACTGCTCTATTAGAGTATCTCGATCTCGCACTTGCTGCACCAAGTTGGATTTCGTGTTATAACTCCGTGGCTTTAAGCCTGATTCTTCTACACCATTGATGAGCCCTTCTAAGATGATTACTCCATCTGTACAACGATTTTCAAAGCATTACCCCAAGCGGTTTATCTGGTAGGCGTGGCAAGCAGTCGTTTTTTTTTTTATTAGCTAATCTCGATTGCGTAATTGTTACATACTGTTGGTTTTTTCGTTGTATCTTCCTGTTTTTTAGCTCGATTTCTTTCAAACCACAAAAGGTTTGAGGTTCAATAGTTAACCTATTCACCCACTGATTTTCAGCTTCTTCCCATACGTGGTTTACTCTGTAGGCGTGACAACATATTGGTGTTATTTTTCGTGAATAATCGCTCATAACTCTGCCTGTTTATCGTATTCCAGCCAATATTGGTACCGAGATGCGCCCTTATATCCCCCTTCTGTGTGCCAAATTTCAAGGCAATCGGATATGGCGTTCGAGTTTTATAGCAGTTTTTGTAAGTGTGCGACAAGAAAAAGAAGAAGAATAAAACGAAGAAACTGAGCCAATTTTTGAAGTCGCATATCTCGGGAACGCGAGAAGCGATTTCGCTCAAATTTGGAATGTGGAGTGCTGCAGTTGGAGGGCATGTCCACAGCAAAAATCGTCTTGTTTCATCAAGGAATCACAGAGCTACGGAGGTGCGAAAATTGCGTTTTCTTTCTACCTGTCAATATACTCACGGGTGTTACGCGCCGGCTTCTTGGGCCGCACGACACACTACCGTGTGTCTTGATATTAACCTGAAATTTTCGCCATCCACTAAGCAACGGTGATGCTCACTACTAAATAAATTTCAAGTCAATAGCCTTTTACAATCTCACGTTATGAGTCGTCAAAAGTGGTAGATCAGATGTGTGTGGAAGGCCTTTTTTGCAAATCCGGTCACGTTATTATACTGTTATAAGAAATTTTTAGTGGTTCAGACCAAGTGCATTTTTATATTATAAATTGTGAGTGTTGACACTTTATAGTGCAAGTGTAAGGAAAAATTAGAAATTTTAATTTAAGGAGGAACCACAAAAAGCAATAAAACAGGAGGTCATCTACACCTCCAGCTACTTTTGTTGACATTTTGGCCTGTCAATCAAGACACACGGTAGTGTGTCGTGTGGCCCAAGAATCCGGCGCGCCACACCCGTGAGTATATTGACAGGAAGAACGAAAACGTCATATTCACACCTTTGTATCTCGGTGATCACTTATCTGATTGGAACCAAATTTGCTACACAGTTGCCCGCCAGCCAAGGGAGTCTACATTCCAAATTTGAAGGAAATCGCTCCAGCCATTTCCGAGATACGAGCTGCCAAAGTTTCGTTTTTTTTTCTTGGTTTTTTTTTCTTCTTCGTCTTTTCGCACACTTGCAAAAATTGCTATAACACGCAAACGCGTACTCCGATCGCCTTGAAATTTGGCACACAGAACGGGAGTCCAACTGCGAATCCTAGCATAAAATTTGGTACAAATCCGATGAATGGTTCAGGAGTTATGATCGATTATTCGCGTAAAACAAGATCGATTTGTTGTCACGCCTACAGGGTAAACCGCTTCATGGAATGAGTTGAAAATTGCTATGTAGATGGAGTAACCATCGTAGGAGTGCCTTTTGGTGGTTTGAAAGGAATCTAGATAAAGACCACGGAGATATGACACAAAACCCAACCTGTGTCACAATTACGCGATCGATTTTTATGAATAAAAAAGTATTAGTTTTCACGCCTACTAGGCAAACCGCTTAGAGCAATGAGCTGAAAATCGGTGTATAGCTGGAATAATCTTCATAGAAAGTCCTTGCAGTAGTACAGAAGAATCGGATTACAAACCACTGAGTTATGATTCGAAAGCCAACTCCGTGTAGCAAATGCGAGATCGAGATACTCTAATAGAACAGTCACCCTAATAGAGCATTCGGCTAGTTTATTTATTCCATTATAGAATTTTATTACATCACAAGTTATTCTGTAGGAAGTTCAGCTGCAAACAGTTAATCTTATAGACAGTTCAGCAAGAAGACAGTCACCATGTGGAGAGTTAAGCAAATATATCACTATAGAGATTAAGAACATTGCAAGTCACACTGAAGAAAGTTCAGCTATAAACAAGTCATGCACTGTGTAGAGAATTCAGCTACAATTAATTCACTCTCTAGAGAATTCAGCTACACAGAATTCAGCTACACACAAGTCACTGTGGAGAGAGTTCAGTTACAAACAAATTACATTTAGAGTGATCAGCTACAAACAAAACACTTTGCAGGGTGTTCAGCTGCAACAAATCAACCTTTAGAGCGATCAGCAATGAACAAATCAATACAAATCTACCTGTAGAGAGATAAGCTAGAAACAAATTACCCTGTAGAGAGTTCAGCTACAAAAAAATCACCCTGTAGAGACATCAGCTAGAAACTAGACACAATGTAAGGAGTTCAGCTACAAGCAAATCACCCTGTAGAGAGTTCAGCTACAAACAAACCAACCTGTAGAGCGATCAGCTAGAAACAAATTACCCTGAAGAGAGGTCAGCTACAAAAAATCACCCTGTAGAGATATCAACTAGAAACAAATCACCCTGAAGATAGGTCAGCTACAAAAAATCACCTTGTAGAGAAATCAACTACAAACAAAACACTTTACAGAGAGTTCAGCTACAAACAAATCAACCTTTAGAGTGATCAGCAACAAACAAATCAACCTGTAGAGAGATAAGTTAGAAACAAATCACCCTGTAGAGAGTTCAGCTACAAGCAAAACACCTTGCAGAGAGTTCAGCAACAAAGAAACCACCATGTAGAGAGTTCAGCTGCAAACAAATCACCTTATAGAGAGTTCAGCTACAAACAAATCACCCTGTAGAGAGATCAGCTAGAAACTAGACACGATGTAAGGAGTTCAGCTACAAGCAAATCACTCTTTAGTGAGTTCAGCTACAAACAAATCAACCTGCAGTGAGATCACCTACAAAAAAGTACCTTGTACAGAGTTCAGCTACAAACAAATTACCCTGTAGAGAGATCTGCTACAAACAAATCAACCTGTAGAAAGATCAGCTACACACAAATCAACTTGTAGAGAGATCAGCTACAAACAAATCACCCTGTAGAGAGATCAGCTAGAAACTACACACAATGTAAGGAGTTCAGCTACAAGTAAATCACCCTGTAGAGAGTTCAGCTAAAACAAATCAACCTGCAGAGAGATCAGCTACAAATAAATCACTTTATAGACAGTTCAGCTACAAACAAATTACCTTGTAGAGAGATTGGCTGCAAATTAATCAACCTGCAGAGAGATCAGCTACACACAAATCAACTTGTAGAGAGATCAGCTACACACAAATCAACTTGTAGAGAGATCAGCTAGAAACTAGATACAATGCAAGGAGTTCAGCTACAAGCAAAATCGCCCTTTAGTGAGTTCAGCTATAAACAAATCAACCTGCAGTGAGATCACCCACAAAAACGCACTTGTACAGAGTTCAGTTACAAACAAATTACCCTGTAGAGAGATCAGGTAGAAGAATTCACCTTTTAGAGAGTTCAGCAACAAAGAAACCACCATGTAGAGAGTTCAGCTGGAAACAAATCACCCAGTAGAAAGATCAGCTAGAAGAAGTTACCTTGTAGAGAGTTCAGATACAAAGAAACCATCATATAGAGAGTTCAGCTAGAAAGAAATTACCCCGTAGAGAGTTCAGCTAGAAGAAGTCACCTTGTAAAGAGTTCAGCTACAAAGAAACCATCATGTACAGAGTTCAGCTACAAAGAAACCACCTGTACAGAATTCAACTACAAACAAATCACCCTGTATAGAGATCAGCTAGAAGAAGTTACCTTGTAGATAGTTCAGCTACAACAATTCACCCTGTAGAAAGATCAGCTAGAAGAAGTCACCTTGTAGAGTGTTCAGTTACAAAGAAACCATCATGTAGAGAGTTCAGCTGCAAACAAATCACTCTGTAGAGAGTTCAGCTACAAAGAAACCGCCATGTAGAGAGTTCAGCCTCATACAAACCACCTTGTAGAGAATTCAACTACAACAAATCACCCTGTAGAGAAGAAGTTACCTAGTAGAGAGTTCAGCTACAAAGAAACCATCATGTAGGGAGTTCAGCTACAAAGAAACCACCATGTAGAGAGTTTAGCTGCAAACAAATCACCTGTGGAGAGTTCAGCTAGAAACAATCACCCTGTAGAGAGATCAGCTGGACGAAGTCACCTTGTAGAGAGTTCAGCTACAAAGAAACCATCATGTAGACAGTTCAGCTGCAAACAAATCATCCTGCAGAGAGTTCAGCTACAAAAAAATCACCCTGTAGAGAGTTCAGCTAGACGAAGTCACCTTATAGAGAGTTTAGCTACAAAGAAACCATCATGTAGAGAGTTCGGCTACAAAGATATCACCATGTAGAGAGTTTAGCTGCAAACAAATCACCTGTAGAGAGTTCAGCTAGAAACAAATACCCTGTAGAGAGACCAGCTAGAAGAGGTTACCTTGTAGAGAGTTCAGCTACAAAGAAACCATCCTGTATATAGTTCAGCTACATTTCAAGTCACCCAGTAGAGAGATCAGCTGCAAAAAAAATCCTGTGGGGCATAATGGGCATGTAATAAATATATGTATATAATTTGTATAATTACTAATAAAATCAAAAATAATTGAAGTACTAAAATTCTTATTTAAGTTCTTTTCTTCTTCCTGTAGTAAACATAAAAACACATGGGTTAAAAAAGCCCCAAAGCCAGCCATAGACCGGCTTTGCAGTATACAAATACAAAAAGAAGTGATATCTAATCAAAAACAGCCAAGCTGTAAAAAAAGGTGCGGCCCCCAAAAAGGCCATGGTGAAAAAAGATGTGAAATCCAAGGTGGCGGCCAAGAAATGGCTGTGATGGTAGGTTAATGGTTACATTTTAATAACAACAATTCAGGTGAATTTGGTGCCAAGACCAAGCAGCACAAAATTCACCTGAATTGTCGTTATTAAAATGTAACCATTAACCTACCATCACAGCCATTTCTTGGCCGCCACCTTGGATTTCACATCTTTTTTCACCATGGCCTTTTTGGGGGCTGCACCTTTTTTTACAGCTTGGCTGTTTTTGATTAGATATAGTATAGCTATGACTAAAGTAGGGATTAATCCATGCATAAACAGCTAAAAGGGTGTGGTGGAAAGAATGGTGCCAATAGATTAACCGCACAGTCGAATGCTTGCCTGATTATCAATTACGGAAATGTGAAGTCACCATTCTTCCTCTTTTCCAGCTATAATCCACTCATTACAAAGCATTACAAACAAAGAACAGTACGAGAGGCACCTCTACAATCAATCCAGTCACACTATGGAAAATAAAGCAACCATGTCACGAGTTACCACCAATCAAAACTAATACGGTAGTACAGAATGAATGGGGACATGTACAAAGGTAGGTCTATTGTGCATGCATTTTAGCTGCTGCAGTTGGTGAAAAGGCGCATCTCAGGCTACAAAATGTTGAACAATCAATAAAAAGGCCAGCAGTATTGTATCCATAGTTGAGTTATGCTTGGCTGGAGTCATCAGCCGGTCGGTCCGTCAGTCAGTCATTTAGTCAGTCAGTCAGTCAGTCAGTCAGTCAGTCAGTCAGTCAGTCAGTCAGTCAGTCAGTCAGTCAGTCAGTCAGTCAGTCAGTCAGTCATTCAGTCAGTCAGTCAGTCAGTCAGTCAGTCAGTCAGTCAGTCAGTCAGTCAGTTAGATAGATAAAATTTAATTATTAACGGATAACCAATAACTACTGCCATGCTGTTATGGAGGGAAGAGGCTGGTTTTATGATGATATTCTTTGGCGAGATTCCACGATCCCTACTATACAGTACTGCTGTGAAAATAGGGCACATGTGCACAAAATTTGGCTACTTTTTCAAAACTCTCTTGAGTCTATTTTAAATTTTTATAGTATATCTGAACTGACTTTACATGAAGGAGAGTAAAGCCCATTGTGTCCACTTGCACAGCAGAACATTATAATTCTACTGGTAATATGCCACATTTCTTACAGGAGATGGTTAGTACTCCCTTGGGTTCTAAGATCTCCTACCAAATTAGTGACATTTAGTTTAAACAGTCGCAATAAAAAAGAATTCATTACTATGGTCATGCACTTTTCAGCAATTATTATTTAAATATCTAACTTTTATAACAAAACAACACAATGCAAATATTCTATTTCAGGACTGCATGAGATTTTTAACCTGTTAAGTGATGGAATGTAGTTTGTGCCCCAGAGCACAGCTTCACTGTTTCAAAGATTTCTATTTACCTTTAAATTACATTATGTGTTGATCAGGGTGTACAGGTTGGCTTGAAAATATTCTTCATTGTTTGATGTCACTTCAGTCTTAAATGCATCTTTTTGCCAGCCACAGCAGCTACAGTATAGTACACACATTGTAGACCTAAAGTACCTTTGTTCTCCTTTGCATCCAATTTCTGTTTCCACAATGGCATGGTTTCAGTGCTTTATTTTCCATAATGTGACTGAATTGATTGTAGAGGCACTTCTTGTACTGTTATTCACTTGTAAAGCTTTACAATGGATGGAACATAGCTGAAATAAAGGAGGAACACTCAGTGATTCATAATTGGGGTGCACATCCATGGAGTCACTTGATTAATTAATTAATATATGTGACCGGATTTGCGAAAAGGTACCTTTTCCACACATTTTACATGTCAGCGAACAGGATTTTATAACAGTTGACTCCTTACTCTGATTACGTTGCTGTTTGTATCATAATGTAGCCAGATAATGTAGCTTTACTCATGGAAAATTTCAGGCAATTATATGCAATGGTAAAAAAGTTATGAAGTTTCAAAGTTCAAAAATAGGTCAAATTTTGTGTGTGAAAAAGGCACCTTTTTGCAAATCCGGTCACATATATATATATCTGGCACCATTCCTTCCTTTGATGCATCATACAAAGGTAATGAATTATGTTAATACAAATAAGTAAACAAACAAGTGTAAATAATAGAAATTTTATGTTTAGGTAGGGATTACATCTGCAACTACAGGGGCGGATCCAGGAGCTGGCAAGGGGAGGGACACAAACAGGGTAAGTTGTAGGTGGTTGGAGAGAGCCAGATTCTCTAGTTCAGTGCTGCATTTTTGAAGCAGCAATTAATCACCTCTTAGTAGTGTCTCACTGTTGATTTTTGCCATTTTGGCCTTTTCAGATGGTTGTGAAGTTTTAAAATCTATTTAAAGGATCTGAATGTCTTAAACAACAGCAACACGTTAATTGTTTTTAGAGGCGCTTAGTACGCACGAAGGTGCTGGGTGACTATTTTACAGCTAGTTTGACTTTGGTTCGTTTTGGTTTCAGGTGAATTTGTAATAATGCTACTAAAATGTGCATATTTTCATGAGTTGATAAACTTATCTTGGCCTGACATAAAGTTTAGTAGTTATTTTAATCAGAATGGCTGGCTCCTCCGCAAGGTGGGAGGGGGGCATTTGCCCCAAATGCCCCATCCTGGATCCGCCATTGAACTATACTAGTTGACATTAAATCCTTATAATATCAATTGTGACTGGGCCTGCAAAAACAGGGCATGTGGGCACAAACTACACAAACTACATCCGGTCATGCTACAGGTCATATCTCAGTACTGGAACAGAATATTTGCATTCTGTAATTTACATCATAAAGCCAAGTACATGCTTACTAAGAGCTGAAAATTGCATAATGGTATAAAAGTTATGGGTGATAGAAGTTTGGAAAAGTAGGCAAAAATCATGTGTGTACATGCACTATTTTCACAGGCTCAGTCACAATTTAGCATGGCATTCAAAGGTGCTACTCAGGGTTCAACTCACATATTGCCCAGGCAGCAATATCAGTGGTTTGCTCATGGCTTTGATGCCCAACCAGTTCAAACATACAGTATACTATGACTTATTATATTGGAGCATTTAATTATGGATTAGGCTAGTAGTCACTAGTTTTGACTAGTTGACAGTTGGAATGATCAGTAAAATAAGTGTTTATGCAATGTGTGGATGTGTATTTCTACCCACCACATGTCAGCCATTGAGCAGACCACAGAACAACACAAAGAAGACAATCACGTAGATTTAAATACAGGTAGGTGAGTAACTTATGATGTTTATATACTGATTCACTGTTCCAAAAAATACTCTACCTCAACATGACTTCTACAGCACTAGCTGTCACATAAACAGACAGGTTGTGTGGGTGGACATGGATCAAGTTGCATTGCAAAGGAAGTGGTTCAGACCACTTTAGTCGTTCAGACCAAGTATTATTTAATGTCTTGTTGAATTCTTGTCACATAAACAGATTATCTGTTAATTAGATAACAGGTAGTTATGGACCAAGTTGCATTGCAAAAGAAAATAATTTTTACCGTTATAAGAAATTTTTAGTGGTTGATGCCAAGTCTTTGAAGTGCACATTACATTTCAGTAGGGATCTAAATTCAAAAAAGCAATGAAACAAGATATACTAGTTGACATTGCCACGTTCTATGCTTAGTATACAGTATATCAGTAATCAAGTTGATGTGTCATGGTTTGGTAGTACAAGGAACTGGCATTTAATTGTGATCTATATGTGCAGATACAAGGCTGTTTGGCTAGTGGTATTATACTATTCATTTTTTCCAATATATTTTTGCAAGGATGACGGTGTCAGTCAAAGCTGTTTTTCAGCTGTGCTTTGAAATACATATATACAATAATTTATTGTCCCGGTTTAACAGCTGGGTGGCTGGAGCAATGGGAAATATGATGCCTATTCTAATTGCAACCCTATTTACATTGTATGGTAAAGTATACAATAAGATTTAAGAAATTCTTTTACAGAGTTTCTGCATTCCAGACAATTATAAAATGTAAAATAAAGTTAATAAATCACACTACATTTTGGAAAATCTTTGGACCATAGTTAATAATTAAGTCCACAAAGTGGATCTAATCACATGATGTGACATACCAGTTGTCTTGTTTAGTACAGTACATCAGATAGTAAATCAAACAGGTTATGATGTCAGACTAGTGAATACCAATTCTAAGTGACCGGGCCTGCGAAAATAAGGTATGTGGGCGTTTGAAATTTTTATGTGCATGCATGCCCTGTTTTTGCAGGCCCTGTCACATATACGATACTGTCAACTTTAATTACCAGGAATTACTAATTGGATTACAAGAAAGTGATACTTCCCATAAATATAATTATTAGACGCAACAAAGAATCTGAAGAATATTTACTACGATCATTACTTCAAGAGTTCATTTTCCATTACACACAAATGAACTCATTGTATGACATGTGGAAAGGAAACCATAATATGATATCAAAATCATATCATTATTATTTTTACAACATTTTCATTATCCTTACCATCATAATGCAAAGCCATTATGTGATACGTTGTTTACACAACACTCCCACAATATTTCAGTTTCTTAATGAAAAATATTTCAATTATCTGACACAGAATTATAGTATTACATACTACACGACAAGGCAAATTTCCTATAACACATAGGGAAATGTCGTCCTGCTTGTAGTGTTTCCAAATTAGGAAATATAAATATTGCAAGCTTTTGCTCCAGGATAACTAGTACATTATAACCAGAGTATAGCCATTTCTTTAGAAAACGAGTTGCATTTAAATTTGAGCCTAAAGTTTTTGAATATTGCAATTGTCTAGTTTGAGCAATGCTCAAGATTTCTTGATGTACGTAGTTATCTCAGTAGCCATTTTTGGCTTTCAACAACTTTCTTAAATTGAGGAGCATAAGTATAGCAAGCAGTGTGCCATATATATTATACAGTGTACATAATGTATGTACAGTATGTCATTTCTTAAAGTGATCCTATTGAATGTGCAATGCCATATGCTATTGTAACTTAGTAGTCCCATAACAAGCTGGGAATTCTCTCCTCAGGGGAGTCTTTACTCCAGTTGTAGTTACACAGTACAGACATTCTAGCTACTTTAAGCTAACTACTCAGTAACTAACAACTATCACAGTCTAAAACACATCATTCAACTGCAACTAAACAAATGTACTACATATATGATAATTATATATACTCTATAAAGGATAAGTGATGTAACGTACAAAGGATGTGATACCGCAAAGTATATAATATGTGCATTGTCAGATACAACAGCAACACTGCCTTACAGCATGACATAGCAAAGTATCATTTCAGCTCTCACAGATCATAAGATGTGTGTAACAATTTCACTTCAACCTATGAGAATATTCTAGTACAACTACTTAGGTCATGCTACTGTGACTGTTCAATTACTTTCAGTTTGTTATTCTACAATTTATCACTTTGATGAATGTATACTTTTAGCCGGGGTCATGCTATTCATGTGAGGCCATTATAGTACTAGATCCATTCTTCAATGAATTTTTCAGTGAGAAAATGTACATAATATGACAAATCTCATTTAGTTACAGCAACTACTGCATTGTGCATTGTGGGTGTGGATATGAATATAGCTATCTGCACCTGTATGTATTATCTGCACCTGTATGTATTATCTGCACCTGTATGTATTATATTCATGTATGTCTTTCCAAAGCTGGCTAACACAAATCCATATAATGTACCGACAGTTACAACAATAATGGACATGTCTTTTTATACCAATGGTGAAGGCATTTTAATTCTGACTATTATTCAGTAGTTATCACATAATTATATGAGTTGGCCTGTAAGAACAGGGCAAGTTTGCACAAACTACACCACAGTGGCACAACTGGTCTATCTCAGTAATAGAACAAACCGATTGCATTCTGTAACTTGTATCGTGTATATAGCATGCAAATACTGAAATGCCTAATAAGGGCTGAAATTTGCATAAAAATGGCACAATGGCATAAAGCATTATAAAAATAGACAAATTTTATTTACCTATACACGCCCTATTTGTACAGACCTGGTAACATATATACTGTGTGTAGAGGATCACATTATAAGGTTAAATACACACAGTCACTCACATGCTGGCCCCCCAGCTATATAGCTACCCCTATAGTAACATGGTTGTTGTAGGCTATTATTCAAATTATGTATGTGGAAACACAAACTGAAAATGTCTACTGTGATTATCACATCAAGAGTTCATACCCCACATAATGAATTCATATATGCCACATGGAAAGGAAGCCATTATGATCCTTACCCACTTTTCCTTATCCTTGCCATACAAAATCATTGTATGATATATAAGCATATAAGTGAAACTATCATTTACACAATTAAGCTTGCCTAGAGTAGTACTATTATACTGACTGCAATTATTGCAAGTAGCCATTTCTTTAGGAAAGAGTCGCAATCAGATCTGAACCAATATTTATCATACTTTTGAAATTGTCTATTATGGTATGAGCAATGCTCTAAATCTCTTAATGCAATTAATTCAATATTAACCATTCTTTGGTTTCCAGTACCTTTCAACAACTCTCTTATATTGAGGGGCATGTGTGTAGCTAGCAGTGCAACAGATTAATCTATAACTACATTATTTCATATTATACTGTATATAATTCTGCATGTGATCCTTGAAGTACAATATAATGCCATACACTATTGTAACATAGCCCCATATGTGACAAGCTGGGCTCTGCATGAGTCTTCATACAACAGAACTGATGCAGTTACTTCAGCACCAAGCTTTGGCTATAGCTACTCAATAATTAACACAATCAAAACTCATGATACAACAATGTGCTGCGTGTTAATGACATAGCTACTCTACAAATGGCATGTAACTAATGTAAAGCACACACAGGATGTGATGCAACAAAGTGTATGCATTGTCAGTTACAACAATGAAATCATTAAAGCATATACCATGCATCAATCATCAATCTTACTACACATAACAAAGTCTCAACCTCAACTCTCTGCATAGATCATAAGGTGTGTGCAACAATTTCACTTCAATCTACGAGACTATTCTAGAACAACTACTTAGGTCATGCTACTGTGACTGTTCAATCACTTTCAGTTTGTTATGCTACCATTTATCACTTTGATGAAATCCAGTCACATACATAACATTGCAAATATCACTTAGTTGACTACTGCATTGTGCATAGTGGGTGTAGCTATTGTATTCATGTGTATCTCTCCAAAGCTGGCTAACAGAAGAAATCCATATAATATGTACTGACAAATTAACTAGTGTCCATTTGGTTCTACTTGGGGTACTTAGAGATAATGAGTCATTCTCTAGAACTCCTATTGATATAATTACATGAAAAATAACAAGAAGAAAACATCCTGACCGCCTGGTAGACTCCTGTAAGCATTCGAGCGTAAATCGGGTGGCTGCAGGTTCAAGGCTACCTAGGTCCAGTCATGGATTTTTTCTCATTCCTGCAACTTTTCAAACACACCTTATGTAGCTAATGTCTTTGTATCTAACGTCTTTGAGCAGGATGTAGGACCAGGTGTCCTACAGACCTTCAGCAGTAAAGCTTTAATAAATTTGACAGTTACAACAATGTACATCTATACCAATGGTGTGGGGAATTTTAATTCTGACTATTATAGCTATCACATGAGTGTGCCTGTAAAGGAAAGTTGACACAATCCACACCACATTACACAACTGGTCATATGTCAGTAATAGAACAAACTAGTTGCATACTGTAACTTGTATTATTGAAATTAATGCCTAATAAGGGCTGAAATTTGCATAGCCATGGCACAATGGCACAAAACATTATGAGTCATGAGAGTTTTAAAAGTAGGCAAATTTTATGTGCCCACGCACCCTATTTGTACAGACCCTGTATGTATAGGATAATTATGAGGTAAGGCAGTACGTCACACTACCACTTACTTGCCCCCCTCCCCCAGCCACTATAAGATCGGTAGCTGTTGAAAGCCATTATTCAAATCAGTTATTTTTGTGGAAATTGAAACTAACTTGTCTAGTGTGATGATATGCATCAAGAGTTCATACCCCACATCAATGAGCTCATTTATGTCAGGTGAAAGGAAGCCATTGATGATATCATCCTGCTCACTATTCCTTATCCTTAGCAACCACATGAAGCTGACTACTGTTTATACATTAAGCTTGCCATGAAGGACACTGAAACCTCTCTAATCCAACTCAGCATATACGTACCTACACCTGTACATAAGTATGTCTTAGCATAAATTTGTCACCAAATACAAACAGACATAACTTCTGAATCAGTACAAATGTAACGAAGGACATGTTGTGGTCTATTTATTGTATACATATAAACATTGATGAAGAGGTAGGCACAGTCATATAACATTATTATAATGTATGAACATAGCCTAGCTAAATATTATACAGTAACTAGAGGATCTCTATGATACAGTAATATTGTGCATATGTATAGCTACTTTAGCTACAGTAAAAATGTTTGCTCTTTATGGACTTTATAGCTAGATACAAAAGCAAAAAGATGCACTCCAGTACCACCAGAGAGTCAAGACACACTTGATTCTATGATAATGATATAGCTAGAAACATCTGGCAGGAAAAGATCAGAATTTAAAAAGTATATTAATGTGAAATCCAGGGGCAGATCTAGAAATATTCAGAGGGGGTTTCAGGTTCTATGGAAAAAGGTCACTACTTCGTTTTGAACGCTGTGGAGGTGAATTCAAAGGAAAAAGTATGAAGTATTGCCAATAGAAATAGCCATAATATAATACAGTATGTATAACTCTTTGTAATTTTTCATCACCCAAACGAATTGTAGGGGTGCGCGTTATTTCAAAGGGGGTTTCTGGAAACTCCAGAAACCCCCCTAAAACTGCCCCAGAAATCCCTACCAGAAAGGTGTATAGTGTTTTTAAAATCTAGTATTAGTAGGAATGTTAGTTCATTTTGTTCTGCAACTGTCAGGTTTAAAAGTAATGTGGGTATATCATACCGTAACAAGCAATTATTTATATCATTTAATAATGATGGCTCTTATAGTCAAGAGAGCAAGTGATGACAATTATTGGGACATGCATAACTTCGGTAGCTATAATGATGTCTTCAGGAATTTATCGGACTGTTTATTACTTAGCTATTAATTAGCTACTCAGTTTTGGTTGTTGTTGCTTTTCTTTGCTTTGGTATCAATTGTTATACTTCAGATTTGCTATATCAAAAGGGGTGCGGTAGTACTGTTTATTAAGTATAGGGATCATCCAGAAAAGTTCGCGCGTTGCCAAAATTTTGCCTATAAAAATCATTAAATAATCACCCTAGAGACATTTTACGCGACGAAAACCACCTTTACGGAATAGTAATATAGTGCATTAATATAGTATAACAAAACACTTACAGGTGGCCCGATATAGAATTTTTTTTTTTTTAATTGCCAAGACTCAAAAGTTTTAGTCTCACTGCTTCACTTACTGATCACAGTCGTAAGGCTACAGTCCCAATGAAGCAACGCACGGCCACCATTTCACGTCACAATAACAAACTCACTAGTGGGGGTTCTGATGAGTGTAGGCCCTCTGCGCGTCGTCTTTTCCTTCATCTTTAATCAGGCTCCTTGTCTTCTTCTTCATCCAACGAAACCATATCAAGGCATTAAATTTCCAAATCAACATTTTCTTTCGACAACATAATACAGAATTATTTCATAGCTGGATTTCAGAAGCGCTTCAGTCCCGGTACTGCTACTACTGCTAGATGTCTGCAATTTCGCAATTGGGATCCCGTTCACGATAGGTTCGGGACCACGCCCATCAATTAAAGATCTAGGTGGACTATTAGCGATAGAGTACGGAGACCACTGACCTCTTAACAATCTAGCTGTTTCTTAACAGTAAACCTCGGTCTAGCTAGGACCACACCTCTTTGCTGACTCGAGAAATGCTCTAATACAACAATCACTCAAATACAACTGTCATTCATGATATTCTAATAGAACAGTCACAAGTTACATTGTAGCTAGCTGTGCTAGAGCAAACAACTAGTATTTAAAAATGCTAATTTAAAAATTAAGTAGGGATCTCTATGAAATAAAAAGTAGTGAAACAAGGGATGAATGATGGAATTACAGAGCATAGCTCAGTGGAAAAGCCCTACCAGTACTTCGGCACCTTAGCTATAACAATTATTTTTGCTCAATGCCAAAGTAGGGACTTTCCCACTGAGCTATGCTAGGGTCCGCAATTCGAAAAATCGATATCCTCCAATCAACTACCTAACTATTGTCATGTGCTAGGCTAAGTGTAACTTGAATAACACCACCGTGGCAGCCAAGTTTGTTACTTTCTTCTGGTAGAAAATGATACAAATGTCTTAAAATCACGTGATTTTTCGCTGCAGCGGTTCGTAGGGTTCTTTGTATGCCACGATATTCACTCTCAACATTGTTCAAGTAGTCTATCATCAACTCAAAGTATTGGTGGTTTGATTTTATTGGTCAGTTTCTGGTGGCAGCACGATCTATGCAGCTTTTTGACGACAGACAAAATGTTTCTTCCTCTGGAGCACAGGACAAGCAGAGAAGCAACTGCGCCGTGGGTTAGCAATGACCAGTACTAGGTAAAGTACCTGCATGCGGAGTATGGTTATAATTGAAGCTTGTTAGCCATCTGGCTGAGCCATCTATATGCTGAAATTCGGCCAAAATGACGCGATTTTTGCGAACAAATACCAGAATGGTTGATACATCAGTGAGACAGTCTCCAACAGCAAGGATACGAAGCTTACAAACACCTAACAATACGGCTATCTCGCCCAGTAAATGCATAGAGCAGTCCAATGCATGAAATAGGCACTCACGTGATTGATATTCAAATCTCCGAAAATACAACTATAATCTATTCCAATGACCTTAAAATCACTTGAAATCAAGTGACAATCAGTTTGTGTGCGTTAGGTTCAGCATCTCGACTAGCCCAGCAGTCTAAGACTCTTCCTACGATACCATCATAGTACAAAACACACCTGCACTGGCCCAGACCACGCCTGAGTGAACAATTAACACAAATATTTACAAAAGGAGCACATTGCATGGTTCCTATTCAGAAATGAAAGCGATTTCATGGGTATTTCCGCAATTTGAATTTCAATCACGTGAGTGTCTATTTCATGCACTGGATTGCTCTATGCGTTTACTGGGCGAGCTAGCCGTATTGTTAGGTGTTTATAAGCTTCGTATCCTTGCTGTTGGAGACTGTCTCACTGATGTATCAACCATTCTGGTATTTGTTTGCAAAAATCGCGTCGTTTTGGCCGAATTTCAGCATATAGATGGCTCAGCCAGATGGCTAACAAGCTTCAATTATAACCATACTCCACATGCAGGTACTTTACCTAGTACTGGTCATTGCTGACCCACGGCGCAGTTGCTGCTCTGCTTGTCCTGTGCTCCAGAGGAAGAAACATTTTGTCTGTCGTCAAAAAGCTGCACATATAGTACTGCCACTAGAAACTGACTAATAAAATCAAACCACCAATACTTTGAGTTGATGATAGACTACTTGAACAATGTTGAGAGTGAATATCGTGGTATACGAAGAACCCTACGAACCGCTGCAGCGAAAAATCACGTGATTTTAAGACATTTGTATCGTTTTCTACCAGAAGAAAGTGACAAACTTGGCTGCCACGCTGGTGTTATTCAAGTTACACTTAGCCTAACACATGACAATAGTTAGGTAGTTGATTGGAGGATATCGATTTTTCGCGTTGCGGACCCTAGCTATGCTGTAATTCCATCATTCATCACTTGTTCCACTATATATTGCATAGCTAGATCCCTATTTCATTTTTAAATTATCGATTTTTAAAATACTACTTATGATCAAATTAGTACGTATAATTATATCAAACTACTTTAGGTAGTATTGAAACCTACAGAAATTATTTTGTAAAAATGTATGTAGCTAAAAATGTAAAAATGCATTATGTATTATTTATTTACTTATTATTATTATTATTATTGTTTACTGCGCAAAACCTCTTACAAAGAGTATATACAAGCACAGATAATAAATCAGCAAAATTAATTATGTGGTTAATTGATGCTCAGCTAGCCTTGCTTTAAATTGGTCTAAACTTGAACAGGTGATGAGGTCGTTGGGTAAGTTATTCCAAATCTTTATACTTGAAGGGAAGAATGAGTTAATTAAGGTATGAGTTTACTCTTGTGTTTGGCTGTAACAGCCTCATTGAATGACCTCGTAGAGAGTAGTTAGATGGAGCTGGTATGAGTATGGTATCAGCCGGTATATCTATTAATTGGTGCATGATCTTAAACATTGTGATCGCTTTCAGCCGGTTTCTGCAGTGAGCCAGAGGTGGCCAATTCAAATTTTGTAACATGTTTGTGACACTTGCATATGAAGAATAATTATTATACACAAACCTCGCACACCGTCTTTGAACTGATTCAATAGCTAAGATATCCTTTTGTGTATAAGGGTCCCAGACCACACAGGCATACTCTAGGATTGGTTTAATAAGTGACTTGTAACAACTCACTTTGACCGAGATTGGGCAGCTATGAAGGTTACGTTGTAAAAATCCTTTGATACGGTTAGCTTTGTTAGTTATCTGTCTAATGTGTTCAGACCAGGATAGCTTCGAGTCAATGGTAAGACCTAGGTACTTGGTGTGCGTCACCTCCTGCACAACAGTGTCATACAAAGTGTAATGGTAAAATATAGGCTTTTTCTTGTATGTTATTCTGATGAATTCACATTTCTTAACATTAAAGGCCATTTTCCATTTATTTGCCCATCTTTCCAAAATAGTTAGATCTTTCTGAAGTTGGTAACAGTCTTCTTTTGAGTTAATAGGGATGTACAGAATGACGTCATCTGCATAATAATCTTACTGTCGATAGTATGTTTTTTGGTAAATCATTTATGAAGCATAAGAACAATAATGGAGCAAGAACGGTTCCTTGTGGAACTCCTGATGTCACTTGACTTATGTCACTTTGCTCACCATTAACTAATACCTGTTGTCGTCTTCCAGTAAGAAAATCTTTCAACCATTCCAAAGTGTTGCCCCGGATACCATAATGATGTAGTTTATGGTAAAGATGCTGGTGTGATACCTTATCGAAGGCCTTAGAGAAATCTAAAAGAATTGCATCAGTTTGTCCATTGTTGTTTAAGGATTCAGCAAAGTCATTGATAGTAAGTAGAAGTTGTGTCTCACAAGATCGACCGTGGCGAAAGCCATGTTGCTCATCACACAAGATGTTGTGTTGAGAAAGGTGGGAGAAAATGTGTGAATATATTATATGTTCTAAGATCTTGGAGCATATGCATGTTAATGATACGGGTCTATAGTTGCTGCAGAGGGTACGGTCTCCCTTTTTGAATACTGGGACAATATTCGCTTGCTTCCAATCAGGTGGGACTCTGGATTGATGGATGGATGCTTGAAATATAAGTATCAAAATGGGAGCTATTTCAGTGCTGCATAACTTCAGGAAATGGGCCGGAATTTTGTCAGGTCCAGGTGCTTTAGAGATATCTAACTCATTTAGTAAGTTGAGAACTCCGTTGGCGTCTACAGAAATGGTGAAAATAGCAGGAAAGGGTAAATCAGAGATAGTTGGAGGAGTTTCTGATGAATGCGGTGTAAAACTGAGGTAAAATAATTGTTCAGTAGTTGTGCTTTAGTATGGTTGTCATTATATATGTTGTCATTATGTCTTAAGGAGGCAACACCAAATTTGTCCTTCCGTTGTCTTTTAATATAGGACCACAATCGCTTGGTTATTGCACCATTTTTATCAGTGAGGGATGATATATATCTGTGATATGCTCTACGGCTTTCTTGCTGGACTGTCTTTTTGATTAGTCTGAAATTTCTATATGTTTGCCATTTAATTGCACTGTTAAAATGAAGAGTAACCACAACTCTCAAGGAGTTCCACTCTCAAGGAGTTCCCAGTGTAGGGAGGATTTAACACCCCTAGAGAGTAACCGTTACTCCAAAGGAGTAACTGGGGAGTAACACATGCTCTGAAGGTGGTGTCACTTACTCTTCAGAGTAATGGTTCTTCTCTTCAGAGTGTTGGTTACTCTCAATGGGGTGTTAAATCCTCCCTACACTGGGAACTCTCAGAGTGGTGGTTACTCTTTATTTTTAACAGTGTGGACAGCTGGATGATTTTGCTAGGTTGTATATAGGCGTTGCTTTTTACGTGAAAGACGTTTGATGTGAGAATTAATCCATGGTTTCTTATTTCAAGTGTACTTATTAAGGATTAACAGCACAGTCAAGTGCTGAAGATCTGTAGGATACCTGGCCCTACAGGATTAAAATAAACTATAGACCATTTTGCAAGCATCACCCTGCTGTCTGACTATAGCTACCTTTACTTTTCACCTCCCACTGCATTAAAAGTGGTAAATATATACTCTGTGACAACTTTAATCATGTTAACCGAAATTCAAAGTTTAGATCACGTAAGTTACGTACGTATGTAGCTATAATTCTACTGCAACCACGCATTGCTCTATCGATATGCGACGGAAGTTCAAAGATTAGGTCAAGTATCAATGGCGGATCCAGGATGGGGCAAATGCCCCCCCCCCCCCTTCAAGAAATTGCATATAAGATCGAGATATTCTAATAGAACAGTCAATAATTTTTTTTTTTTTTTTTGGCTTCAACTGGTTTTCAGCAAGTTTTTTTTGTTTTTCAGAAAGGTGCCCCCCCTCTTTCCAAACTCTGGATCCGCCCCTGAGTATGTAGCAGAATTCTTTCAACCCATATAGACTCTATATGATGCAAACACAAAGTATATAAGTAGGCATTCCAGTATCCGAGATTTTTTAATAAAAAAATTCTCCGTATATTCCCCAATAGAACCCTGGCACAAAATGACAACTCGTGTTTAACTTGGGATTGCTCCGTCGTCTGAGCTCCAATGAGGATGAAAATCGCTGTGGGGTTTGTCCACACGCTGATCATCATGAAAATCTTAGTTTTATCGTACGCGTTACATATAAGTACGTTTTGTGTTGTTTTGTAATCTTTTCAAGCCTTGTAATATATGTAGAATACTTTAAAACTTTAAAAAACGTACTGTCGGGTGGAAGGTAGTCACTGGTGCTTACTTTAAAGTGCGTAGTTACTTCACTCGGGTTAGCGATTTTCAGCTCCAGAGCAATTTTCTAATGGCTGAGTCATCAGCTCAAAAGTATGAACCACTTCAAAGTCGGCATAACAATGCCATAATTGAACCACAACTCCACCTTAGGTATTGTTGCATCATTGTGGCACCTCCACTTTAGTTGTTTACCTTTATAAGTTGTTAACTTGATGTTTTTACCAACTTGAGATAGCCACTTGCCTATATAGGTATACACCATTGTATTGAGTAGTGTGCAATAGGTGAAGTATATTTGCTCACCACAAAGTATACAAAGATTGCTGAGATCCAATAAGACCTGAAGTTACTCTCATTACATGTACAAACTTGCAGCTAGAAACAACTGCAGTTTCAAGATAGTCCAGATTGCTAGATGGCTTCCTGATTCAATTGTGCCATTTTTCCCTTTAAAATGTATGGGGAGCCCTGGAGAAAAAAAGGAACCTTTTTTCAGGTTTTAAGCACTGTGCATGCCAAAATAGCTAATTCCAACCCAACAAACTATATATTTCTGAGATCGGCAATCAATACTCTATCTATTGAGCATATAAAAAGCCCGTTTTTCCAAAATTTAAAAATCGGGCTGGAATGCCTAATATAAGTGACGAATATTGACATGAATAGCTATACGTAGCTAAACAGCATTACTGCAAACTCCTGAATTTCGTTATCAAACAATTGAAAACTTGAACTCTTGTTATCTATCGAATCGACTTTACAACTGAAGCTACCCAGGTATTATAGCTAAGAGGTGAGTGCTGTAGCTACATAGCTTTGGGTTTATCTTAGTTGTCAACTGTATTAGCTATAGCAGAGTGCGTAATGAAAAACTCGAGCCTCTTTAGATTAACTTGTAGCTAACTCGCCTGCTAGTCTAATGGTTTAGTTTGGAAATGGCGGGTTTGGTAGAGAGCAAATACATCATGTGACTAAACTATACGTATAGGGCTAATAATATTATAAACTAACTATACTATATATATATAATAGCCTAATGTAGATAGATAGCTTTAATGTGTGCAGAATGATAGCTTGGCTATCAACTCTGTGTGTACTGTGGCTATTTTGTTTTTGTATTTGTACTGTAGCTAAAATGCAAAGTAGTCAAGTTTCGTTCATGGCCATTGCCTTGTTATGTCTGTTGGGGCAGGAGGTTTATGGCCAAATGCCAACAGCATGCAGTGATGCTACAAGTCTAGAAAACTTGGAGTGTTGTCCAGCTACAAGTGATGGTGTGTGTGGACAATTCAATTCAATTCAATTAATTTTTTTTCAATTATTAGCTTTATAGTGCAATGTTACAGGTGTAGATGGTTGTACAACAATAAAAGTGAGTTTGTATACAATTGCACTATAAAGGTAATCTGGTAAGTACCAGATCCCATAACTTAAATTAAGTACTTATCATTACTTATATAATTACAGTTAGCTGCTAAATGTATCAAAGTTAGGTGGCTTGGGATGTTTGGAGCAGATGCTACAAGGACATGTAAAATGGAAACTATGCTGGTTATCTGGATCGAAGTTTCTTATAAAATGCTGCCATAGGATTTTAGTTAGTTGAAATTTAATGGTAACAAAGGGTTGAGTTAGGCCAATTACTGGTAAGCTGTTGAAGGTTCGAGGAAGTCTGTCGAAGTAGAAGTTTCTTTGTTGATTAGATGATGTAAAAACATGTTCAAGTTTGTTGCTGGAAGAAGACCTAGTAGAATGACGACAGAATTTGAAGAAGGTCTGGATGTTGAAATGATCAGATGGATTTTGAATTGATTTTATGAAAAACAGAATGTCACACTGGTCATAAATATACATTAATGGTAGTAGGTTGAGCTTGATAAGGTGAGTTTTATAATCAGAAACATAATCGTTGAGGATGTATTTGGTAGCTCGCCGCTGTATTCTTTCAAGAGCAGAGATATCTTGGATAAGGTAGGGATGCCACAATGGGGAACAATACAGGAGCTGAGACCTTACTAGTGCTATGTATATACAGAGTTCTTTTAGTTGTAGTGTTAATAGAATGGCTGAATGTACGTCTAAGCAATCCTAGGGTTCGATAAGCTTTGGATGAAATGTGGTGATAGTGGTTTCTCCAGGACAGGTCAGTGGATAGAATGATACCAAGGTCACGATGGGTGTTACTAGATGTTATTGAGGAATCGTCAATGTTGTAAGAAGTTGGGAAGTTTGTATTAAAGGAGAGGTGAATAAATTTCTTAGTGTTGAAAAATAGGTTTGAGTCTTGAGACCAGTCAAATAAGGAGTTAAGGTCATCCTGGAGTTTGATGGAATCAAGTAGTTCAAAAATGAGTTTGTAGCATTTAGTGTCATCTGCAAAAGATAAAGCATTGGAGTGATGAATGGATAGATACAAATCGTTGATGAAAACTAAGAACAAAAGTGGGCCAAGGATGCTTCCCTGGGGCACACCTGATAAAACTGGCATTAGAGTTGAGTAGGAGCCATTGAGTCGTACACATTGGTATCTATTATAGAGGTATGATTTGAACCACCACCACAGGTTGCCAGTAATGCCAATTTGCCACAATTTTAAGAGTAGTTCATTGTGAGGAACTCGGTCGAAACCTTTGGAAAAATCTAAATAGATTACGTCTGTTTGCATTTTGTGCTCATAAATATCTTTGAGGAAGATAAGAAGTTGTTGCAAAGTTGAACGCCCTTTCATGAATCCAAATTGTGAGGTAGAGATACGACTAGAAATAGATTTTGTAACTTTTTCATGAATAATATGTTCGAGTACCTTGGACACAATGCAGAGTAGGGATATAGGTCTATAATTAGTAACACAATTTTGTTGCCAGATTTGAAAATAGGGGTGATGCAATGTATCTGCCATTCGGAAGGAAGACAACAATGGTAAATGGCTTAATAGTGTAAAGGTTTGGTTAAAACAATGGCACAGTTTTTTAGGACAGCAGGACTAATTCCATCAATACCAGTCGCCTTTGAAGAGTCAAGAGATAGTAAAGCAGTGTGGACTTCGTCTTCGGTGATATTGATGGAGTCAATGGTAGAATTTGTAGAAGGCATGTCCTCAAATAGACTCTGAGAGAACACAGAGTAAAAGTACCTGTTGAACAAAGTAGCTTTATCAATGTCATGGGTGGCAGAACTATCATCAAAGAAGACTGTAGCAGGGATAGAAGCAGATTTAGTGATGTTTCTTACATGCTGATATATTTTTGAGTCATTACTGAAGGCAAAATTGTGGACTAGATTTGCTTCAAAGTTGGCCTTGGCTTGTTGGATGCTGTTTTGGAGGTTATCTTCTGCTGTTTTTATACGATTCAAATTGTGATCAGTAGGATGAGATTTGTATTTCTTTCGTAGAGTCCGAAGCCACTTAATCTGATGGCGTATATTTGAAGTGTACCATTTAGGAAACTGAGAAGAGCTGGTTCTAATTTTAGGAATAAACAGGTCCATTCCCCTAGTGATATTGTTCTTGATAAAGAGCCAGATAGAGTCTATGTCGGATAGCTGTTCACAGGTAGTATAGTCAATATGAGATAGATAATTGATGAGGCCAGGATAATTGGCTTTAGAGTAATCAAAGATAACTGGTGGAGTGTGTGAGGGTATATGGTCTGCATGTGACTTAATACTTAAAGTGACAATAAAGTGATCAGATGATATCAGTTGGTAATGGGGATGAATAGATATGTTGTACACAATATCTTCATTGTTAGTGATTATTAAGTCCAGAGCATTTCCTTAATTGTGGGTTGGCTCGTCAACCAGTTGAAAGAGGTTTAGCTGAAACAGTAAGTCACGTTAGATTTTGGTGAGGAACCACTATAAGTGGCCCAGTTGACATCAGGGAGATTGAAGTCTCCCAAGAGAATAATTGGACTTGATTCGTCGACTAGGTTGGTAAGGTAACTATGCAGCAATTCATGGTAAGTATCGGAAGAGTTTGGAGGAATGTAAACAACACTAATTATAAATGGATTTGATGTAGAGATGAGAACAGTTAGGATTTCAACATGAGGTGGGGATGACAATTGACTACTAGTGATGTTATCCTTTACAGCAAGTAAAACACCCCCACCTCTAGAATCTCTATCTTTACGATAAATGGTATAGCCACTGGGAATTATTTCATTGTCAAATATATCTTTAGATAACCAAGTCTCGGTGATACACAAAATGCTAAAATCAGATGAACAAATAAAAGATTGGAAATTGGATAGTTTGTTGACAAGACTTCTGGTATTCATTAAGCAAATGTGCAGATCATTTGGTTGAGTGTCATGTGGGATAGAATGTTGATTGAAATCATGTAAGTTATTAATGCTGTTTCCAGTATTGACGTCACTAGAAATTATGTCAGAGTTATCATTGGTAAAAGCATTTGAATCATTTATTAAGTTAAGAGAAGTGTTGTAGGGTGTACCAGGAACTAGTCAATTGTTGGAGGACTCCATTGCAGTTTCAGTTTGTGGAGATTGGGAAAGGATGAATGAGGAGTTAATGATTTGGCCATGTAGTTTGTTCTGGACAAAGATCTTATTATAACGAATTCTAATGACTTTACGCTCAATACCATTTTGGATTAGAGACCACCTCTCTTTTAGAAGAAGTGACTCAATTAGTCTTTCTTCTTGTGACATGTCTGGTTTGATTCTGATATCTTTAGAAAGTGATTTAGCTTTAGATAAGAGCAGTGATACATCAATGGTTCGGGTTAGTCTAACTAGTATTGGGCGTGGTTTTGTAAATTGGTCACGATACTTGCCCAGTCTCAGTAGATCAGGAATAGATAGGGGATTGATGGAGTTTTCACCTTCTGTAACAATGGATGTAACTTTATCTAAGTCGTGAGTGAGCCGTTTATTCCTAGGAGTCCCCTTACTACATTCATTTATTCCGTAAATTACTACATTAAACTTGCGATCTCCTTGTGCTTTATCATCTGCCTTGTCAAACTTTTTAGCGGTCGTTGCTGACTGTGTCTGCCTGTTGGTGACAGACACAACAGGATTTGACTGTGTGTCCAGTTGTGACTTAGGGGAAGAGCCTTGAGGGTTAATAACCTCGTTGATTGGAGATGCTGAAACTTTCAGAGCTGTCACTTTTTGAGTGAGATTATCAATGGTAGATTTTAATTCTTGCAATTGATTTTCTTGAATGCTTAGACGACAGTGTGGGCAGTAAAAAGGATCTTCTCCTTCTTGCAACATTTTGTACAGTGTCTGTGAGAGTCCGGCACATTGCCGGTGGATCCAAGCATTACAAGTATTTTCACAGTAAATTGCCTCGTGCCCCTCTGTGTCTTCAGTGGCATCAATAATAGGATCCAAACAAATTGGACAAATTGTTGAAGTATCACCTGGAGAGTTCATTGGAGGTCGTTTCCTCTTAGTATGAGGGGTTGCCATGGTGACAATTCTAGTATTAATAAAACATGAGAGCAGACAGTTAAAGTGCAATGGTTTTCTGACCTTTGGTGGTACCGTTAAAAGAAACTAAGCCACGGTACAACAGCGTATGCGTCTGGGGGTCAGGATCTTCAGTGACAGAGACGTCACGTCCGTACGGCTAAAATCAACCTGGCTTGGTTTCCTGGTAATCCTTGCGACTAATGAAGACTTTGAGAATAGTAAGATGGCTTTGTAGACTCAAAAACACACTATTAGGGCCAGGTAACGTAGAGCACTGTAGCACCAAACAACTTCAGGATGCTGCTGGGGACAGTGTACTGATTTGAACTTGCCTAGATATGACAGAAACAGTAGTGATGTCCGTCGCAATTGGCCTCACTACTTGACCAGGGTTAGTCCTGATGCTTAAGAAAATATCTCACTATAATTGAATATTATATGGCTACCAGTTAACAATAGTACATGACTGCTATGCTGAGCTGTATAATTATGATTTCTCTTCTTTCAATTCACAGGTCTGTGAGTGCATTGGAAATTACGCAGGATATGACTGTAGTCGGTGTAAGTTTGGTCACTATGGACCTGATTGCTCTCAGTCACAAGCTCTTTCCCGACGACAACTTGCTACCTACACTGACAGTGACTGGACTGCATTCATTCATACTATTGTTCAGTCACGTTCATTTGACTCAGGGTACATGGTTGTATTAGAAGAGGTAGTTCCAGGAACCACAAATCTCCGCATGAGTAACTTATCACTTTATAATTTGTTAGTGTGGCTTCACCACTATGCTTCAAAAGATTCTGCTACACCAGGTAATGTAAATAAGTATGTAATAAGCATACATTGCATCTGCATGTGCGTATGCGTGTATGTGCTGTAATTTGATGGCTCAAAACTTGAGTTATGGTCACATACATTTCTGCACTTGTTAATTGACTTTTTATGTACTTACATCAATGTCATATTACATTTAGATGTATCAATTCGTTTGGATTATGCTCATGCTGGACCTGCATTCACAACTTGGCACAAATACTTTCACTTGTTGTTTGAGTGGGAATTACAACACATGTTAGAGAGCATGGGACACTTGGACTATTACACTTTCAGGCTACCTTACTGGGACTGGTGAATTGAAATTCAAAGATCTACTGGAATACTCTCAGATGATCTCTTTACTGAAAAGAGGCTTGGGGCAACAACGAATGTCAGTGGTTTTCCTCGTGTATTTGGGAATATTGTTGGTGACGGATGGAACACAATATGTTGGCTAAAATTCTTTCAGATTTGTGATCCAAATGTTAACGCTGGTCCCCTTCAACGTTGCCCATTCACAGGGACTAACCCTTGCAGTAGCAACAATCCTGACTGGCCTACAAGTCGGCAAATAAATCGTGCCATGACTTTTAACAGATATGAAAGACCACCTTATAATTTTCTATCGCGAAAAAACTATCGAAGTTTTGTTGATGCTAGTGTTAACTTTAGAATACATAGGTGCCGTAGAAACAGAATGTGTTTTTGTTCTCCCACTTTTGACCCAGAATGTTCCCCCAAAATTTCAAATGGCTCTCGGATGATTGCACTTCAACAACAAATGCATGGTGCGGTAAGTACTGTATGATTATTATCATTGTTTATTTTATAATATCAGCTTTCTTGTTTAGGTTCATACCATTACTGGGGCAGGTGATCTCGCTACAAATCTTCCATTGATAAGAGAGGACAAATGGATGATGTGGTGTCATCACCAAATGATCCTCTTTTCATGCCTCACCATGTTATGGTAGATTGTATGTTTGATGAGTGGCTGGAGCGACACCCTGATGCAGAGTATCCTAATGATATACCAATGACTGTTTCCACTACAGGACATCAACCAGATGACTTTATGGTTCCATTTTTCCCACTCAGTACCAATACTGACATGTTCACACGGTCTCGTAATTTTGGATCCTATTGTGACCTACCAAAGATTATAAAAGGACGTCCTAAATAATTCTTAACTCCAGAAGTGATTTGAAATAAAAACATAGTTTTTGCATTTTTTGTTGTACAGATGCATGTCATCACTATTTTGTATATGCTAATTGAAACAAAGTAGGTAAATAACCATAATTTGCTTGCTACATGAAAACTATGAATATTTTAATCGCTTTGGTATGTAAAACTTTAATTAATAAAACCTCAGTTCTGCCTGTTCATGGGGAGTACGAAAATCTTTGAATTTGTTTCATGTTTGTACAGCATAAAAACATGAGTTTATTTGCAGAAATAAAGTTTACCATCATCATTTAAATGTTGAAAATGCTTTCTTCTTTGTCTGCATGGAAACATATGTACAAAGAAAACACTATGCATTGATCGATTTACCAGTTCATGGTGAACAACAGACTGAGTTTAATCCCCTCTTTTAGCTTGTTTCAGTCTTGAGTTATGATCCATTAAATAAGCGCCTGTGATATATTGGCCGTATTGTTGCTGTATAATTTGAGTTCATTCCTGTCTCATTATTATGTCTAGAGCTATAGCTCCAAAACTATTGATCACAAAATTGAGGAATGTGCGAAAATGACCAGTTTTTGTTCAGCTGGTCACATATACAGTGTCGTAGCACATAATTTTGAATGCATGGTTCTTGCATTTTTTGTTGTACATATTGTCACTTTTATACACTGTCAGATTTTAGACAATCACAACAATTTTATACGGTGAAAAATATTTGATGCTATGAACCACATGGTGGCTATCTTCATTATAAGAACTTTAGAATTGTTCCTTAAAACAAATAATATATATATATATATATATATAATAAATTTAGCTATAAGGATTTCAGTATGGCAATTTGTAGAAGTAACACTATTTTTATATGTTTCTTCTGCACAGACTGTGGTGAGATTAGTGAGAACAACAAAACTCTTTGACATCAGCTATTGGATTTGTTACTTTCGTAACTAATATAATTTATGAAAAGACGCATATAACTGTTAACTAACACATACGTACAGGCTGCTGAGTAACTGTGAGATTATTGGAGCTCCAGGATAATGCCATAGCATGGTGAATTCAGAATGGAAATTTGGCCAGCCTATTTAGCATTTGAAATTGCTAATTATCAATTATTGCAAATTATTATAGTAGCCATTTTTAGGTTTTTTTCCACAACAAAATTTGTGTAATAGCTTTCAACAACTCCCTTTATGGGGTGCACTGTGGTTGAGAGGCATGTATGTGACAGAATTCCAAATAAATTTATATGCATCAACATTACTTTTGACATTAATTTCAAATGCCATACAAAATAATTTTGTCACTGATGATTATTATAAAGTTTTAAAAAGGCACATATCCATTAGCTAACACATGCACGCTAGGGATAAACAAATATATCCGTATTATCCGTATTATCCAGATATCTGGATATAGTAATTTCAAACCATCAGGATAGTAGCTAATAGTTTCATAGTCATTTTCTTTGATTCAAATTGTGACCAGATGTGCGAAAATGGGTCTTATAGCCTTTCCAAGTTTCCACGTTTGACGAGTCATAACTGATCATGCGTTTAACTCATTGTTTTAAAATTACATTCAGGGATGGTGCTATGTTAGGAGTGTATGGTGACCAAATTTCAGGCTGGTATCACCCACACTCACAAGTCAAGTTATGGATTGCCAGGTACATGCAATTGGAAAGCATTACAATTGTGCATTGGTCATACATATTAAGAGAATAATAACTGGATCTGCAAAAAGCAATCTTATAGTCTTTACTATACGCAGCCAATCATGACATGTGCACAGTGTGAAATTTGGTCAAATTTGGTCCTAGCCTAGTACTCTTTAGGGACCCGCTGATTATGCTGGCATAATGATGAGCATAATAGGTGCCTGAAAGCATTGAGCATAATGCTAGCATAATAGGTAGAATATTTGTATAATACTATGAATTCTTGCTTATCAAAATAGCTATCACGGAAAGATCGATATACTCTAATAGAACAGTCAGTAACTCTAATAGAACAATCACATAGTTGACTGTTCTATTAGAGTATATCGATTTTTCTGTGATATGCATTTTGACAAGTAAGTTTGTGCTTCAGCCACTTGTTATTTATCCATAAACTGAAAATTATCAGCAGAGCATGAGAACTGAGGCATAAATAATTGGGCTTAATTTGAGCATAATAGGTAAGTATTGAGCATAAATTTAAGCATAATAGGTAAATATTTGAGCAGTGTAGCATAGCATAATAGGTAAAATTATGAGCATAATCGGCGGGTCCCTAGTACTCTTTCTGAGAGTAATTTGAAAGTAATACAGTATGTTAAACACAAGAGGAGTTATGATTAGTGAAACTTGGAAGTATGAAAAGGCTATAAGACCCGTTTTTGCAGACCTGGTTACATAACTTACATTTATAAAGAATTTTGAAGCTTTCACCAGACCATCAGTGGCGTGGTCATGGCTAAATCTTTTGACCAATAAATTTTGACATCTTGCTTGTTATTGCTGGAGCAATACTTTACTGATGCTATATGTAAGGCAGAATCACAATTTGTGACCGGGCCTGCAAAAATAGCGTATGTGAACATATAAAAATATTATTGATGCATCATAACTTTGTATTCCATTATTGCTTAATTTTCAGCATTTATTCAACATTTAATTGGCTTTAAAATTCAAGTCACAGAATGAAAATATTCTATCCTAATACTGAGACATGAGATGTTATGTGGTGGGGTGTAGTTTGTGCCCACATGTCCTATTTTCGCAAGCCCAGTCACATTTTATGTTGTTCTTTTTATCTTTCCTGAAATTTTGGAAAATATTTATAGTTTTATTAATCTTAATCACATAGTAACGTGGTAGAAATGAAGGTTTGGTAACATACATGTACAGTACTTTACGTAGTTAGGGAATTTTAAAAAATGTAATTAACTTTTTGTAGTCAATTGCAGGTAACTACTGTAAGTGATACAGTCTCTTAAACACAAGCACAACATGTTTCAATAAGGTAAATACAAAGTAGGCACTTTAAAGGTTTACGATGCAATTAACTTGAAATAATGTAACAATTACATCAACACAAATGTGTGCTTAGCATATTTGTGACCCGGCCTGTGAAAAGGGGTCTTACAGCCCTTCCAAATTGTCAAGTTTGACTAATCATAACTCCTCATGTTTTCATCCTACTACCTTCATAATACTCCAAGCTATCGTGCTATGTTAGGGGTATATGGGGACTAAATTTCAGGATGATACTACATTCACAAGTCAAGTTACAGGTTGACAAGTACATGCAATTGAAAAGGCTATAAGACCCCTTTTCGCAGACCTTCCCAGGCCGGGTCACATTTACTATTGCAATGAACAAATATATCAATTGGTCAAATAAATGGTTCCTGAATACTGTCCCGTAGAGATGCAGCAATTATGCTTGCATATGTGACCGAATTTTGGAAAATCACCCATATGGGTGCATTTGAAACCTTAATGTTTAATGAACTAACTACAAACTTTATAGTGCAAATCTACTTGTTAATGGTTGTAAGCCATTCTCAATACCTTAAATTACAAGAAAGTTCTTGAAATATTTTAAAACTGCGCCCTGCTTTTATTAGCGACCCACTAAACATGAAAATTCCAATAATTTCACGTGCGCCAATATGGGTGATCATTTTGCAAAATTTAGTCACAGTATTAATTTTTGGCACAGTAGGCATTATGCCACTGTGGGAATTATGATGGAATTTTGAGGTAGTTATAAAGCCTCAACTCTGCAGATTGTGATTGAAAAAGTTTAATGGAGCAGTGAGGAATTTAAGGCATAGATATTCTAAAAAAAACAATCACGTAGAAAATACTCTAATACAGCAACCAGCTAAAAGAATGGAAAGCTATTTGAATCTGAAGCATCGATGTAGTCCAATACAGCAAAAACTGACATTACTGGCCAAAGATGGTGGCTTAATTTTGAAATTCCCAAAAGCATGCATGATGGGTGATTTTTGAGGACTGCCTAAAAGCATAATTCCAAAGGTTTGGAACATAATAGCCCCTGCAGCACTAAAATTAATAATCATACTCTCTATCAAGACACACGGTAGTGTGTCGTGCGGCCCAAGAAGCCGGCGCGTAACACCCGTGAGTATATTGACAGGAAGAAAGAAAACGCAATTTTCGCACCTCCGTAGCTCTGTGTTTCCTTGATGAAACAAGACGATTTTTGCTGTGGACATTCCCTCCAACTGCAGCACTCCACATTCCAAATTTGAGCGAAATCGCTTCGCGCGTTCCCGAGATATTCGACTTCAAAAATTGGCTCAGTTTCTTCGTTTTATTTTCTTCTTCTTCTTCTTTTTCTTGTCGCACACTTACAAAAACTGCTATAAAACGCGAACGCGTTATCCGATTGCCTTGAAATTTGGCACACAGAAGGGGGATATAAAGGCGCATCTCGGTACCAATTTTGGCTGGAATACGATAAACAGGCAAAGAGTTATGAGCGATTATTAACGAAAAATAACAATATGTTGTCACGCCTACAGGGTAAACCGCGTATGGGAAGAAGCTGAAAATCGGTGGGTGAATAGGTTAACTATTGAACCTCAAACCTTTTGTGGTTTGAAAGAAATCGAGCTAAAAACCAGGAAGATACAACGAAAAAACCAACAGTGTGTAACAATTACGCAATCGAGATCAGCTAATAAAAAAACCATTGCTTGCCACGCCTACCAGATAAACCGCTTAGGGTAATGCTTTGAAAATCGTTGTACAGATGGAGTAATCATCTTAGAAAGGCTCATCAATGGTGTAGAAGAATCAGACTTAAAGCCACGGAGTTATAACACGAAATCCAACTTGGTGCAGCAAGTGCGAGATCGAGATACTCTAATAGAGCAGTCATCCTAATAGAGCAGTCACCCTGAAGAGAATTCAAGAGATAAGCTAGAAATAAGAAACCTGTATAGAGATCAGCTACACACAAGTCACCCTGTAGAGAGATCAGCTAGAAGAAGTTACCTTGTAGGGAGTTCATGCAACTATGGAAAGAGATAGTTCAGCTAGAAAAAATCACCTTGTAGAGTTCAGCTACAAAGAAACCACCATGTAGAGAGTTCAGCTACAAACAAATCTCCCTGTGGAGAGATCAATAGAAGAAGTTACCTTGCAAAGAGTTCAGCTACAAAGAAACCATTATGTAGAGAGTTCAGCTACAAACAAATCTCCCTGTAGAGAGATTAGCTAGAAGAAGTTACCTTGTAGAGAGTTCAGCTACAAAGAAACCATCATGTAGAGAGTTCAGCTACAAACAAATCTCCCTGTAGAGAGATCAGCTAGAAGAAGTTACCTTGTAGAGAGTTCAGTTACAAAGAAACCACCATGTAGAGAATTCAGCTACAAACTAGTGACCCTGTAAAGACATCAGCTAGAAGAAGTTACCTTGAGAGAGTTCAGCTACAAAGAAACCATTATTTAAAGAGCTCAGCTGCAAACAAATCACCTATACAGAATTCAGCTACAAACAAATCACCATGTAGAGAGATCAGCTAGAAGAAGTTACCTTGTAGATCGTTCAGCTACAAACAAATCACCCTGTAGAGAGATCAGCTAGAAGAAGTTACCTTGTAGAGAGTTCAGCTACAAAGAAACCACAATGTGGAGAGTTCAGCTGCAAAGAAATCACCCTGTATAAAATTCTGCAACGAACAAATTGCCCTGTAGAAAGATCAGTTAGAAGAAGTTACCTTGTAGAGAGTTCAGCTACAAAGAAACCATTCTGTAAAGAGCTCAGCTGCAAACAAATCACCTGTACAGAATTCAGCTACAAACAAATCACCCTGTAGAGAGATCAGCTAGAAGAAATTACTTTGTAGAGAGCTCAGCTACAAAGAAACCACCATGTAGAGAGTTCAGCTGCAAACAAATCACCCTGTAGAAAATACAGCCACAAACAAATTGCCCTGTAGAAAGATCAGTTAGAAGAAGTTACCTTTTAGAGAGTTCAGCTACAAAGAAACCACCCTGTAGAGAGATCAGCTAGAAGAAGTTACCTTGTAGATCGTTCAGCTACAAACAAATCACCCTGTAGAGAGATCAGCTAGAAGAAGTTACCTTGTAGAGAGTTCAGCTACAAAGAAACCACCATGTAGAGAGTTCAGCTGCAAAGAAATCACCCTGTAGAAAATTCTGCCAAAAACAAATTGCCCTGTAGAAAGATCAGTTAGAAGAAGTTACCTTTTAGAGAGTTCAGCTACAAAGAAACCATTCTGTAAAGAGCTCAGCTGCAAACAAATCACCTGTACAGAATTCATCTACAAACAAATCACCCTGTAGAGAGATCAGCTAGAAGAAGTTAACTTGTAGAGAGTTCAGCTACAACAAAACCATCATTTAGAAAGTTCAGCTTCAAACAAATCACCTGTAGAGAGTTCAGTTACAAACAAATCTCCCTGTAGAGAGATCAGCTAGAAGAAGTTACCTTGTAGAGAGTGAAGCTACAAACAAATCACCCTATTGAAAGATCAGCTAGAAGAAGTCAGCTTGTAGAAAGTTCAGTTACAAAGAAACCACCATGTAGAGAGTTCAGCTACAAACTAGCCACCTTGTAGAGACATCAGCTAGAAAAGTTACCTTGTAGAGAGTTCAGCTACAAAGAAACCATTCTGTAAAGAGCTCAGCTGCAAACAAATCACCTGTACAGAATTCAGCTACAAACAAATCACCCTGTAGAGAGATCAGCTAGAAGAAATTACCTTGTAGATAGTTCAGCTACAAACAAATCTCCCTGTAGAGAGATCAGCTAGAAGAAATTACCTTGTAGAGAGTTCAGCTACAAAGAAACCATTCTGTAAAGAGCTCAGCTGCAGACAAATCACCTGTACAGAATTCAGCTACAAACAAATCACCCTGTAGAGAGATCAGCTAGAAGATATTACCTTGTAGATAGTTCAGCTACAAACAAATCACTCTGTAGAAAGATCAGTTAGAAGAAGTTACCTTTTAGAGAGTTCAGCTACAAGAAACCATTTTGTAAAGAGCTCAGCTGCAAACAAATCACCTGTACAGAATTCAGCTACAAACAAATCACCCTGTAGAGAGATCAGCTAGAAGAAATTACCTTGTAGATAGTTCAGCTACAAACAAATCACGCTGTAGAAAGATCAGTTAGAAGAAGTTACTTTGTAGAGAGTTCAGCTACAAAGAAACCATTTTGTAAAGAGCTCAGCTGCAAACACATCGCCTGTACAGAATTCAGCTACGAACAAATCACCCTGTAGAGAGATCAGCTAGAAGAAGTTACCTTGTAGATAGTTCAGCTACAAACAAATCTCCCTGTAGAGAGATCAGCTAGAAGAAATTGCCTTGCAGAGAGTTCAGCTACAAAGAAACCATCATGTGGAGAGTTCAGCTGCAAAGAAATCACCACTGCCCAAATTTCAAGGCAATAGCTCTTTCCAATATGAAGTTATCAATTGTCAAAGTTGGCAAATTGGATGTGTGTGGAAGGCCCCTTTTTGCAAATCCGGTCACATATGTATTATATATATATATATAATTTGTACATTTACTGATAAAATATTTAAAGTATTTCTACTTCATCTTTACTTCTTCCTGTAGTAAAGAAAAAAAACATAGGTTAAAAAAGTCCCAAAGCTGGTCATGCCGGCTTTGGGGTATACAAATACAAAAAGAAATGAAATCTAATCCAAAACAGCCAAGCTGTAAAAAAAGTGTGCGGCCCTCAGAAAGGCTATGGTGAAAAAAGATGTGAAATCCAAGGTGGCGGCCAAGAAATGGCTGTGATGGTAGGTTAATGGTAAAAATTTTAATAATGACAATTCAGGTAAATTTTGTGAAGCGGCACAAAAATTCACCTGAATTGTCGTTATTAAAATTTTTACCATTAACCTACCATCACAGCCATTTCTTGGCCGCCACCTTGGATTTCACATCTTTTTTCACCATAGCCTTTCTGAGGGCCGCACACTTTTTTTACAGCTTGGCTGTTTTGGATTAGATAATATTTACTTGAGATCCTTGTAGTGCATTATGAACATTAATGTTATGAAAGGTGACCAATCAAACTTCTGTTGTATCGGTACCTGGTTATATACATTGAGCCTACACACTGTACACTGACTTTGGATTAGTAGTTGAGCATATTCCACTATGAATTATATGCCTTACCAATATAATAAGTGAAGAAATTAGTGATAAACAAAAATTTGCTTGCAGTCTGGCAATATTTCTTGGCCTACTTATTTTGATATCACACCTTTGGACTGCTTACAAGCCATATATTTAGTAACTTGTACTTTCTAGGGCTTGCCTTTTTTACAGCCAAGGTGCTTTTTTAGGGGATATAGTTCCTTTTTAAAAGAAAATGTTAAATATGTATTAATTTAGGCTAATGTCCACCCACCATAATACTTTTACTGCATATGCCAGCACTCCAAATAGAATAGTCCATTGAACTACTACTATATGCAGTAGAGATGGAGGACTACTACACAGCAATGCATCAGTGTAAGCACAGTAGGTATTTCATTCATCCTAACAATGTGGCTTCCCTAGCTAAGAAGCAATTATGCTAAATTAGACTCTATTTAGGCTGTTTTGGGTGGGTAATAAATCTCATATACTCCACGCCTTCAGGAACAATATAACATATGCTCAAATTCTAGGTTTATCCAATCGCTATGCATTGTTCACGTGCAGTGATTTAACGAGCGCTATTATTTTGTCACGTGAGGACGCATAGTTGCCATGGCGCTAATATTATCTCAAGAAAACCAGCCGCTTTCGCCTAGCCTACAGCAGAAACAGCCATGGATGAAGTAAGTAATCTGAGTGTAATGTGAAATAGAGTCTAAAGCAGTTATAAGGGCACAATGTGGAGTCTATGAAAGTTATAAACCTTCAGGCCCTTAGCAGCGCCCTCGCTAGTCTCGCGTTGCCAAACCAATACGCGTCAGGCGCTTATCGATATCCTGATTATAAGCGCCGGCTGTAATTGGTCTGGTGACAATACGACTCATTACCATTTTTACTGGAATGCAGCGGCGTGCGCAGTATAGCCGTGGCGGCAGCTGTTTCCATAGATACCTATTACGCAGAGGCTCCAACCTTGGATTTCTCTTAGGAGTGAGACTCTTGACAAAGGTGAACAATGGAGATACAGTCCTTCAGCCACACACATGCAATTCAACAAAGTTATGTTATAACCAGCACTTCAGGATGTCATGACATTATAATAGCATGGCCTTGTGCTAGCTAGTTATATTTGAAAGTGTTTGTACATACAGTTACACCATTGAGAAGTTGTGTATTACTAGCTTCTAGTGTAAAATATTAATAATTGCAAGGTGTGCGTACTAGCTACTGTACATTACATTAGGATTGCCATGACAACCACGTGATCCGCTGGAGCACGCACTTCAGTAATAATCTTCTGTGTCCATGAATTTTCTTGCCAGTTCAACAGCTACCTAACTTCTAATCATGTCCACACAGGTTGTAACTATCTTGCAGCAACAAAATCCCGGGAATAAAAATAAAAAGAATCACTGAACTTCACAATTTATATCCCACCTGGATTCCCAGTGGACTTTCAAAATTTCAGTACACTGCTTGCACACTCAGTCGTTGTGTAAAAGGAATCAGTAAACCGCCATTGAGAATTCCGACCACCATTGAGAATTCTGACCGCGATTGAGAACTCCGACCGCCAAACGAAAGTTTGAACGAGAGATCACGTGATTGTTGAAGCATAAATTATATAGATCACACGGCGTGCGCCGCAACCTACTTAGCCTCAGGAAGTCTTGAGTGAAGCAGTCAGTGCTAGAAAATTCGAGGAGTGAGGATTACTTATAGGCATGAGAATACAAATGTTGGGCGTGAGATTGAAGGCCAAATCGTCAGAGTCAAGCCTAGGCACAACTAGAGGTCACCATCAAAGATTTCTGCAGTTGCCAACAAGGGTAGATGCTTATATGAACTCCTTCTTTCCTTTTACAATAAAATTATGGAACCAACTAGATGATCATATTATCCAAGCTCCATCTCTTGATTTATTTAACAATTATATAAATTTGTAAATAAGTAGCTAACTACATATAAGTGTACGAATATACTCATGATTGAGTTTGTACATTAACAAATATATATATATATAAAGGGCGTGAGAGTTGGAGCCGCTGATTACGCTAGAGTTGGGACTATTGTATATTAGGCCACTCCAAATAAATTCTCTGTTTCCCGTCCTGGACTCAAGCATATTTGCATGCGGGCGGGCGGTCCATTTCCATTATTTCATTACAAGATTGGCAGCTTTTCAAGCCAGTATTTGCCTGGCACAACAGCAAAAAGTTGCACAAAAGCATGCTTAGGCTTATTCCTTCCTTTTTAAATTGCAAAAATAACACTAACGTGAAGTTTGTGCTGACTTGATAGCACTGCTGACACGTGAGCTTTATTGAGCCTGCCAGTATGCAAGAATAACCGGGTAATAATAGAAGAATACGGAATAATGGAATATTTAGAGCTGACAGTAACCAGATGCGGGCGGTGGACGGGAAACAGAGAATTTATTTGGAGTGGCCTTACAGCTAACACAAGTGACAGGTTATTACATTCACTACTCACCACTACAATTCCTTAGAAACAGTGGTTCTTCGTCGTCAAACAGAGGTAAACCCCGCGAATACGCGCGCCGTTTATACTAATTGCTTGCGCACCATATGCTGCGCTACTGAACTGGTAATGGGTCGTATTGTCACCAGACCAATTACAGCTGGCGCTTATAATCAGGATATCGATAAGCGCCTGGCGCGTATTGGTTTGGCAACGCGAGACTACGCCCTCGCTTCGCTCGTTCGCTACAGCCTGGGCCTTCGGGTTTATAAATTTCATAGACTCTACATTGTGCCCGTATAACTATTATTTATACACCCTCTTAAGAGGCTTAGCTTAGCACACTACATGTAGTAACAGACCTATATTAAATTTTGTGTTTGGTTGCACTATCACACATTGAAGTTCTGAACTATATATGGACTGTATTTTTGGAGGTACTGTGGTTGTGTGGCATGGCTACTAATACCCTAAATTCTAATTCAGAGTGGAAGCTAGCCAGCTATTCAAGAACAGCATATATACCACAAAAAAACTCTTTAGTGCCAATTATTCAAAACTGTGGTTATAATAATAATAATATGTATACTTGTTGGACTGCCCTTGCCACCACCTCCAGCACTAGGTGGTAAAGTGCTGGACAGCTGGAAATACCAGCAATCAAACAAGGCCGCCAGACTCCAAGCAACCCTCGGAGTAGGCCAGATCAATTTTAGTAGTTGATGGACGGCCAACTGAAGAGCGATGACCCCTCAAACACATCACTGCAGATCTTAACAATGAAAAACAAACCCTACATCGCAGCCAGAATAAGCATTTGTTGTAATTAATGCTGCGCTTCTCAGCCAACATTGAAGCAAGCTTCCTAAAAACTGTTGTAGCAGTGGGCCCAATGCCACCAGTAGCTGCAAACACCAATGGTGACATATGTAATGTATTTGTATACTTGTTAACTGTATCTAATCAAAAACAGCCAAGCTGTAAAAAAAGGCGCGGCCCCCATAAAGGCCATGGTGAAAAAAGATGTGAAATCCAAGGTGGCGGCCAAGAAATGGCTGTGATGGTAGGTTAATGGTTACATTTTAATAACAACAATTCAGGTGAATTTGGTGCCAAGACCAAGCGGCATAAAATTCACCTGAATTGCCGTTATTAAAATGTAACCATTAACCTACCATCACAGCCATTTCTTGGCCGCCACCTTGGATTTCACATCTTTTTTCACCATGGCCTTTATGGGGGCCGCACCTTTTTTTACAGCTTGGCTGTTTTTGATTAGATATCACTTTTTTTGTATTTGTATACTGCAAAGCCGGCCTATGGCTGGCTTTGGGGCTTTTGTAACCCATGTGTTGTTTTTTTTACCACAGGAAGAAGAAAAGAACTTAAAGAAGAATTTTAGTACTTCAATTATTTTTGATTTTATTAGTAATTATACAAATTATATACATATATTTATTACATGCTCATTATTCCCCACAGGATTTTTTTTGCAGCTGATCTCTCTACTGGGTGACTTGAAATGTAGCTGAACTATATACAGGATGGTTTCTTTGTAGCTGAACTCTCTGTAACAGGTGATTTGTTTGCAGCTAAACTCTCTACATGGTGGTGTCTTTATAGCCGAACTCTCTACATGATGGTTTCTTTGTAGCTGAACTCTCTATAAGGTGACTTTGTCTAGCTGAACTCTCTACAGGGTGATTTTTTGTAGCTGAACTCTCTGCAGGGTGATTTGTTTGCAGCTGAACTCTCTACAAGATGGTTTCTTTGTAGCTGAACTCTCTACAAGGTGACTTCGTCCAGTTGATCTCTCTACGGGGTGATTTGTTTCTAGCTGAACTCTCTAACAGGTGAATTGTTTGCAGCTAAACTCTCTACATGGTGGTTTCTTTGTAGCTTAACTCTCTACAAGGTAACTTCTTCTCTACAGGGTGATTTGTTGTAGTTGAATTCTCTACAAGGTGGTTTGTATGAGGCTGAACTCTCTACATGGCGGTTTCTTTGTAGCTGAACTCTCTACAGAGTGATTTGTTTGCAGCTGAACTCTCTACATGATGGTTTCTTTGTAACTGAACACTCTACAAGGTGACTTCTTCTAGCTGATCTTTCTACAGGGTGAATTGTTGTAGCTGAACTATCTACAAGGTAACTTCTTCTAGCTGATCTCTATACAGGGTGATTTGTTTGTAGTTGAATTCTGTACAGGTGGTTTCTTTGTAGCTGAACTCTGTACATGATGGTTTCTTTGTAGCGAAACTCTTTACAAGGTGACTTCTTCTAGCTGAACTCTCTACGGGGTAATTTCTTTGTAGCTGAACTCTCTATATGATGGTTTCTTTGTAAATGAACTCTCTACAAGGTGAATTCTTCTACCTGATCTCTCTACAGGGTGATTTGTTTGTAACTGAACTCTGTACAAGTGCGTTTTGTGGGTGATCTCACTGCAGGTTGATTTGTTTGTAGCTGAACTCACTAAAGGATGATTTTGCTTGTAGCTGAACTCCTTGCATTGTATCTAGTTTCTAGCTGATCTCTCTACAGGGTGATTTGTTTGTAGCTGATCTCTCTACAAGTTGATTTGTGTGTAGCTGATCTCTCTGCAGGTTGATTAATTTGCAGCCGATCTCTCTACAAGGTAATTTGTTTGTAGCTGAACTGTCTTGAAAGTGATTTATTTGTAGCTGATCTCTCTGCAGGTTGATTTGTTTTAGCTGAACTCTCTACAGGGTGATTTACTTGTAGCTGAACTCCTTACATTGTGACTAGTTTCTAGCTGATCTCTCTACAGGGTGATTTGTTTGTAGCTGATCTCTCTACAAGTTGATTTGTGTGTAGCTGATCTTTCTACTGGTTGATTTGTTTGTAGCCGATCTCTCTACAAGGTAATTTGTTTGTAGCTGAACTCTGTACAAGGTGCTTTTTTGTAGGTGATCTCACTGCAGGTTGATTTGTTTGTAGCTGAACTCACTAAAGGGTGATTTGCTTGTAGCTGAACTCCTTACATTGTGTCCAGTTTCTAGCTGATCTCTCTACAGAGTGATTTGTTTGTAGCTGAACTCTCTATAAGGTGATTTATTTGTAGCTGAACTCCTTACATTGTGTGTAGTTTCTAGCTGATCTCTCTACAGGGTGATTTGTTTGTAATTGATCTCTCTACAAGTTGATTTGTGTGTAGCTGATCTCTCTGCAGGTTGATTTGTTTGTAGCTGATCTCTCTATAGGGTAATTTGTTTGTAGCTGAACTCTCTATAAGGTGATTTGTTTGTAGTTGATCTCTCTGCAGGTTGATTTGTTTTAGCTGAACTCTCTACAGGCTGATTTGTTTGTAGCCGATCTCTCTACAGGGTAATTTGTTTGTAGCTGAACTCTCTACAAGTTGATTTGTGTGTAGCTGATCTCTCTGCAGGTTGATTTGTTTGTAGCCGATCTCTCTATAGGGCAATTTGTTTGTAGCTGATCTCTCTACAGGGTGATTTTTTTGTAGCTGACCTCTCTTCAGGGTGATTTGTTTCTAGCTGATCTCTCTACAGGGTGATTTGTTTCTAGCTGATTGCTCTACAGGTTGATTTGTTTGTAGATGAACTCTCTACAGGGTAATTTGCTTGTAGCTGAACTCCTTACTTTGTGTCTAGTTTGTAGCTGATCTCTCTACAGGGTGATTTGTTTGTAGCTGAACTCCTTACATTGTGTGTAGTTTCTAGCTGATCTCTCTACAGGGTGATTTGTTTGTAGCTGATCTCTCTACAAGTTGATTTGTGTGTATATAGCTGATCTCTCTGCAGATTGATTTGTTTGTAGCCGATCTCTCTACAGGTAATCTGTTTGTAGCTGAACTCTCTATAAGGTGATTTGTTTGTAGCTGATCTCTCTGCAAGTTGATTTGTTTTAGCTGAACTCTCTACAGGGTGATTGCTTGTAGCTGAACTCCTTACATTGTGTCTAGTTTCTAGCTGATGTCTCTACAGGGTGATTGTTTGTAGCTGAACTCTCTTCAGGGTGATTTGTTTCTAGCTGATCTCTCTACAGGTAGATTTGTGTTGATTTGTTCATTGCTGATCGCTCTAAAGGTAATTGATTTGTTGCAGTTGAACACCCTGCAAAGTGTTTTGTTTGTAGCTGATCACTCTAAAGGGTAATTTGTTTGTAGCTGAACTCTCTCCACAGTGACTTGTGTGTAGCTGAATTCTGTGTAACCGAATTCTCTAGAGAGTGACTTAATTGTAGCTGAATTTTCTACACAGTGCATGACTTGTTTATAGCTGAACTTTCTTCAGTGTGACTTGTAATGTTCTGAATCTCTATAGTGGTATATTTGCTTAACTCTCCACATGGTGACTGTCTTCTTGCTGAACTGTCTATAAGATTAACTGTTTGCAGCTGAACTCCCAACAGAATAACTTGTGATGTAATAAAATTCTATAATGGAGTAAATAAATTAGCCGAATGCTCTATTAGGGTGACTGTTCTATTAGAGTATCTCGATCTCGCATTTGCTACACGGAGTTGGCTTTCGAATCATAACTCAGTGGTTTGTAATCCGATTCTTCTGTACTACTGCAAGGACTTTCTATGAAGATTATTCCAGCTATACACCGATTTTCAGCTCATTGCTCTAAGCGGTTTGCCTAGTAGGCGTGAAAACTAATACTTTTTTATTCATAAAAATCGATCGCGTAATTGTGACACAGGTTGGGTTTTGTGTCATATCTCCGTGGTCTTTATCTAGATTCCTTTCAAACCACCAAAAGGCACTCCTACGATGGTTACTCCATCTACATAGCAATTTTCAACTCATTCCATGAAGCGGTTTACCCTGTAGGCGTGACAACAAATCGATCTTGTTTTACGCGAATAATCGGTCATAACTCCTGAACCATTCATCGGATTTGTACCAAATTTGATGCTAGGATTCGCCTTTGGACTCCCTTTCTGTGTGCCAAATTTCAAGGCGATCGGAGTACGCGTTTGCTTGTTATAGCAATTTTTGCAAGTGTGCGAAAAGACGAAGAAGAAGAAAAAAACGAAGAAAAAAAGACGAAACTTTGGCAGCTCGTATCTCGGAAATGGCTAGAGCGATTTCCTTCAAATTTGGAATGTAGACTCCCTTGGCTGGCGGGCAACTGTGTAGCAAATTTGGTTCCAATCAGATACGTGATCACCGAGATACAAAGATGAGAAAATGACGTTTTCGTTCTTCCTGTCAATATACTCACAGTGTGGCGTGCCGGCTTCTTGGGCCGCACGACACACTACCGTGTGTCTTGATACTTGTTAACTGTATACTTGTTAACTGTATACTTGTTAACTGTATACACAAATGTAATGTATTTTAGCACTTCTCATACATTCCATTATTATAATAGTAATATATACATAAAGTAGGAATACTGGCTTTATGGGTAAAAATCATGACTTCCATACATGTGGTGTAATGCTTTTTCTATATTGAAAATGTGAATAATAGTGCTGGGTAGTAGGTTTGCACCAATTATGCCGGCGTAATTAGGTTAGCAAAAGCATCAAGCATTATGCCAGCATAATAGGACGATTTTCAAGAATTTTAATTAAAATGTGCGATGCGCGCGCCAAAAAAATGTGACCAGATTTGCGAAAAGGGGTCTTCACACACATTCAATTCTATGTACTTGGAAGATGACAACTCTGTGATCATAAAGCACAAAGCCCTGAAATTTTCTCTGTATAATAAGCTATGTTGGCACTCACTGCTGACCAAATTTTAAGTTAATAGTCTTTTCCTATCTAAAGTGATGAATCGTCAAAGTCAGTAAATTGGATGTGCAATTGGAAAAGCTATATAATACCCCTTTTCACAGATCCGCTCACATAATACAGTGCGTAGATGTTTATAAGTATTCAGTAGCATAAAAAATAAAACATGCATAGGGATCATTAATAAACAAGAGTCAAACAAGCCAACACGTTAAACACTCAGAGATCTCTATTTGGACTCAATGGACTTATTAGAAACTAAGGACAAAACAGTAGTTTCTCCCTAAATCAGGGGCAGATAAGTACTGAGAATGCTTCTGTATAAATGTTTATTTTATGGCTAGCTAACATGATAATAAGAGGTACTGGTGGTGCTTGATATTTCACAGTACTAAACATGTATATATCAAGTTAGTTATCATGTACAGTAGCTGTTCAATAGTCAGCTAATATTATTAGAGTAAGCAAACACCAGTGTATCATTTCCTTACTATTGAATGTACTTTGTACAGCTTTGACATATCCAACTATAGGCAGTGTATAGCATGCTGTGGTCAGCAATATGATTTATCATACATGCACACTTGTGCAGCTAGATCAATCATGGCAAAGTGAACCTACAAGAAGCATATTTGCTTGAGAATGGGTGCTATCATTGTAATACAACGTTGAAACCGGGTCACTACTGCTGACCCGGATGACCCACTGACCCGGATAGCAATCCGGGTCAGATCCGGATTTGACCCGGATGTGACTCGGATTAATTAAAGCCGAGACGTGTTTCGGCTAGTCTCGAGCGAGCGAACGAGTCTACATTTGGAGCGTTCGATTCGTGTTGAGTAAATATTGCAACTTCAGTCTAGCTGTAGGTTGAAGACCAAAAAAGAAGAAAAAAAAGGTTTTCACCCACTGACAATAGCTACCCCTCACCATAGATACCCTCAGTTTCGTGCACTTACTAACAAATGGGCGTGGCTGAGCATATGTTGGTAATGCGATAAGTGGGCGTGGCTCACGAAGAGCTACACGATAGCGTTTATAAGTTCCACGTCGTCAAACGAACTATTTCGTTTCTCACGTGATCCAATCCGGGTCAGACCCGGATAAATCGTAAACCGGGTCAAACCCGGATGACCCAACCCGGTTTCAACGCTGTTTGTAATATGCATTTTAAAAATAGGTAATGGACATGAAAAAAGACATAGGAAGGAAAGTTATGTACTTTTTACCCCCCAAAAGTACTGACACTTTGTTCTAGCCCTGTGGAAATAAAATTATAAGAAGATGAACAAAATGGCATACTTCAGATATTTAAAAAAAATACTTTAATTGGTCCCTTTTGACTTCATATTTTCCAACAGACATATATTTCTTCCAAATTAACTTCTAAGGCTTTTTTGTGGTTTGAGAAGCTTCTTAAGGTGGTGTTTAAGTGTGTGTTTTGGCAAAAAAATAGGTGTCATGATATTTATTATGAACCACTACCGTGGTTCATAACAATTTCTAAAGACACACACCTGTTTGCTAACTCATGTATGATGCTGAGATTGTCATTATGTGATACTATTATTAAATTATACAAGATTGAGAGGCAAACCCAATGATAATGCAATGGAGTACAAAAAGCACTTTGATGCATACTCAGCCATTTCTTTAGAAATACTATTTCATTTTTGAGATAGATCAACTAGAGACAGCATCAACAAATAGATAAAATCAAATAGATTATCCCACTTGGGTGGGTGAGAGTAATATTATAATGACTTCCTTCCTGTATTTTAATAAAAAAAATTTTTTGAGGACTCTTTGTAAGTAAGGATTGAAGCAATTAACTTTTCTTTTATACTGTAGTATTTCAGCTTAAGGGCTAGTCTAGCATGGGTAACTTCATCAAATTCCTTTGCAAAGTCTAAGGTAGCTACATGATCTTGACTTGTCTAGCCAGATCGTCTACAGTAAGGAAGAATTGTGCTTTGCATGATCATTTTGTTCTAAATCCATACTATATACCGCATATATATATACATCTCAATTTGACTCAAGGTATTTCATTATCTGGGTAACAAAGAACCTTGTACAAACTATGCAGAGATACTGGACAACAATTTTTAGGGTCAGTCAGGGTCATTTTTAGGGTCAATTTTTAGGTAAGCAGGCACTGTGCCATTTCTTGAATGATTGTCTAAATGTGTCAATGGAGGGGCTACTTCACAAGCAACATGTTTGAAAGATGCAGCATGTATATTGTCTGGCCGTGTGGATTTATTTGTGTCACACAGTTGAAAAAAAAGTTTTTTCACGTCATTTAGTGTAATGTCAATACCTGGATAGGGAGACCTGTCCCTATCTGGAATACAGCTCCTGTCCTCTATAGCAAATACTGAAATACTGATTTAAACTGGTTGTTTACAATATCAGCTTTCTGTGTAGAGTCAGTAATTATGTAATCTGTTTTACTCTATATAGCACAAATACCAATATTATCTTGACATTTACCTTTAGCATAATGCCAATTTAAACTGTTTCAATCTGTTGTTACCATTATGAAGGTTAAAAAATTAGATAGATAATGTTTGTTGATTTTCAATACATTTAGTTTGATGATGTATTTTTTTGTATTATCTAGTAGTTACGATATAATATAGTAATCACTTCCGTGGCGCAGAAGATGTACATATGTGACTGGGCCTGCAATAATAGGGCATGTGGGCACATGATTTTTGCCTACTTTTTCACAATTTCATCACTCATACCTTTTTGTACCATTATGCTATGGCATTACAATTTTCAGCTCTTAGTAAGCATTTACCTGGCATCATGATGAAAGTTACAGAATGCAAATATACTATTCCAGTACTGAGATATGACCTGTAGAGTGATGGGGTGTAGTTTGTGCCCACATGCCCTGTTTTCGCAGGCCCGGTCACATATAGCTAGCTATATGCATGCTCATTGGAGCAAAAGTTTACTTTGGCTCAAGTTTGTGTGACCATGTTATCAGGGTAAAGGAAGAGAGTAGAATAAGAGACATTTAAGTGGTGAAGGTTGATAGGATGTGTGTTGGGAAAGTGTAGCTGATATAATAATTATTAGCGAAAACTGCGTGGGTACAAGGATTTTTTTAATACATACAATAGAAGAGCCCCACAATGTTTATATTGACAAATCAGTGTACAATCCAGTTCATTGTTGTTCATTCTTTGTTACTGAAGTGTTGTTTGGTGACAATTCTGAGCCCAAAACAGACTTTTTATCCTTGTAACCTGGTTAAAACCAATCTGATGCCCAGATGACCCTTGTAAAGATCTTTCGTAACTTCTTTTGTATGCCCTGTGTAAGTTTTCTGTGGAATAAATCACCAAAAGCCAACCAAGTTGTAGCCTCCTACAATACAGGAAGTGTGGTTACATCATAACAATTATATCAATGTGTGTGTATGCCGAGCCAGTTTAAATTACATATAAACTTAAGGTTTTTCTTAGACTGTGGTGAAGATGAGTGTCAACAACAAAAACTCTTAAATGATCACCACATTGCTGCTGCCACTTTGATGAATAAATGACACATATACCTGGTGGCGAACACATGCATGATGCTAAGTATAATTATATTGTAAATATTCATAGAAACAAACCCAATCATGGTATAACACATGGCAATAAATTCCAGCTTTGACTAGACACAACATCAACATGTAGATGAAACAAAATGATATCATACTAGTCCCATTTTCTGGGTAATATTTGATAAATATCACATGTGACCTACTGTTGACTATTATGCAGGGCGGTGCTTTACTTTACCAATACATATACACATAAATATAATCACATACATATGACATGTACGTACTCACTACTCACATCCTATTTTTCCAACTGATGTAGAGATGGGTGACCTGCTGGACTACATTTGGTCCCCAGTGCAGTGAAAACACCAAACACTTTTGGCCGAAATCTGATAAGGAGGTTAGCGGTTTAGCTCAAGGTGAAGACAAGGCTGAGGTGGTTGGCACTTCTTCAAATAACAATAATCACTATGATTAACATGGTTAACATCATTAATTCCATATGAGTTATAATACACTTGAATGAAATGCATATGTGACAATGGTGAATTGTAGTGAGATTTGATTTTTGTACAACTCACAATTACATTTTCCCTGAATAGTTAAATCTATTCGTGTTCTCATACACTTTATGTATGTAAGTGTCACTTAAAGTGATGATGTTCCATTGCATCATGTTATGATGGCATTCAATTAGAAACAAAGACTATGATTAATTGTGCTATATGTTCTCAACTTTAAGACAATAGCAAAGAAAACCTCTTGTCAGCTGAAATTGAACCACTTTAAGTTCTCACTTATAAGGTGTTTACCTGTACACGTACCCTGTTTACAGTGTCCACTTCCCCTCACATAATTTATATTGTATAGCTAATTAGCTATGCCAGTAGAATACACATACAGTAATTACGATGTACTAGCTGTAATTACAACTTAACTACATGTTCAATTTCAAATTAATTACAAACATCTACTTTCTAAGCCACACATAGATGTTATACAATAGTTGACAGGATGTCTAATGGTGGGCCAACATTGTGGTTTGAGTGGGTTTCACAAGGTTAAGGTTTGAGTGAGTGAGTTTCACAAGGTTTGAGTGGGTTTTACATGGGATGTTCCTGTCTTTAGCTATACATACTGCCCATTGAGATAATCCCTGTTGCCGCATGTACAATTGGATAAATTTGATCAATATTAACTATATGCAAGGCCCTCAATTGTTACACAATTTTGTTTTCACCTCATGACCACACAGTCAGCCATAATGCGTGAGGCTATGGTCAGTTGTGTAAATTGCTTAAACTATATAGTAAAGTTGTGCATGTTTATCCTCCCAACAACATTTACTTTTTAGAAATGGATTATCAGTCAGATGTGTTTCACAGTGGCTTTCTCAAAAAGGTTTAAGGAACGTTTGATACAGCCTCTCCTTCTTGTGGTTGTGTGATGATTGTGATCGTATCCAAGATGATGAATCAGTGATTTTAGCTATTCGAGATGATGTAGTGTTGTAGCAGCTGGATTAATAAAAGCCATGTTCCTGGCCTTAATGTAAGCAACAGCTGTCATATTGTCAGACAAAGTGTGAAGCATATTTTGAGTAGCTATAACCTCTAGCCCCACAATATGTCTGAGGAGGCATAATCAAGTTTTGAAAGTCCTATATCACTTCCGTGTTGGAACTCATGCTAAGGACAATTGGTGTAACCATGAGCCAGTTTATGATTTAAGCTTTACTGGGACCAGCCAGTTCAATGGTCATTAACCGGCCAGATATTGTTTTATGGATAAGTTTTTGATATGTGAGTATTCCAAGTGATGCTAACCTTCACAACTTAACATGTGTCTCACTTACTGATATAATCACACATAACAATACAGCAACAGCACAGAATATCACAAATACAAGAAATATAAGGATCTCTACACAACTCTACTATTTTGTCAGTATATAACATTGTTATCAATAACTGGTTGCATTCTATAGATTAATGTGTATTGTTTTTAATTCTCCTTTCATCACTTATTGTATGCGTAAATGGATGCTAGGGTGATTTTATTACCAACCCTCCTTCCCACTTAGGATCTAGCTTCTCTGCAGTGGGGATGATAGTCGCCAACTTTATAATGTTCTTGGTGGGTGACATGGTTGAAATGGTGTGTCTGTTAGCAAGAGTTCATAACATTGCTCAATTCAAAAAAAGTCACATTTGCCATAGTTTTGAATGAAGTTGGTTATGGTAGATAGGAAAGTACATCATGCAAAGCCCTTAAAGGTCAAGTGCTAATGTACACAGGAAGTGTTTAGTAATAAAGTAATCATGTTAATAATCCATAAAATTAAGTGATTAAACCTAAACTGTCCTGATCCACAATATCTAAACTATCCCAATCAAGAATTGTCCTTGATGTAAAAAGTAACTGTAACAGTTTGTTCTAGCATACAATTGCATCAGCTTTAAAGAGTGATTAGCCCTGGTACTAGTTATAGGGGATGGTACCCGAGAAGGAATGTGTATTAACTTGTTCAAAAACTTAAACGTTAGCATCAAATGTGACTTCTTTTTATGAACTTTAGGTGAATGCCAATCCAATGTTATAGTAACATGTCAGTTTTACTATCCCTATGATTCTTCCTCCAAGGTATGTTTAACACAAAATGTGCAGCACAGTGTATAGCTTGTGGATGAATGCCTATTGGTATGGATCCCAGATAGAGGAACAGTATTCAATGGATGGCAAAACAATATGTTTGTATGATTGTTCGTTTAGGTAAGATGAAGAGTGCTCAGAGTGGTAGAGAGTTCTGTGTAGTTATTGCACAGTGAGTTTATATGAAAGGTCTATAACAACCTATTTACTCCTAAATGGTATATAGTGTTTCTGTAAAGGAATTCTGTACTGTGGAATAAATATTCACATGATGCAACATATCTGAATGATGAATTCCTTTTGCCAAATATCATCCCATGATGATAATGTATTAAGATCATTTTAGAGCATCTTGTGATCTTTGGGTGAATGAATAGAATAAAACAATCATCGTAAAACTGTGGATATTAGTTAAGTAAAATAGAACAAGACTGGACCAAGCACTGATCCTTGAGGTATACAGGTTATGTTATTATGTAACAAGGTCAGGACTATGTGTCATCAATAGTTACTTTTTGAGGATGGTTTGTTAGAAAGGATTGAATCCATTAAGTCTCCTCATGTAGCATAATCATTCAGCTTATGGGCTAGTCTAGAGTGAGAAACTTTATCAAAAATGCCTTGCAAAGTCTAAGATACTTGAAGCTTGTTGTCAACTGTGCTGGCCAGATCGTCTGTAGTAAGAAAGAGTTGTGCTCCCCATGACCATTTTGTTCTACATCCATATTGTACATAAGTTAATATCTTATTTGACTCAAGGTGTTTCATTGTCTGGGTAATTAAGATGTGTTCTAAAGTGTGTAAGAGATACGTACTGTGCAATAATTTTTAGGGTCAGTCTTATCACCTTTCTTGTATGTTGGGGTAACATAGGCTTGCTTCCATGAAGAAGGCACTGTGCCATTTCTTATTAAATGATTGTTTGAATAAACTTGTTGATATAAGGGCTACTTCACAAGCAACATGTTTCAAAAATGCAGCATGTATGTTGTCTGGAACTGCGGATTTATTTGTGTCACAGTTAGAAAGGAAGTTTCTCATGGCATTTAGTGCACTGTTAATACCTGGGATGGATGTATAGATAGGAGAAGTGTCCTTATCTGGAATACAGCTCATGTCCTCTGTAGTAAACACTGATTTAAAATGGTTATTTAGAATATCAGGTTTCTGTGTGGCGTCAGCAATTTTGTCATATTTTTGGCTCTTTAGAATACAAATACCAATATTCTCTTGACATTTATCTTTAATGACATATTTCCCAAAATGTTTCAATCTGTACATGTGTTACCATTGTGAGAGTTAAAATGTTAGATAATTTTGTGCTACTGACATGCAATACTCTTAGTCTGATGCTGTAGACTTTTGTATTCTAAGTGGTTATGTTAATCAGACAGAAATGTATAACTAACTACACACATGCTCATTTGAGCACAAGTTTAATTCTGCTCAGGTTTGTTGAAACTGTTTTTCTAAATTTGACCATGTCACCAGAATAGAGTAGTACAGTATAAGAGATATTTAAGTAGTGCAGGTTGATTGGATGCGTGTTGGGAAAGCTTTGGCTGATATGTAATTATTAATGAAAGCTGCGTGGGCACAAGGATTTTGAAACTTTAGTAAGTATGATAGAAGAGCTCCTCAATATTTATATCAACTAATCGACATATGTACAACCCCAGCCCATGTTCATTCTTCCTTACTGAAATATTGTTTGGTGACAAATCAACTCAAATTGAACCCAAAACAGCCCCTTTATCCTTGCAACCTGGTTAAAACCAACCTGATGCCCAAATTACACTTGTAATCACCTTTCTCAACCTCTGTTGTATGCTCTGTGCATGTTTTCTGTGTACAAACAGATCACCAGAAACCAAACTGTAGCCAAGTTGTAGCCCCCTACAATACAGGAAGTGTAAGATTACATCATAACAAACTTTATCCTTTCCCAATTTTTGGGGAATATTCAATATCACATGTATATGAATATTATAATTGTTGACTTCCTTCCCTGTCATCAATGAGCTCATTTAGATAATAATTATTTTTATTAACCAATTAGATGTGTACAGCAGCCTCAATATAATAATGTAAGTTTAAAATCGCAAGTCAATGGTTCACCATGGTATTGAAATGTGACAAACTGTACCTCCTCACTGACAGGTTGTTTGTCACATTAGTTTTTTTGATATAATTACAATTGAAGGGGTCAGTGGAAAAAGGGGACAAGTGCCATTTTAAATTTCCATTTTCTAAAAAAATTGTCTGTTTTGGCTACGTGAATAATCTTGTCACTAAGTAAACAACAGAATATAAGTTCATGGCAGTCCCAAATTAGTTTTTTAGCAAATACCACAATAATTCAATTATGTCCCTAAATTCTGTTTTAATACCTGCTATCTGGCCACCTAAATTTTCAAATGGCACTTGTCTCCTTTTGTCGCTGACACCTTCAATTACATTTGTGACTGGGCCTATGAAAAGGTCTTTTTCACACACACACGCACGCACGCACACACACCACACACACATTGCGGGGAAACCAAGGGTTAAGTCCTACGTGTTTATCTTTGCATGTATCTTGTTTATGAAGTTCACTCCACTTCCGCTTATCTACAAATGTGATCGGGCCTGCAAAACTGAACAGGGAATGTGGGCACAAACCACACCCTGTCATACAACAGGTCATATCTCAGTACTGGAATAGAATATTTGCATTCTGTAACTTGTATTATAAGGCCAATTAAATGTTTAATGATGGCTGAAAATTACATGACCCTAGCACAGTGGCATAAAAAGGTATGGGTGATGAAAGCATGAAAAAGCAGGCAAATTTTATGTGCCCACATGCCCTGTTTTCACAGGCCTGGTCACATATAGCTAATTAGCTATGCCAGCCTGTACAGTGACAAAACTTGCTGGCCTAGAAACACTACCAGAGCTAAGATCACAACTTTGCAAATCAGTTCAGCAACATTAAAAAATAATATCCAGAAATCACATGTGATCTGCAATACAACTAGATACCAATAAAGATGACAAAAAGGCTCTCAGTGTGTTATCACTAATCTGTACTATATCAGTGATTTTAAAAATCCCAATTTATGTACTCCCACAACTGTGATTACACAAGTATACGTAGAAACTTTAGTATCAGTTAAGTTATAAATGGATAGTTGTACTTAATTTGTAACTGAGCGTGTAGTTGCGTTATAATTATTGCATGTGTACTTGGGCTGTGGGCAGCTTGTTCACTGATCGTTAATGTAGACTCGCTGCTTTTAAAATGTTTTTCTTCTTCTAGAAAGGAACTAGAGAGGATGATCACTGATGTGAGTGGTGAAACTTGGCTACAATTTTGAATGTGTCATAAAAGCAATTTTAGTTGTTTCTTAGACATGGAAAGATTGACAATGTGGATTCTTGTGATGGAATTGAGATAAGCATTGTGGATGAGATGGTACAGAACATCTTGACCACAATAAGCCCTACAGGTATCTAGTCTTCTAAACCACACATATATAGATGCTGTACAGTAGTTGACAGGATGTCTTATGGTTTAAGGTGGGCCAATATTGTGTGGTTGAGTGGGTTTCACAAGGTTAAGGTTTGAGTGAGTGAGTTTCACAAGGTTTGAGTGGGCTTCACATGGGCTGTTCCTGTCATTGAGATAATCTCTGTTACTACAGTACGATACATACTAAAGTTTGATCAATATTAAATACATGCAATGCCCATCACTTCGCCACATTGTGAAGGAGGAAGAGGTTTGTTATCATTTGAGCTTTTGAATGACTGTCTACCATAAAAGTAGCTGATCTTTGCTGCTATCTTTCCCTGTCCACAGGAGTTTACATCCAGTGTGTCACAAAACATGAGTTAGAGAGTAATGACTGATTTTTTCACTGATCAACAGAAATTATTGATGCTTATTGTCACTCAATTTTGTTTTCACCTCATGACCATGCACACAATCAGCCACAATGCTGTGTGTTATGAGACTACTTAAACTAGTAAAGTACTGTTTATCCTCCTAACAACATTTATATCTTAAAAATGAATTATCAGTCAGATGTGTTTCATAGTGGCAGGTTTCAGAAACATTTGATACAAGCCTCTCATTCTTGTGGTTGTGTGGTGATTGTGATCATAATATCTGTGACAATGAGCCAGTGGATTTTAGTTGGTGTAGTAGCAACTACGTACATGCAAAGCCATGTTTCTGGCTTTGGTGTAAGCAACAGCTGTCGTAGTTGCAGACAAAGTATGGAGAATATTTTGAGTAGCTCTACATCCCCAGTCTATTAGAAACTTTGGCATGACCCCAGTCCAGTTTATGAGGTTGACTCAATTAAGCTTTATCTTTTCACCATGCAGATTTCATAGAGAAGCCATAGTGTGATACATCATTTTATTAAACTTATGAAGTATACAGCATCAAGATGCTATAGCATAGAACACTCACCACACTATAGGAAGTAGGCCATAGGTATTATGTTGGTATATGTCATGCCACTGCAAGTGCTAGCTTCAAGATTTTGCATGCTATAGCTTTGAAGTTTAAATTAGCTTCTTTTATTTGGCATAGCTGATCCGACTTTCGATGATGAGTTAGAGACTACACACACAAAGCAAAACATGTTAGAGCAATTTAAGGGGTCAATGGCAAAGGGGGACAAGTGTCATTTGAAAATTTAGGTGACAAAAGTTTGGGACATACATTGTAATATTTGCTAAACTTAATAATAGACTGCCAGTTACTTAGTGACAGCATTATTCACATGGCTAAAACAAGTTGTTCTAATTTTTGAAATATGAAAAATCTAAAATAGCACATGTCCCCTTTTTCCACACTGACCCCTTCAATTAAGCTTTACACTGCATCCAATTGACAATGCCAAATTAAAATATAAATAGTTAAAGGACAGATAAAATTTAATGGAGATTTGTGAGGTTTACAGAATAGAAATAGTTGACTTTTATATAAGGTGAAAGTCAGGTATACGAATACATTGACAAACCAGACAGTACTATCAGTACACTGTCTGAATAAGTTGTAGTGTGACAGTTAGATTCCGGTTGGCGTAATAAGAAGCAGCCACAATGTTAACATTATTCTAGCACAGCTAATAGGCAGAATTTTAGGCATAAGTATTGTATGTTGCAAAATAACTTATTCAAACCATTCAACATAATGATTCAATCACTGTAGGAAAAGGTAAAACATGAAGTACACATAATTATTAACTGTTGTGATTACTATTAAATTTTCAATTCTGGATTTAAATTTATCATACTGATGATGCTTTATTCATGACTGAATAACATAAGATGGTATTGTAGCCTTGTGATCAAGAGAATTTCAGCTAAGTGTTATTATACGTTTATTGTGGTCTGGTGTTAAAATCTGTAATAGCATAGAAGCAGTATACTCTCTAATACAGCAGTCAGATATATACACATAGTAGCAAGCTACTCTAATACAGCATTCAAGTGATAAATGGCTTACTTTCAGGTTATATAATGGATCCTACACAACTGTGAAAGACATATAGTACTGCTCGAATATTAACCTCATTCACTTGCTACCTTGCTGAAAATTATTGTTGTCAGTCTTTTTCAAATGGTCTCTTTCAAGAATCTTAGATAAGTAGTTTCAATGTACTGTGGCTTGTGTGAAGTGTGAATGTGATTGTTGGACTTTTCTGCATCTTTGAAAAGTGTAAGCAAAAAAAAAACAGACTATTATAGTTTTGTGGGAACAACATTTCATATTTAACTGAAAAGCCCATCATTTTCACAAGCTTATCCTGAAAGCAAGCTTTTATAGTCCAGCAGAAGAAGTAGCTTTTTAGCTGAACCTTGCAACGTGGTCTATAGTTTATTTTATGTCACAAAATATTTCTCCATACTATGGACTACCCAAAACCACCTGCTGGACCTCCATCAGCATTGGGAAAATTGGGATATTATCTCAGGAAATTCTAGTATTTTGGTCATTCCTTACTAAAGTATCAAAGAAATTAAAATCTAATCCAAAACAGCCAAGATGTAAAAAAAGTGTGCGGCCCTCAGAAAGGCTATGGTGAAAAAAGATATGAAATCCAAGGTGGCGGCCAAGAAATGGCTGTGATGGTAGGTTAATGGTAAAAATTTTAATATTGACAATTCAGGTAAATTTTGTGAAGCGGCACAAAAATTCACCTGAATTGTCGTTATTAAAATTTTTACCATTAACCTACCATCACAGCCATTTCTTGGCCGCCACCTTGGATTTCACATCTTTTTTCACCATAGCCTATCTGAGGGCCGCACACTTTTTTTACAGCTTGGCTGTTTTGGATTAGATTTCATTTCTTTTTGTATTTGTATACCCCAAAGCCGGCCTATGGCCAGCTTTGGGACTTTTTTAACCTATGTTTTTTTTCTTTACTACAGGAAGAAGAAAAGATAAAGTAGATGTACTTTAAATATTTTATCAGTAAATGTACAATTTATATATATATATATAATACATATGTGACCGGATTTGCGAAAAGGGGCCTTCCACACACATCCAATTTGCCAACTTTGACAATTGATAACTTCAGATTGGAAAAAGCTATTGCCTTGAAATTTGGTCAGTGGTGATTTCTTTGCAGCTGAACTCTCTACATGGTGGTTTCTTTGTAGCTGAACTCCCTACAAGGTAATATCTTCTAGCTGATCTCTCTACAGGGAGATTTGTTTGTAGCTGAACTATCTACAAGGTAACTTCTTCTAGCTGATCTCTCTACAGGGAGATTTGTTTGTAGCTGAACTCTCTACAATGTAACTTCTTCTAACTGATCTTTCTACAGGGCAATTTGTTTGTGGCAGAATTTTATACAGGGTGATTTCTTTGCTGCTGAACTCTCTACGTGGTGGTTTCTTTGTAGCTGAACTCTCTACAAGGTAACTTCTTCTAGCTGATCTCTCTACAGGGTGATTTGTTTGTAGCTGAACAATCTACAAGGTAACTTCTTCTAGCTGATCTCTCTACAGGGTGGTTTCTTTGTAGCTGAACTCTCTACAAGGTATCTTTTTCTAGCTGATCTCTCTACAGGGTGATTTGTTTGTAGCTGAACGATCTACAAGGTAACTTCTTCTAGCTGATCTCTCTACAGGGTGGTTTCTTTGTAGCTGAACTCTCTAAAAGGTAACTTCTTCTAACTGATCTTTCTACAGGGCAATTTGTTTGTGGCTGCATTTTCTACAGGGTGATTTCTTTGCAACTGAACTCTCTACAAGGTAATTTCTTCTAGCTGATCTCTCTACAGGGAGATCTGTTTGTAGCTGAACTATCTACAAGGTAACTTCTTCTAACTGATCTTTCTACAGGGCAATTTGTTGGGGCAGAATTTTATACAGGGTGATTTCTTTGCAGCTGGACTCTCTACATGGTGGTTTCTTTGTAGCTGAACTCTCTACAAAGTAATTTCTTCTAGCTGATCTCTCTACAGGGTGATTTGTTTGTAGCTGAATTCTGTACAGGTGATTTGTTTGCAGCTGAGCTCTTTACAGAATGGTTTCTTTTTAGCTGAACTCTCTACAAGGTAACTTCTTCTAACTAATCTTTCTACAGGGAAATTTGTTTGTGGCTGAATTTTCTACAGGGTCATTTCTTTGCAGCTGAACTCTCTACTTGGTAGTTTCTTTGTAGCTGAACTATCTTCAAGGTAATTTCTTCTAGCTGACCTCTCTACAGGGTGATTTGTTTGTAGCTGAATTCTGTACAGGTGATTTGTTTGCAGCTGAGCTCTAAACAGAATGGTTTCTTTGTAGCTGAACTCTCTACAAGGTAACTTCTTCTAGCTGCTGTCTCTACAAGGTCACTAGTTTGTAGCTGAGCTCTCTACATGGTGGTTTCTTTGTAACTGAACTCTCTACAAGGTGACCTCTTCTAGCTGATCTTTCTACAGGGTGATATGTTACAATCTGAACTCTCTACAAGGTAACTTCTTCTAGCTGATCTCTCTACAGGGAGATTTGTTTGTAGCTGAACTCTCTACATGATGGTTTCTTTGTAGCTGAACTCTCTACAAGGTAACTTCTTCTAGCTAATCTCTCTACAGGGAGATTTGTTTGTAGCTGAACTCTCTACATGATGGTTTCTTTGTAGCTGAACTCTCTGCGAGGTAACTTCTTCTGTTGATCTCTCCACAGGGCGATTTGTTTGTAGCTGAACTCTCTACATGGTGGTTTCTTTGTAGCTGAACTCTACAAGGTGATTTTTTCTAGCTGAGCTATCTCTTTCCATAGTTGCACGAACCCCCTACAAGGTAGCTTCTTCTAGCTGATCTCTCTACAGGGTGACTTTTGTGTAGCTGATCTCTATACAGGTTACTTGTTTCTAGCTGATCTCTTGAATTCTCTTCAGGGTGACTGCTCTATTAGGATGGCTGCTCTATTAGAGTATCTCGATCTCGCACTTGCTGCACCAAGTTGGATTTCGTGTTATATCTCCGTGGCTTTAAGTCTGATTCTTCTACACCATTGATGAGCCTTTCTAAGATGATTACTCCATCTGTACAACGATTTTCAAAGCATTACCCCAAGCGGTTTATCTGGTAGGCGTGGCAAGCAGTCGTTTTTTTTAATTAGCTAATCTCGATTGCGTAATTGTTACACATTGTTGGTTTTTTCGTTGTATCTTCCTGTTTTTCAGCTCGATTTCTTTCAAACCACAAAAGGTTTGAGGTTCAATAGTTAACCTATTCACCCACCAATTTTCAGCTTCTTCCCATAGGCGGTTTACCCTGTAGGCGTGACAACATATTGGTGTTATTTTTCGTGAATAATCGCTCATAACTCTTTGCCTGTTTATCGTATTCCAGCCAAAGTTGGTACCGAGATGTGCCCTTATATCCCCCTTCTGTGTGCCAAATTTCATGGAAATCGGATATGGCGTTCGAGGTTTATAGCAGTTTTTGTAAGTGTGCGACAAGAAAAAGAAAAATAAGAAGAAAAAAAAAAACGAAGAAACTTAGCCAATTTTTGAAGTCGCATATCTCGGGAACGCTTGAAGCGATTTCGCTCAAATTTAGAATATGGAGTGCTGCAGTTGGAAGGCATGTCCACAGCAAAAATCGTCTTGTTTCATCAAGGAAGCACAGAGCTACGGAGGTGCGAAAATTGCGTTTTCTTTCTTCCTGTCAATATACTCACGTGTTACGCGCCGGCTTCTTGGGCCGCACGACACACTACCGTGTGTCTTGATGTTAACCCACTCTTTTCAAATTTCTTCAAAATTGGCATAAAGACAGTGCATTATGAGTCAAAGTCATACACCAAGTTTCATTAGATTCCTTTAATCACATTCCATGTTACGCCTGTTTGCTTTACTGTAGGTATTTTACTGCATTTGTGAATGCACAATACTTCTAATATTGAACTATACAGTAAAACCTGTCTACATGGATCACTGTATAATAAGGTCACCTGATTTTATTAACTGACCATTGTATAACAGTCTCCTAACTGTGTCATTTGTGTACACAGTGACATTAACATGTTTAATGCAACCATCTCCTTAATAAGGCAGGCAGCCGGGACGGACAAGTTCACTATTATTTTTATGCTGAGCGATTAAGTAAAATTATAGTAGTTCAATTAATGTAATATCATCAACTAAACGGTTTTAGATATAAGGAATTGTATAAGTTGTGTTTTGAACATTAGCTTGACTTTCTGCCTTGAGTAGAGCACATGTAGAGTAGTAAATGATGGCATCCATGCCAAAATAGCCAAACTGCAGACAGAATAGCCAACTATGAAGTAAATCAAAATCTGCAACCAAGAAATTGCTCCAATGATTAAAATTTCAGCTAGACCAATACTCTTTACTTTTAGTTTATAGCTAACTCTGAATGATACAGTGGTAGTGCCACTACATACACCCTTTTCACAGCTTGACTGTCATGGATTTGATGTAGCCGAGTACTGTCCCTGTCTACCACTGCATTCATAGAACACCAGCTGTATATGTATATGCAATATACATGTGCAAACACTGTACAAACAGTACATTTAGCATGCACTATGATTACGAATTATTTGTAGAACCAAATTTGTACCCAACACACTGTGTGCCACACATATTCATATGGCATGCTATTGCTGACCACAATATATGCTGTTGATAAATGCCAATAGAAGAAATCATTAGTGGAGCAAATAGGTGGCAGCAGAAAAGACTTTTAAGTCTAATTTTGTTTATGCAATATAATGTGATGGATGCTGTTAAAGGCTGGATTTGTGTCTTCCATATGCAATTGATTGTAAAACTTTGTTTCAAACTGATGTGAAATTTTCTTCCTCCAATGCTCTATGTTATGGCTCACAGCTGACAAAATTTCAATCAATAACTTATTTCAAATCTAAATTAAGTTATGGATCATTAAAGTGGTAAAATTTGGTGTGTGGATGACCTTTCTTGAAACCTTGGTCACAAAAAGACTGGTATGTAGCACCTTAATATCATTGAAAGTTCTCTCTTAAATTGCATGCTAAAATTAATTGTAAGGTTACCAAGATTCTCATGCAAGAGGAGCAGCATGCAAGTGTAAGAGAATAACATACACTCCTGTACCTTAAGAAGTTGATTTGATGGTCATTTCAGTGATAATAGCAAAAGGTATAGACAGAAGTGATTCAGCAGAAGTGATGGAGAAAAGACATAACTTCAGTACAAAAGGTAATGATCTACAGTATTTACTGTACATAAAAAATACTGATAAAGAGGTAGCACACAGTTATACATACATGTGTGTGTATTCTACGTATATAAAACATAGCTAGAGGCTCTCGCAACACTATTCTGGACACCTTAAGACTCCACTATACTGTTCTTATTGGAAAGTTGTCCTGATCTCAGAGGATTCAGAATAGTATTGTGAGAGCTAGAGGAATAGTACTGTGAGAGTCTCTGGCTATATAAAATATAGATAGAGGCTCTCACAATACTATACTGAGGCCCCACTATACTGTTCTTATTGGAAAGTTGTCCTGATCTCAGAGGCTTAATTGTATGTGTATTCAATACAAATGGGACCTTAGACAAATATTCTGATATCATGGTGTCCACGGTGGTTTAACTTACATAGGGGAGTACAAAAGGAAGCTACTGTTTTATTGTATTATTGCATGGATACCACATTAGGCATGAGGCTATTATGCTCCAAAAATTGAGCATTATGCTTTTGAGCAGTGCTCAAAAAATCACCTATTATGCTTTTGAGAATTGCCCATTATTCCCCAAATTATGCCACCATAATTGGCTAATAATGCCAGTTTATTGCTGTATCAGACCATTTTCATTGATGTTTAGGCTTCAAATAGTCTTGAATTCTTTAGCTGGTTACTGTATTAGAGAATTTCATTTCAATATGACTGCTTTATTAGAGTAAATAATATTCAATGACCGTTCTATTAGAGTTTCTGATTGCTCTATTAGAGTATCTCGATCTTTTTTAACGGAATTGTGCAATCTGCAGATTTTCCTACTGTTAAAGCTTTATAATCACCTCAAAATGCTAGCATGATTCCTGATTTCCACACATACCTATTATGCCCGAAATTATGCCAGCATAATCGCCGCATCCCTATACCACATACGTATGATGCCCCAAATGAGGCATAACTTCCATTATTTCTTGCTAAGTTAGATGATAGTGGAACAGGTGTGAAGAAGGCATTTAATGAACATAGATGAAGAACACACATACACTATTTGCTGTATAGTGAGTACTTTGTGACATGCTCCTATTTGCAGCAAATATATAGCAAGTAGCCAATGCTAGTTTTTGAGCTTACATTGATGATCTACATACATGTACTGTACATTAACAATTTCTATTTTTAGCACTGATGTTATGGTTAGATTTTGAACATTTTGTAATACTGCACCTGATACGTTGTTTGCACTTCATGGACTTTAGCTGGAGAAAGGGTGTAGTAACCAAACCTTTCCACACCAGCAATACCAAAAAGAGGCAAATCATTATCACCAGATAGTATCATAATGATTTAGAAGCATTGAAAGAAAATGGCTGGAATTAAATTTCCTACCAGAAAACTGTGTTTATTCTCTCAGGTATAAAAGCAATGGTAACCATTATAGTATGGCTTAAGCTGAAACAAACATTTTTTTTTAAATAACCAAGCTAAAGAACGTCAAGAGAGCAAATGTCACTGGGCCTGTGAATGTAGGGCATGTGGGCACATAAAATTTTCCTACTTTTTGAACTTTAATTGCCCATAATTTTATGTACCATGCAATGTGCTATAGCTTTGAAGATTTGAGCAAGTAGTAACTAGTAAGCAATTGATTGGCTTTATAATACAAGTAGCAGAATGCAAATACTTTACTCCAGAACCGAGATACATCCTGTTGTGTGACAGGGTGTAGTTTGTGCCCGCAGGCCCTATGATGGTTATTGAGACATACGTAACTGCGGTATGCATAATGATTCCTTCAGGGATTTATGGGACTATTTAATTATTCAGTTTTGTTCTGACATTAATTGTAACACCTACAATTTGTTAAATGGTCAGGTTATCAAACAATGTTGGGTAAAACTGAAGCCCACAGAAGCAATTTTGTAAAATTTGTATGGTTGCTATGCAGTTAATTAAACTTTCGTTGTTATGGCAAAATGCCCAAGGTTAACACCTGTCTAGCAGGTGGAATATTGTTTTAGGTGTACAGGACAATCCAAAAGTGCATTAAAATAAGCCATAGACCATTTTGCAAACTTCACCCAGCTGTCTGCTGGGCTATTACATTTTTATCACATTTAAATGCAGGCCATGCATACAGCTTATTGCCATTAGAGCATTTCATGATGTGAAACTATTTAGCTGACTGCTGTATTGTACTTCTATACTGTTAGGAGTACAACTAGGGACCTGCCGATTATGCTCATAATTTTACCTATTATGCTATGCTGCACTGCTCAAAAATTTACCTATTATGCTCAAATTATGCCCAATTATTTATGCCTCAGTTCTCATGCTCTGCCAGTTTATGGATAAATAATAAGTGGCTGAAGCACAAACTTACTTGTCAAAATGCATATCACGGAAAAGATCGATATACTCTAATAGAACAGTCAGCTATATGATTGTTCTATTAGAGTTACTGACTGTTTTATTAGAGTATATCGATCTCTCTGTGATACCTATTTTGTAAGCAAAAATTCATACTATTACACAAATATTCTACCTATTATGCTAGCATTATGCTCAATGCTTTCAGACACCTATTATGCTCATAATTATGCCGGCATAATCGGCGGGTCCCTAAGTACAACACTAAGGTTCATATTACTAATGCAGTCACTACATCACGCTCTGCTAGTTCACCACAATCAAAAGTCCACAAAACCATAAACCACAAGGCTAATTTATTTATTTTCATCTATTATTATCATTTCTGGGCAGACAGCACAGTTGGAATCAAGCCCAGAAAAAAAGACAGAATTATAGCAGAAATAGTATACTTTTGTTAAGCGTTGTAAATTTGTTGTCATAGTTAATTATATTTAATAAGTTTTGGTAATTTGTTCTGATCATTGGTTGGGGTTGAAAGGTGTGATGTGGTCATAACACAACTGATGGAAGTATAAATATGTTTCTCATACAGGAGGAAGGTAATAAGATGGAATTGATAATGGTATTTGACAGTGATTAGTTTTGTGAAATATTTGCAATTTAGAAATATATTTTCATTGAATTTGTAAGGTAGGCAAGGATAGTTGAGTCAGTATTAATTATATAATTAATATAATCACTTAGAACCTATCTGGTTGCCTGTTGCTGAATTAGTTTATCTATGTCAGTGTTATAAAACGGATCCCAAAATAGTCGATGCATACTCCATTTGAGGTTGTACCATTGTGATAAGCTTGGGCCTTTACACTATTGAACATAAAACCGAGAATCAGTACCACTAGCTAATGGTTGCAATTCTCTCTCTTGGCATAATCTCTATTGTATGACTACCATTTATCTTATCATGAAGTACAAACCATACAGTACATGTGTATGTAGTGTTGTAGTAACCATGTATCCTACGAGTTATAGTCATGATCATGGAGTCAGCTAAAAGACAGTTAACTGTCTTGCTATTCCATGGCTGATACAAAGGTTCTATAGTTTTTGCATGACAGAAATAACAAGCGAAATCACGTGCACAAGATTTCAACCAATCAAACTGAACTTTAAACCATAATTACTGCATGTGACTTCTGTTGTAGATTTGTTGACATGCAAGAACTGTTAGAATTTCTGTACATACTGGGCAATGTTGACAAGTTTGGCCTGCACAATCCTAAGAAAACAGACAGTGCCAAGTAGACAGCTGCATACTGGACTCAGTTTTTTTTTTTCATTTTAGCACATATTTGGGAAACTGGTTGTAGCTATTGCTACATTGAATGTAAAATAGTAGTTCAGTCCGCCAGTCCAGTCCAGTGATTGTGTACAACAGATGTATGCTATTATGGACCACCAATTGTACTAACACCAGATTAGTAATTTAGCGACTGTATATAGGATAGATTCTCAAAGTTAGACATTGATTTTCATGATGTAGATTCAATTTCATAACTTAACTATGGTTCTAATATGTATGGGTGCCACAAATGCAGGCTTATATTAGGTAGCTACAAACCATGCATCATTCCCAGACCTTATTATCTGCTAATAATTCTGCTATTTAAACCTATTTTGCCCAGAAATTCAACCATAATACAATCATGTATTTATAACTATTCAGCTAGTACCTATTTATCCACTATACTATATGCTTCTTACTGCATATAAGTATAGCTCTTCTTTGTTCATTGCATTTATATACAAACTAGAAATTGCAGTAAGAGAAGTGGATACTGGCAGTGTAACATAATCTGATCAGAGATTTTCAGATGTATGTGGCTGTACACAATCACTGGACTAGACTACTGGACTGGACTGGTGGACTGGACTCAGGTGTTTTCTCTTTTTTAACCAAATATTTGGGAAACTGGTTGTAAGTATGCTAGTCCCATGTAGTTAGACCACTCCCCCATACATAAAGAAACCCACACACAAACAAAAAAAGGTACCAATTTGGCTATCACTAAATATCTGGCAATGGATAGCTAACAAGAGTTTATAATTCGTTGAAGTCCTGTAGCTACTGATACAGTAGCTTGCTAGTAATTCAGCTTTATTTGCAGGACTTCCAAACAGCAGCACCAATTCTATGTAAAGTGCTGAACAAACATGCCGATATATTCTAATAAAGCAGTCATGTAGGTAATATAATTATATGACAATGCTATAATGGTAATGTGTATGCTAAAATATATCTCAAGAGTTAGTATTATATTGTGTACTATAGTGAACATGTCACTTTATACACTATTGGATCACTGCATGGCTTTCAATGATTTATATATTATATCAGTAAGTGCATTCAGTATAAGCAAGAATCCAAATGGACTTTTGTGGTATAAGGATCATTCACTGCATGCGTAACTGAATGGGTCTGATCTACATCTATACAACTAAATGAGTTTACGTTATTGCTTTTATGATTGACAAGAGCACAAGTTTCACATTTGGACATAAAATCACATTCATTGGTCTTATTTAGACTGCCCCACCCCCTCTTACTCAAGACAGGTATATAGCAATGTCTGGGGCATTATTTGCATAATCTGTATCATCAGCATTGTCAATGTTTCCAGTGGCTAATCACATTCAATGTTGTAGTGTCTGTTCCTGGGTTGTCAATATGCTACAGTAACAGAATATACCATTCCTCATATTTTTGTAGTGCAGCAGCAGCACATATACCTGCAACAAATAATGTTCAACACCACCCAGGGCCGCCCATTGGGGGGGGGGGGGGGGGGGGGCAACTGGGGCATTTTGCCCCGGGCCCCAGCCTGAAAGGGGCCTCAGGAGGTCCCATGAAGGGCCCCTTGAATACCTGTTTAAAATATCGATATACTCTAATAAAGCAGTTAAATCTAAATACTCTAATAGAGCAGTCATGGTATTCTTCAGAGGAGCAGTGTAGCAAGTTTATAGATAAGGAGATATGGTCGGTGAAGGGTAGTTATTGTCATTGTTAGCAGGTCATGACCTTTTTTTTTCTTTTTTTTTTGGTCTTCAACTTACAGCTTGGGGGAAGTTGTGATTCAGAATGGAAACCTCCTTGCCTCTGGGGCCCCACTTTAACTTTTTTTCCCTTGGCCCCTTAATATCTCTGGGCAGCCCTGACACCACCATGACTATCTAGAATCTAGCTGCCACTCAAGATTATTTCTGATGCAGGACTGCACATGCACTCACTGCAGAGTTGTTGAATAAAAGCTTAACAAGAATGTTGTGTTTTGCCTGTGTTTTTGTTACCAATTTGTATTGTTGCCCAGCTGTATATTTGACAATTGTTTTTTTCATATTAGATGACCAGATTTTGGAAATCCTATCTTTGGGCACATGTAGGCTCAGTTGAAATTTTCTTTAAAATGTGGCTTAGCCTGCAAAAACAGGGCATGTGGGCTCATTATTTTTGCTGATAAAAAAGTTAGTTTATCATGTAAATTGGTCATATCTCTGGAATGTTTCAAATACCAAATTAAAAATTCAACACAAGACAGATAAACACAGCGATGTCTCATTGATTAATGCGCCAAAAAGGTAGGTTTTCCAACAGCAGGTCACATTAGCAGGGCCACCCAGAGAAATTAAGGAGCCCAGGGTAAAGAGTTAAAGTGGGGCCCCAGGGGCAAGGAGGTTTTCACCTAAGCTGTAAGTTGAAGACCAAAAAAAAAAAAAAGTCATTACATGCTGACAATGACAATAGCTACCCCTCGCCAAACATACCTAGGTCCTTTTCTATAAGCTTCCTACACTGCTCCTCTGAAGAATACTGTGACTGCTCTATTAGAGTATATCGATCTTTTTAAACAGGTAGTCAAGGGGCCCTTCATAGGGCCTTCTTTCAGGCTGGGGCCCGGGGCAAAATGCCCCAGTTGCCCCCCCTGTGGGCGGCCCTGCACATTAGTGTTTTTAAACTGTGACCGGGCCTGCGCATGTGGACACATAAAATTTGCCTAATTTTTCAAGCTTTCAGGGCTCATAACTTTTGATACTATTAAGCTATGAAAATGTCAGCACATATAGCTCATTTAAGTGGCTTTACGTATAATGCAAGTTGTAGAATTCAGATATTCGATTTTCTAGTACTGAGATACAGTAGCTATGACCCGTTGTGTGACAGGATGTAGTTTGTGCCCATATGCCCTGTTATAGCAGGTCCAGCCACAATTTTACGTGCAATTCTTATGAAAGATAGGCTATACTGAGTATAACTTGAGTTAGACATTAGTTTCAATAAAACAAAATTCCGGCTGTGAATGCTATCCCACCATAGAGACATGTGAGAAGACTGTGAATACAGGGAGTCAGAAACATGTATGGGGTATTCAGTGACTTATACAGCATTTTATAGCATCATGAAATAGAGACATACTAACCAGGAAAACTCCCAAAGAGATAATTTTTATATGTGGTGACTGTTCTATTAGAGAATTTGACTGTACTGTTGAAGTATACTATTAAAATGTTGTATGAAGATTTTATATTTGTGAGAATTAGAATTCATCCACATCACTTCAACCATATAATGATATTATATTCAACCAGCCAGGTACAAGCTAGGGCACATGCGTTTTGAAAGGGCGCACTTTTGGATTTGCTCAATGATAGCTAACTCTAGAAGAAGAGGAAAAGTCCTGCCGGTGTCAATTAAGATGTTATAACCTGTTTGATAAAAATTGTGCTATCTAGCAGTAGTACTTAGTGTGACAGAAGGTATATAAGTATAATTATGATAGGTATCATTGTGTTTGTGAGGAGCTGACATGGCAAAGATAAATCATAATAAGTAATAGTAATACTCTCATGTTTTCCGATGATACCGAGATCAAGCTGTATTCCATATATATATATATCTAATCCAAAACAGCCAAGCTGTAGAAAAACAGTGCGGTCCTCAAAAAGGCTATGGTGAAAAAAGATGTGAAATCCAAGGTGGTGGCCAAGAAATGGCTGTGATGGTAGGTTAATGGTAAAAATTTTAATAACGACAATTCAGGTGAATTTTTGTGCCGCTTGGTCTTGGCAAAAATTCACCTAAATTGCCATTATTAAAATTTTTACCATTATCCTACCATCACAGCCATTTCTTGGCCGCCACCTTGGATTTCACATCTTTTTTTACCATAGCCTTTTTGAGGGCCGCACTGTTTTTCTACAGCCTAGCTGTTTTGGATTAGATTTCATTTCTTTTTGTATTTGTATACCACAAAGCCGGCCTACGGCCTGCTTTGGGACTTTTTTAACCTGTCTTTTTTTTCTTTACCACAGGAAGAAGAAAAGATGAAGCAGATGTACTTTAAATATTTCTGATTTTATCAGTAAATGTACAAATTATATATACTGTATAATACATATATTTATTACAGAACTCTCCATGGTGGTTTCTTTGTAACTGAACACTCTACAAGGTGACTTCTTCTTGCTGCCCTCTATACAGGGTGAATTGTTAGTAGCTGAACAATCTACAAGGTAACTTCTTCTGGCTGATCTCTCTACAGGGTGATTTGTTTGTAGCTGAACTATCTACAAGGTAACTTCTTCTAACTGATCTTTCTACAGGCCAATTTGTATGTGGCTGGATTTTCTACAGGGTGATTTCTTTGAAGCTGAACTCTCTACATGGTGGTTTCTTTGTAACTGAACCCTCTACAAGGTAATTTCTTCTAGCTGATCTCTACAGGGTTATTTGTTTGTAGCTGAACTCTCTACAGGTGAACAGATTTGTTTGTAGCTGAACTCTCTACAGGTGATTTGTTTGCTGCTGAGCTCTTTACATGATGGTTCTTTGTAGCTGAACTCTCTACAAGGTGACTTCTTCTAGCTGATCTTTCTAGAGGGTGATTTGTTTGTAGCTGAATTCTCTACAAGGAAACTTCTTCTAGCTGATCTCTCTACAGGGAGATTTGTTTGTAGCTGAACTCTCTACATGTGATTTGTTTGCAGCTGAACTTTCTACATGATAGTTTCTCTGTAGCTGAACTCTCTACAAGGTAACTTCTTCTATTGATCTCTCTACAGGGAAATTTGTTTGTAGTTGAACTCTCTACATGATAGTTTCTTTGTAGCTGAACTCTACAAGGTGATTTCTTCTAGCTGAACTATCCCTTTCCATAGTTGCATGAACTCCCTATAAGGTAACTTTTTCTAGCTGATCGCTCTACAGGGTGAATTGTTTGTAGCTGATCTCTCTACAGGGTGACTTGTTTCTAGCTGATCTCTATACAGGTTACTTGTTTCTAGCTGATCTCTTGAATTCTCTTCAGGATGACTGCTCTATTAGGATGACTGCTCTATTAGAGTATCTCGTTCTTGCACTTGCTGCACCAAGTTGGATTTCGTGTTATAACTCCGTGGCTTTAAGTCTGATTCTTCTACACCATTGAAGAGCCTTTCTAAGATGATTACTCCATCTATGCAGCGATTTTCAAAGCATTCTCCCTAGCGGTTTATCTGGTAGGCGTGGCAAGTAGTTGTTTTTTATTAGCTAATCTCGATTGCATAATTGTTACACACTGTTGGTTTTTTCGTTGTATCTTCCTGGTTTTTAGCTCGATTTCTTTCAAACCACAAAAGGTTTGAGGTTCAATAGTTAACCTATTCACCCATCGATTTTCAGCTTCTTCCCATACGCGGTTTACCCTGTAGGCGTGACAACATATTGTTATTTTTCGTGAATAATCGATCATAACTCTTTTCCTGTTTATCGTATCCTAGCCAAAGTTGGTACAGAGATGCGCCTTTATACCCCCCTTCTGTGTGCCAAATTGCAAGGCAATCGGATATGGCGTTCGCGTTTTATAGCAGTTTGTGTAAGTGTGCGAAAAGAGGAAGAAAAATAAGAAGAAAAAAAACGAAGAAACTAAGCCAATTTTAGAAGTCACATATCTCGGGAACGCTTTAAGCGAGTTTGCTCTAATTTGGAATGTGGAGTGCTGAAGGTAGAGGGAGTGTCCAAAGCAAAAATGGTCTTGTTTCATCAAGGCAACACAGAGCTACGGAGGTGCGAAAATTGCGTTTTCTTTCTTCCTGTCAATATACTCACGGGTGTTACGCGTCGGCTTCTTGGGCCGCACGACACACTACCGTGTGTCTTGATATATATTCCAAAACATCCTTATTCAAGGAATTGACTAACTTAGCTTATTGCTTTGTCTGTACATGTATATACAAAATGGCATAATGTAAAATTTTGCATGGCAACCCTGGGGCTGGAGTACTACTTAATTTTGTAACACACTATTTTGTCACTATACAATTATGGCAACAGATATACCAGTATACACAATTAGATTTGATTACAAATCTCTATTAGATCATTCCTGGATCTTGGAATAGTCAGTAGCTACATCAAATTTATTTGTGGTCTCCATTATGAACAGATCAAAAGGTCTTCAGTAGCAGTGTAACAAAGGATCTAATGTACCACAAATCTGATCCCTAATACATATAATAACGAGTTTAATTACTGGGAGATATTTTGGACCTTGAAACTTTAATCTGTGAGAACTGAATAACTAAGTGACATTGTAGCTATAAAATGCATGGATATTTTCCTGAATTTCGCAGAATTGTTATAGCTTATACAAATTTAAAGGAGATGAGATATTAAGGCAACACAATTATGTATTTTCAGGATTTTGTCAGACTCATTCACAAGATTAATGTTCATTGCCTTGTTAACACTTAACACTGATCCCTGGGGAATTCTGTGACACATTACACAGTATAGGCCTTATGAGTACCGAGAAACGTTTTGTATAGCAATATTAATTTTGTACATGTAGCAGTGTTATATCCCTCTGAGCAAAGCTATATCAGTACATACCATCTTGCGGCTTAGATGCATAGTATAAAATCCCTTTAAAATAATTAGACAGTGTGTGTACATTTGGATTGGAGGGATGGGTGAGTTATGGGACACATCCACCTGGGCTTATTAGCTACTTTTATCATTGATATTATTTTGCATCATGCCGTAAAGATGTATTACAAGCTAGTCTCTTAAATTTTTATTATTCCGATGATAATGTGTGATTTATGATTATTGTAGTGGTTGACTGTAAACTGAACTGAGTCAAATTTATTACCATAATAAGTATATGGAAAACAGGCAAATGCTTTTAAGATGATTCAACAGGATTTTGTGTATTGTGTCTCAACTTTGCAGCATGATGTGTGAGATGTTGATAGGTGTATCACTCATCAACAGAGTTAATCAGTAACGTCTGAAGAGAAAGTATACATTCAGCTTTGTCTCTCACTGAGGTGACTGACAATAGATGATAAAATTAATGTTATACACCAGTACGTATCTAGCCATAAATACAAATGGAAGTTCCCTGTCACTATGACACAGTTGAATGCATGGAGTATGTTATGTTACCATCATCACTGTACATCTAGCATCTGTTACAAACTGTAGTAGCTACATTGACTGAATCTAGTAGCTGGGTGACTTGGCTGCTGCAGCTTCGAATTCCATCTCCTCATTCTTTGAAGAAATATAGCCAACATAATATTATTATGTAGACAACTGCCAGGTATATGGCTATCATACCTTTGCTACATGTGTGGCCATGGACTAATGATATCTAATCCAAAACAGCCAAGCTGTAAAAAAATGGTGCAGCCCCCAAAAGGCCATGTTGAAAAAAGATGTGAAATCCAAGGTGGCGGCCAAGAAATGGCTGTGATGGTGGGTTAATGGTAAACTACAAAGAGGTACAATAGTTGCTGTACTTTAGCAATTGGACATTGGGATTTGTGGAGGAGAATTTCCCATCCACTCTTCAAGGTAGGGGGAGGGGAATTTCCTCTCTATTTCTCTGCCCCTTAAATGTATTAAACGTTAGGTTTATACATTTATTTATTTACCTAAAAATGTCATATAATGTGTTATAGTTTTATAGTTTTAAGAAAGCACTTGTCACAAGGCCTGTGTAAATAGGATTTGTGGGTACATAAAACTTGTCTACTTTCATGACTCATAACTTTAAGCTACAATTACACACTTATTTACCATTTAATTGGCATTATAATATATATAAGTTGTATAATGCAGATAGTCTACCTCATTGCTGTCATACTGAGATATGGCCAGTTATGTGATGAGGTGTAGTTTGTGTCCACATGCCTTGCAATTGCTTTCGGTCACATTTGTCTAGTCCTTTTCTTGTAACCCACCACGTGATTCATAGTATCAATAATTGTGACTGGATCTACGAAAAAGGGGTCTTACAGTCTTTCCTATTACATGTACTTGGCAACCCGTAACTTCTTGTGAAAATGATACCGTCCTGCAATTTGGTCACAAAATACCTCTAATAAGGCACTATTGCTAGGTTTAATTATAAGGTAATAGTTATGAACAGTGAAATTTGAGAATTTGAAAAGACTATAAGACCCCTTTTCACAGATCCAGTAAAAATTAAGGCTGAAACAAATACTGAAAATACCCGAGTACTTGTTAAAGATTTTAATAGTCAGCTGATAGTAAAATTGGTACTCAAGTACTAGTTAAGATAACATGACCCAGCTCACATGATGCAATTGCCATCAGAGAGTGACGCAATGAAGGCTATAGTGTTTGATAGGCATATTTTTATCAGGAACACTATCATCAGTATTTTAATATAGTGTGTGTATCATTGTTAAAAGCTATCGATAGCTTAAAATCTGTATAAAACATGTCAAATAGGTATGGCTAAAAGTAGCTAGTATTCATGAGTACTCGATTGTTATTTACTCCAATACTAAATACCATGATCGTTTCAACCCTAAAATTATTTTGATTTTCTAACATCTGTAAAACACATACCAAGCAAAAAATGCAAGAATTATACTTTTATATTATTTGTGAGTCTGAAATCATGTGTGATGATACAATATAATAAACACTGCTATACAGTATATGATACTGTTACCACTATTGTGCTTAGTTTCGTAAAATAAAGTTTATTATATTTAGGATGTGGATTTTTATCTTTGATAGGATGCGGCTTTTTATCTTTGGTAGGATGCGGTTTTTTATCTTTGGTAGGATACAGAAGTATCCAAAATTATGAGACCGTTTAAACATGTCAGTGTTGGTACTGAGTAGGAAAAATGGAACTAGAAAGTCATCAGGCTGATGTCCTGTGGTGGGAACAGTTATTGGTATATCATTAGGATACTCTGTATCAGGGTGTAGCTTCAGCCACTCATCAAACATACAATCTATCATGACATGGTGAGGAGTGAAAAGAGGATCATTTGGTGATGACACCACATCATCCATTTGTCCTCTCTTATTAAATGGAAGACGTGCAGCGGCATCACCTGCCCCAGTAATGGTATGTACCTAAACAAGAAAAATGATAGTATGCAACAAGCCAACAATCATACTTACCGCACCATGCATTTGTTGTGTAAGTGCTATCATCTGAGAGCCTTTTGAAGCCGTGAAGGCACAATCAGGGTCAAAAGAAGGTAGGCACAGACACATTCTGTCTTTACGACACTTAGGTATGTTATTGCCAATATCGCCATCAACAAAACTTCGATAGTTTTTTCGTGACAGAATATTGTAAGGTGGAGAATCATATCTAGTAAAAGCCATGGCACAATTCACTTGATGACTTGTGGGCCAGTCAGGATTATTGCTATTGCATGGATTAGTCCTTGTGAATGGACAACGTTGAAGGGGACCAGTATTAACATTTGGATCACATATCTGAAAGAATTTTTGCCAACATATTGTGTTCCATCCATCACCAACAATATCTCCAAATACCTGAGGAAAACCACTGACATTCCTTGTTGCCCCAAGCCTCTTTTCAGTAAAGAGATCTTCTGCAAGTATTCCAGTCGATCTTTGAATTTCAATTCGCCAGTCCCAATAAGGTAGCCTGAAAGTGTGATAGTCCATGTGTCCCCTGCTCTTCAGCATGTATTGTATTTCCCACTCAAACAACAAATGAAAGTATTTGTGCCAAGTTGTAAATGCAGGTCCAGCATGAGCATAATCCAAACGATTTTCTAAATCTAAACGGAAAGTGTCATTAACACACATAATAGTGTATACAGCTATAGTCTTTTAACATTTGTGTAGTATAATATTCAATTTACATCAGCTGGTATAATAAGATTAAAGGAGCTGTCCAGACTACATTTGCAATGTGTCGTCCAAGCTATATTTGCAATGAAGCCCAGTTGGCGACTTGCCTGGGCTACATATAAATGTAGCCCAGGCTACAACTGGGCAGTGATTACATTATAGACATTAAGGCCAAAATCGATTGTGGGGATCATGAGGAGATAAATTAATACTCACATGATTAGTAAGCATGACATGGATTTGGCCATGAAAACCACTCAGACAGAAAGTGTTTTGTTATCTTCACTATCCAATGGGTTGAAAAATATTGGGCTAAGCCTACCTTTCATATTAGCTGTAACATGGTGTATTTGGACTTTGCCTGATATGCATATATGCCCACCAGCCCGAGGCACGACTGTAATGGCTATAATTTACTCACGATTATTATAGTGAACACCTGGGAGTATTTATACCAGCATTAAACAATCATTATCAAGTCACATTTCCATGTCCTGTGTCTCCTTGCTCACTGTATAAACCCACAATCGAACTTTTTGTATGCTCGTGTTGTTGCACATTTGTTTGAACTCTTAGCACAGCAACGCCTTGTTGTTATTATAACATTGTTTCCAGTGTCCAATATCGAAATTCACAAAGCCCAAATAAAAACACTCCTGACGCATTCCAGCAGTTTCTCACACATGTAGGTGATTAACCCACATGGCACATATTAGTTATGCCACAGGCACTCGTGCTTTGCCTGATATATATGCACTCATGCCCATGGTATAACTATTACATATATATAAAATGTATAATATGTACCACTTTCATACCTCACTTCAAAGGGAAGAGAAGATCTATAAGTGGTATAATAGAACTACTACCTGTGCTCAGGAATGCATTAATGAAGTAGTTATACAAGTTATATCCCTCCTAGGAGGGATATAACTTGTATATACTACCTCCCAGTCTCATTACTGCATTCCAATAATTCTCAGAAATCATTCAATTTCTTTGATGAAACTGTGTGATCTCCTCTGCTTCAATATAGTGACACTTCACAGGATCGATAGTGGGTTTTAGTTTTATAAAATGAGCCAAAACATAGATAAGTTGTGGGCTTGGAGAAGAAGATAGTTCGTTGTTTTACTGAATGAAGAAGGCCACAGGTTATATTGCTATTTTGATTGCATTCTAGTCACGTGATGATGTCCAGACACTGGGTGTAGCACTTAATTGATTTGGACATTAGTGTTAACATATTCACTACTTTAGTTTATTCATGGTTAGTAAAGGTAAGTACTTTAGTGCACTTGAATCATCTTTATATTGCTGTTTTGACACCTGGCGCGATTTCACACATGCGCGTAGTGACTGGATGTGGGACTTAATTGAGTAGACCATTATAGTGCTGTAAACATATTGACTGCTTCAGACTCATTAATAACCTAGGTTGTCTAATAATGATGGGCACACCTCAAACACAATGACCTTACATATTCTAGCTGTTAGTATAATGATAGCACAGTGAAGAGTAACCACATGCACACCTCTTGGTGGGCGGGAAGCTGACATGAGATGCTCTAATACAGCAGTCATCCTAAGAGAACAATCAGTCAGAAAGCTACCAGCATATTTTTAGGCATGTGATTGTCATGAATGGAACACTTGATTATAATTTAGTTATGTCCTTGTTTATGAGATGTTTTTAAATACTTAAAATAATGTGTTGGTTTAATGTCATGTTTTGGCTTAATTTTGCATTTATTTGCCATGTTTGTACTGTGAACTGTGCATAGTCGCATGTATCCATGGTATTTGTAATTGCATGTTCTGAACATCCTACTGTTACTTAATGATGGTTTTTGTGACTGTGTCACACAGTGTCCATGTCACACATGTATATACATAGCTGAATTCTATAACAAAAAGCTAAACAATGAAACTGTTATATTTTCTAATAATAATAATAATAATGAAGTAAGAATCCAAACAATAAAAGCATAGTGAAATAAGAGATTACTGATGGTATTACAGCATAGCTCAGTGGGAATATCTCTAGTTTGACATCGAACAAAAATAACATGCTAATTTAGGGATTTTTTATAGAACTATTATATTCAGCTATATTATGCTGTAATATATACCATCATTCATCTCTTGTTTCACTACTTTTTGACACTCAGATCCCTACTTCAGTTTTATAGTAACACCATATAGTGGTCATATCACCGCATAAAGATGCAATGGATGCCTACTACATACTTATTTAGCATTACCCAGTGTTGCAGAATCTTTTGCAGCATAGTGATGCATCCACACAAACAAATTATAAAGTGATATGTTTGTCATTGAGAGATTTGTGGTTCCTGGAACTGCTTCTTCTAATACAATCATGTACCCTGAGTCAAATAAACGTGACTGCAGAATAGTATCAATGTATGTAGCCCAGTCACTATCAGTGTAGGTAGCCAGTGGTCGTCGGAGAAGAACTTTTGACTGAGAGCAATCTGGTCCATAATGGCCAAACTTACACCGACTACAGTCATATCCAGCATAATTTCCATTACACTTACAGACCTATGTTTCCAAGAAATTGAGAAACCACAATTATATAACTAGCAGATGTACTATTGTTAACAGTCAGTTATAGTGGGATATATATAGTTTGGTTTTACTAACCCTGGTGAAATAGTGTGGCCAATTGTGACGTACATCAGCACTCTTTCTGTCATATCTAGGCAAGTTCAAATCAGTACACTGTCCTCTACCAACATCCTCCCCACACACACCATCACTTGTAGCTGGACAACACTCTAAGTTTTCTAGACTGGTAACATCACTGCATGCTGTTGGTATTTGACCACAAACCTCTTGTCCCAACAGGCATAACGATACAATGGCCATGAAAGAAACTTGACCACTTTGCATTTTAGCTACAGCATACAAGCACAAGATAGCTATGCAGCCCACAGTATATATTAGACAATATTAATGTCAATAGCTATCAGGCCACTCCAAATGAATTCTTTGTTTCCTGTCCTGGACTTAAGCATATTTGCATGCGGGTGGGTGATCCATTTCCATTATTGCTTTATAAGATTAGCAGCTTTTCAAGCTACTATTTACCTGGCACAACCATAAAAGACCGTATAAAAGAGCATGCATAATAATTCATACCTTCCTTTCCAAGTTGCAAAAATAGCACACACATGAATTTGTGTGGACTTGATAGCATTCTGACTGATTTAATATTTTTATTTATCATACTGGGCAGTCAGCACAGCTGGCATATATATATACTCAGGAAAAAGAAACAAATTTACTGAATTAATATATAATACCAAGAGTTCATAATATAAGTATATTTAGAAGAGTATCCAATGCTGTATTACCCCTTCAAAATGCACTGCGTAATAATGTTATGCAATAGTCCTCATCACCAAAGGTGTTAACTTGCTTCAAGAGCTATAAGGGCTTTGAAGTGCTTGCAGGTCTTCGTATTGGTATATCAATGTCTATCAACAAGTTTTTCATGGCAAAGCCATGTGTTGGAGTTTACTGAAATTATGCTAAAATATTTGGATACGTTACACAATGTTGCACAATTATTATGCAGTGCATTTTGAAGGGGCAATACAGGTGTTGGATACTCTCCTAAATATATATATTATGAACTCTTGATAATACATACAGTCATTATTATTGCTTAAGGGTCAGGGGCAGATCCAGCAGCTGAAAAGGGGAGGGGCACAAGCAGGCTAAGTTGTTGGTGGTTGGGGAGAGCAGATTCTCTTGTTAGCTGCTGTATTTTTTAAGCAGCAATGATCACTCTTTAGTAGGTTGATTTTTGTCATTATGTCCTTTGCAGATGGTTGTGAAGTCTTAAAAGCTGTTTAAAAAGGCTATGTAAGTCTTAAACACCAGCCATACGATAATTATTTTGTTATTATCTACTTTACCAGTTAGGCATTGGAGGGTGTACACAGAAGGCAGAGCCTGTTTGAGCTGTTTACCCATAGCCTAGGAGCCTAAGCAGTGACAATTTGACAGCTGTTTTAATTCAGGTGACTTTGCAATAAATGGGGATAATATGCAGTTTTATATAAATTAATTTTGGTCTGACAACTACAGTATGATAAGCATTTCTATCAAAAGAAGTAGCTATGGCTCTTCCACTGAGGGAGGGGGGGGGGGGGGGCATTTGCCCCAAATGCCCCATCCTGAATCCGCCATTGTGAGTATTTCAAATTTGTTAAGAAAATGTCATAGTCAGTTGTGTTGAGGATAAATGTTGGTAAGTTGTCCCACTTATTGACTGTTCCTGAAAAATAGTGTGATATGGTTGAGGTGGAAGTATAAAATGTGAAGAATTATATTGATATGTTTCCTTGTAGCAGGTAAATAGTAAGATGGAATTGATAGTGAAAATTCTTGTGGAATAGTTGTAATCTAGAAATCCCTTATCGATTTGTAAAGGTTGCACTAATGATACAGTGCTAGTTCTATTTGCTATTGCAAGACTGTGCCTGTACAGTATGAAAAATAACCAAAAATAATGGAAGAATATGGAATAATGGAATATTTAAAAGCTGTTAGTAACCAGATGTGGGTGGTGGATGGAAACAGGGAATTTATTTGGAGTGGCTTTACCCTTGAAATTTCACAAGCATCACAGACAGGCTCTATGTTGTATACCACATGCATGCTTATTCATAAAAATGGAATTTTCAAGTTGTACTATATATAGGGATCAAAAAAGAAGTACCATTAGTGAAACAAGGGAATACCTTAAAACAAGAGGGGTTTCTGTACCTGCAGATATACTGATGGACAATTAATCCCAATATGTACTTCAGTCTATACATATAACCATGACTGAATTAGGGATTAATGTCCATTAGTATATATTACCTGCAGGTAGCTAGCTTTAGATAACCTCTCCTGTTTCACTATCCTTTTTAGCTAGCTATTCCCTTGTTTTGCTACTATTTTGATCCTTATTCACTTAAAATTACTTTTTTATTTTTTCTACTTGTTTTTTTTTTTACTAACCAAAATTAACTATATGACTACTGAGCCTGTGCATATTGCAAGAATAGTGCCACCAGGAATGCCATTAGAAAGGCTGTGGACACTGAACGAAAAGTCAATTCAATAAGTCGTAATAGCTGTTGAATTGACAGTAAAAAATTAGACACAAAAGGGCAAATTAGCTACTAAAACAGAAAAACAAACACACAAAACTTATCTGGAGTAAGATAGGCCAATGTGCTACTACTGTGTTACCGCTGCTAACTACCCATGTGCCCAGCCCTACTTTCTTATCTTATAAATGTGACTCAAGAAATGTCTAAGCTGTATATATTAAACCTAAAGGTGAAGAAGAAACCAAAGCTAAACCCGACCCTAAACCTAATGCTAATAGAATGATTGATTTATACATCTTATGGTTTAAGACAAATTTACGGGAAATAAATAAGGGGCCTAGATGCAGGGGTACCAAGAAACTTTAAAGCAGCTGGAGCCCTGACAAAAGATACACACAAACAAAAGAAACAAAACACACACCAACATCAATAATTAATTAGTATTGTAAAATATATGTCAGATCCCACAGTTCTGAGGAGTGATCATTAAAAATTTTGTATGAGCAAGATATTGCAATTCTGGCAGCTTGATCAAACAATGGCTTAATAGCTATGCATAGTAACTTGCATGCACGAGATACACTGGTCAGCATCATAGGTGAAAAGTGCCCGAAGCAACCAACCTCAATTGTAACAAGCTGGGAATATACAGGCCAGTACATTGCAGGTCCAGTAATAATGAGCTACAGCGAGCTGCAGTGGCGTAGCCAGGGATGAGTGGGCACACTCACCCACACATTTCACCCCATGCAACTATAACTAGCGCAAAATGTGAGTAGAATCCTTGCGGACTCCGTGTACATTTGGTTTAAAAACTGTGTCAAAATTGTATTAATAGTGGTGCCACTTCCTAAGAGCAGTTTCAAAACCATGGTACTGTAGATTGCGTGACCGTTGTCAAAAAAATTTAAGGTCAATGATATCACGTGAAAAGTAACCAATCGAAAGCCATTATAGACTCAGTTTAAAATTAAGTTGCAGCCATCTATCTGATTCACAGCTACTCATGTCTGTATCAGTAGACCTGAGGTGGCGAATTGTTTGGCAACATATCATGTAGCCTGCTGAAGAAGCCGGTAGCACGTATGCTATTTGTCAGTGAAAGAACCAACCTCGAGTCTACTGAACAAGATACAGGCATGAGTAACTACTTGCAAGTGAATCGGATAGACTGACTGTTACTTAATTTTAAACTCAGTCTATAATGGATTTCGATTGGTTACTTTTCACGTGATATCATTGACCTAAAAAACTTATTGACAACGGTCACACAATCCACGATAACCAAAAATTACGCAATGGACCACACCCAAATCGCCATGCTTTTGTACCAGACTGTTTCATGTTGCAAGTTGAATTCCTCGCTAAATTCATGCCAAGACTTATTATTACGTAAGTAAAATAGATGCCAGTGATAGAATAAAGTATGTAGGTGAGTTATAGGCATTAAAAGATCCGTACTGCCTCCCAACAGGGCAGTTTCGTAGGAAAAAGAAATGCGTAAAGATGGATTTGGCCAAATTGCGACCTATTCACCGCCCAAAGGTGGTTAAAACTAGGGGAAACTTGCCGTATGCGTCTTTATCCAGCACCACAGCATCGTACAGCCACATCCAGCCATCCCCGAGTTAGCCAGAATAGCTCATGTGCTGGGATTCCCACTTCGTGTGAAAAAGCAGACAGCAAAATAAGACCGCTAAACTTTAACTGATGGTTGATTTCTACAATAAAACTTAACTCTAGCAAAATTCACCACTAAGAGTCTTCTTTTGCTGGCGTTTTATCACAGTTTGGTAGTACGCCATCACCGGTCTCGTGCCTTTCAGGAGCCCTGGCTAATCCTGGGATAGCTGGATGTGGCTGTACGATGCTGTGGTGCTAGATAAAGACCTATACTTTAAGTTTCCCCTAGTTTTAACCACCTTTGGGCGGTAAATAGGTCGCAATTTGGCCAAATCCGTTTTTACGCATTTCTCTTTCCTACGAAACTGCCCTGTTGGGCGGGAAGCAGTACGTATCTTTAATGACTAAAAACCCACCTACATACTTTATTCTATCACTGTCATCTATTTTATTCACGTATTAATAAGTCTTGGCATGAATTTAGCGAGGAATTCAACTTGCAACGATAAGCAGTCTGGTACAAAAACATGGCGATTTGGGTGTGGTCCATTGCGCAATTTTTGGTTACCATGGTTTTGAAACTGCTCTATCACTGTTCGAAGTGGCCATTGTGCTTCGTTTTCAGCCATGTTTCCGCCCGTTGTACACAGTGTTACAAACGAAGAAGAGTACGAGAAGCATCTCTGAATGCAATCAAGGTGGAATCCATTTCACAGTGCTTGTTGCCTTTAGTTATTTAAATTTTAAAAATTTATTAATGAGCTTGATCCCGAGACTTGGTATTTTCGTAATAAATTAGAGCTCTGACCACTACCAGCTGCCGGAATAGCTAACGAATTTTAGACGCATGCACGATAGCTATAGTGATTTAGCCAATATTAAGCTAAAGCTGAACCGAAACCCTAACCCTAACTGTATTCAGCAGCTAAGACCATGCACTATTGCTTATTTTCTGTTTTTCATTAGCGCCCGCATGTATTTTTACTGCCGCGCGTATTTCCCCAGCTTAACCATTATTTCATCAGATAAATATTTCAGTTTTCAAGATTGTTACACTTATATAGCTACAGTAACTACTATACCTTGCACATTGTAGCTAAGTGAATGTGTAAGATTGGTGCAATCTGAATGAAGTTTTGAAGTTGACACTCGAGTGAAACTGACCACGTGACGAAGGACGACTATAATGTAGCTACATCTAATGAGGATAGTTGCCAAACTAGCTAAGTTGAGTTAGCTATAAATTAGTAAATTGCCTGTTATGCAGAGAGTATCAGGCCCTGGAGTGTATAGAGGTATAAAAATAAATCTAGCTAGCTATATATTGTGGCAAGTAACGGTAATGGTAATGATAACGGTAATGGTAATGATAACGGTAATGGCCCGCCCACACTCTACACTATTTTGGTGAAATATAGAAAATCACCATATAATGGCCGGCCTAAAGCTGAACCCTAACTTTAAACTACTATAATCGTGAGAAATGGTTCCTCAGGGAGTATAGTGCACTCTCCACTGTCGATGGAATCAATTCTGGTATAATATACGTCAGGGGCGGAGAAATAGGGGGGCAGAGGGGGCAACTGCACTTTCAACAGTGGAGGGGCACTGCCCCCTCACTTTTTCCAATGCCCAGTTGTCAAAGTTAAGCAACTATTGTAGTCATTAGCCCACTTACTTTGCCTTAATTTACTGGGATTTGTACTAAAGGTTATGCAAGAATTGAATACTGCATGAATCAGTGCTGGGAGTACACAAGATAATACTCTAATAGAGCAGTCACCTAACTAATAGAACATTCAGCAGAATCATAAGTTGATCCTGCTATACAATTAAATCAATATGTCTTCATTAACACATATATCTATACGTAATCAAGAGCATGAGTCAATCTGAAATGTTTTCAATTATTGCTGTGCTGATCTAATTATACAATATCTTAATGATAGCCATTGCCATAATATTATAGGAATATCCTATTCAAGTACACACGTACCACTGAAAATGCTCTCAGATTCAATCTCAAAGCATTCAAATCTCAAATTTTCCAGTGAGAGCATGCCCCCAGACCCCCTAGTATTGACATGCTTTGCATGCTAGCGTGCTTTGTGCACTAAGATACAGTTAATGATTTTAAAACACTTTGTAACTTACAGCCACCCCACATGACTTCCCCCCCCCCCTCCCCAACTTTTGAGTACTGTTCTCCGTCCCTGATATACGTGAAGCGTTATGAAATCCTGCAATCAATCCAGTCGTTATCGAAAATACGGGAGATAAGAGTAGTCATAGGGAAGACGTATCACGGTATTGCGAATCGACTCTTGCGTTGTCAGCGAAAATACCTGGGACACAAAGGACGACGAAGGTAACATGTACTGTAGCTACATAATATACTGATTAGCTAGTACAGGTACTCACCTAGGTGGCTTTGCATAGTTCACTGGGTAGATAACTAAAAGTTTCAATCGCCTGCTACTGAATTCAGGCCTTGCAGTAGCCAGCTGTTTATACTAACAGCTATAGCTCACTACTCATGTTTGTATGCAATGGCCCTCGCTTTATATATGCAACGTTTGCAAAACATGCGTGCGTAGCAAGCCATACTATGGGGTGCCATTTGTCTCAAAACCCCCCAAATTGAAATCTAAACTAAACATCGTTGATATTTACTAAACATCGACGACATTTACTAAACATCGACGACATTTGCTAAACATTGATGACATCTAACAATTCCCCTGCTTTTGCGTTTTAATTTTCTGCGAATCCTTCAGTATAATAATATTATAGGCGCTTATGCTTGTAAATATTAATTGCTGATTAGCTGCTTGTGGCTGTAGATGAACCATCTGCAAGGGCGTAGGCTGGGGGTTCGGATGGTTCGGACGAACCTTCCTTTCAGAGGCAGAATTTTTTTAAATTAAAAATCACACCAAATCTTACAGCCCTGGAACTCTCCGGTAGCTACGTACTTGTCCACTGGCGCTCCTCTGTACTACTCTTCAGGGTCACATTACATTAATGCTGAATCATTGCAAATCATATCTATTGAATCACGTGATCAATTGTGCACGTGGTGCACGGTTGAAAATGGCGCAAGTGAAATGGAGAAGAACTGTTCAGTGGTTGGTTGAGACATATTACAAGGCAGCAGCTGCTAAACTTGAGTGGTCATGTTATACATATGTCAGGTTAGCATAAAAACTGTGAATTGTCGATGTATATTTACCTGATGCAGTGGCCGATCTAGGATTTTTAAAAGGGTTTTCTGAAAATTGGTATAGCTGAATAAGGCATCTGACGACATTTTTCAGAAAATTTTGAGATTTTAACAGCTCTGAGATTGGATTTTAGGCTACTTTTAGTTAGTAATTACAATAAATCCAATGTAAATACTATAGTTAACTATAGGGTAAAGATGGTGACTATAAGCTGTAGCTTTGATTGTTCTATACTTGACTGCTCTATTAGAGTATCTCGATCGTTTTTAATGCAGTGGGAGATGAAAAGTGAAGTGTTGCTGAGGGTTTAATAGCTATAAATGGTGTTAGTTAAGTGCAGCTGCATGCATGCTACTGAAATACAGTGGTATATAGTTGTTTGGATATGACAAATTGTCAGTACAACAATGTTTATGTATTCAGACTTCCACTGAACTAAATTTAAAAGGGGATTTCTGTCGAAACCCCAGAAACCCATCTAGATCCGCCACTGTGATGAATGTTTGTTTGTTTGTTACATGTTGTGGGCACGTGATGTTTCGAACATATTGGAGTACAAGCCAAGTCTGAAGTTAATGACCATCAACAGGTATAGCTGGAAAGAAGTATTGCCAACTAAGGGACTCGAGTGTGGAGGGCTTCCGTGTGCTGAAGTTGGCTGTCAGTATGCTGCATGTCTGGAAGTGAAGATTAGTTAGTTTTACAATAGGTTTATAGTTTCTATAAGCTGCATAAACAGCAGTGTGTAGGTGTTAGCTAGTTAGATGCACAAACACCTTTTAATGTTACTGCTTAAAGGCACATTTTGTGTATACATCATTTTCGTTCAAACATGCCTGGTCTAGGGGAAGCACCCAGGCCTTCCCCTGAAGATATTCGACTTTAAATCCGAACCCCCTTAAAATAATTCCTGGCTACGCCCCTGATCTGTGGTGCTATACGTGACTCATTAGGCTTATTTTCATTTGGATGAGCCCATGACCTTTAATGGAAATAATTGCTGCACGTTTATTACGATCAATGTTGCAGTCATCAGCGACGAGAAGGACTGATCTGGCTACATGCTTTTAATTCCGGCACCCTCATGGAATTTTATTAACTTAGATCAAGATACTGTAGTAGAGCAGTCAATATTAAATTACTCTGATAGAATCATCAACATTAGTTGAGAGGCAACAGGGATAGTTGAAGAATTTTATTTGCTATAGAGTCATCCATGTAATTTATTTTATAGCAGGTACAGTATTACCTCTCTTATCCAGGTAGTCTGGTATACTGTCCTTATCTCAGAAATATCTGTAACTAGCTAATATGGTAAAGCTAACTGTTCTGCAATGTTACTATATCTACTATACATTTTAGTGAGCAGGAGGGGGAGTCACTACAGAGCATTCGTGGTCACTCCCCTGGGTTGTAAAATTTTTATCACCTAGCAACCAAGTGGTAGTTAGAATCAACAAGCCACCTAACAGGTAAACATCTTATTGTCAATAGACTACAAGCCACATGCATGTGACTAATTTGGACTGTCTGGGCCTGGATAAAGGAGGTCCAGATAAGGGAGATTTCAAAGTTATTTCACAGGTCCCTTAGTCCTGTAGAGCAATGTAACTAGATCACTGCACATAGCTTAAGTAGGAACATACTTAGTGATCACATGTGAGTCTGAGGCTGTACAGTTGAATTACAAAGTGCAAAATGATTCCATTTTGTGTCAATGAACACCTACCTATCTACTGTATCAATGTGAAAAGTTTAAAGTGAATGAGAATTTTGTAGCTACAGTAGTTTGAAGCAGGCAAGTTGTAGTAGTAACACTGGTAAGTCAGTTGTACCTCGCTCTCAAAGAGGCTCCAACTCTCATGCCTTAGGTGTGATTCTCACAATTTGGCCGTCAATCACGCCCAGCATTTGTATTCTCATGCCTACAATTGATGCTCTCTCCCAGAATTTTCTATTGCTGACTATGCTTCACTGAAGGCTTCCTGAGACTAAAAAGGTTAAGGCGCGTGCAAGGATTTCAGCAGTCACGTGATCTCTAGTGCAGTCACATGATCTCTCATTCAAACTTTAGTTTCAGTTGGCGGTTGGAGTTCTCAATGGCAGTTGACTGGTTCCTGGACTGAGGAGATTTGTATAAGGGCAGCAAAAAGTGTACTGGAACTTTGAAAGGTCACTGGGAATCTTAGCAGTTTGTTGCTACAAGATAGCTACAACCTTTGTGGACATGGTTATAAGCTAGATAGTTGAGCTGGCAAGACATCTTGTAGAAGTGTGTACTCCAGTGGATCACATGAGTGTCACAGTTGTCATAGAAATCATAATGAATTTCCACAATTGTAATGTACAGTAGCTAGCACACACACAAACACACACCTTGCAGCTATTAATATTTTACACTTTTAAGCTAGTAATACACAGCTTCTCAATGATGCAAACACTTTCAAATATAACTAGCACAAGGAGACCATGCTATTATGTCATGGAATCCTGAAGTGCTGGTTATAATATAACTTTGTTGAATTGCATGCTTGCAGCTGAAGGACTACATCTCCATTGTTCACCTTTATGAAAAGTCTCACTCCCAATAAAGATCCTAGGTTGGAGCCTCTGGTCTCACTCAGCTGTCATGTTATTCTGCTGCATGATACTGCAAAAGCTGTAGACTCTATGCATTTCTGGGGCATATTGATACTGTGTGCTAAATTTTATTTGGGCCTGTGGAAGCATTTTTGGCACGTTTTTCTTAGTAATGAAGATACAAGCCTTCATATAGCTTGTTTCACTCAAAGAAAGTAATAATGGTCCAATAAAACATCTTCACAAACATTAACTTTAAAAATAAGATCTATTTTCATTCTGTAGTTACTTGTGTTGAAATTATAAGAATTCAGCAATTTGTAGGCTTGCGCCAATTATGCCGCCATAATTTCGAGCATAATAGGCTAGCAAAAGCATCAAGCACTATGCCAGCATAATAGGACGATTTTCAATAATTTTAATTAAAACGCGCAATGCACGCGCCAAAACTACCGCACAACAATCAACATGAACACACTGCACATTGTTACTGCATTTCAAATCAAAAACCTTGCAGTGTTATTATTTTTACTATTTCTTGACTGATTATTCACACTTTATGGAAATAAGATCGAGATACTCTAATAGAGTAGTCACTTACTCTAATACAACAGTCAGGAAATGCAGATATACTCTAATAAAACAGTCAGCTCCCGAGCATATTCTTGAATAAGGAGAGCATAATTTTGAGCATAATAGGCTGGATTTTTTAGCACTGCTCAAAAGCATAATAGGCAATTTTCAAAGCATAATTGGCACAAGCCTAGCAATTTGTGAGTCTGGCTGAGGAGTATTTTGTAAAGCATCACTATTGTGGACCACACTCCCAAAAACAGTTGTTGTTTTGCAATGTTGTATTACTACCACAACATAGTTGTTGAAAGTATCATTCTCTGCAACACATTTTGTAATTTTTCACTCCCACACATTAAAAATATACACCATAACCTTAACTGGTATAATTATGGAAAATAGCTGTGTGTGGTTACTAAGCACAGCTTGGAATATGGTGGTGGACCTGGACCATGTTGTCCAAGTGGACCAACTAGCTATGCAAATACAAATTGCATAGCTATTACAACATAAATTAATGTGACCTTAGTTATCTATCATTTGCACATTTACAAGGTTTTATATAGGGCCTAATAGGGAGTAGTGCATCAGGAAGGTTATGTCTAATCATTTTCGGGGACCTGAGAATGCACCAGAAGCAGTTTGTCAAAACTTCCTGGAGAAGAATACCCACACAGATCTGCAGAGGACGTATGACACTCTTTAATTGCCTTCAATAAGAATTTGTGTTAATTGCATAATTATTTTTGACTTTTAAAGTGCTGCTGCTTAGCCTAGCTTTACTGGATCGTGGAGACCTTGAATACAATTGCTTTTTCACCTTTTCAAACATACTTTCTTTAAACAGGTTGATAGGATCAGGAATCCTATAGACCTTCAGCACTTGCATTATAAATAAAATTGACAGTGCTGATCACTTCTATTGTTGTTGTTTGACTTCCATTTCATGCAGTAACCCCTCTGGTTCACTTAAATATCAATGAAAGTATGTGAAATTTTTAGAAACAGTTCATATTTAATTAAATACTTGGAAAGTACTGCTTCTACCTTTTGCTACCCTGTCAGTACTCAGCAGCAGGCTGCTAAAATTTTCAGTCATTGGCAATAAATCATCACAGTTTTCCCAGGTTTAAGAGTCAACAATTTGCAAACACCTCAGAACATGACACATATTGTGTGTAAATCAACAGCTGTAATTTCAAACAGCTAGTGCATGCTGTTTTGTTGTTTTTTAATCTGTACAGCAAACTGAAAAACACACATATGCATTGTGTGATGTCACTAAAGTCTAGCCTCACTATATTTTTGTTTTGTTTTCTTTTTAGTTGTCTCCTGGTATACACTCACAAACTTGATGTGGACATTCTGACAAATCACAAAAGAAACCCAAAACAGTACGTTTCTGAGCTCTGACTCTGGATCAGCCGTGGCAAGTTGATGAGCAACAGCATAAGTAGACCTACACACGAAGCAAATACAGTGGAGTAGAATCTTACATTGACACTGCACCATTTAGTAATATGCTTAATTCTTTGTTCCATGCACTAATTGAGAAACTTTGGCAATGGTGAAATTGATTGTCACCAAAGATCTGCTGTAGTGATTTCAATGGTTGCATACTTTGTATTATTTTAATAAAAGGATTAAACATGTAATGTTTAATATCGGTAAAAAATACATAAGTACTGTACACATGTGTAACTCAGTAGCTGCCAAGCACAGATAAGATGTGCTTTATTACAAAAGGCCATCTCACTTTAGCAAGAGTAGATGTAGGGGTGCTCGAACATTTCTTTTTTACTGTGTAGTAACTACAATAGAAAGGTACTGCTATAGAAGCTACAGGTGCACTTGTATTTTATAAAGGCTAATATCTTTTAAAAATTAATGTACTTGTGCCAATTATGTTGGCATGATTGTTTAATAATAATAGCTAACAAAAACATCTAGTATTATGCCAGCATATAATAAAAGATTTTAATGCAATGTGAATGTCAGAAATACGTGCAGTATAACATGAACACACTATGCATAATGCTGCATTTGATATCAAATGCACAGTACTCTTATTTTTACAGTTTTTTTGGCTGATTTGATATACTCTAATAGAGCAGTCGTCTTACTCTAACACACAGTCACAAAATATATTCTAATAAAACAGTCAGCTCTCAAGCACATTATTTACTTGCATGTGATGGGGCATTCAGAACGTAACAATATCCTTTCAACCAATCAGTTTGGCTTCCGCCAAAAATGTTCTGCTGATCTTCAACTACTATTAACTGTCCATGACTTAGCATCCAGTTAAATGACAAAGCACAAACTGATTGCATACTGCTGGATTTCAGCAAGGCATTCGACAAGGTTTCCCATAAACTCTTACTGTTAAAGTTAAGGTACTATGGAATTACTAGAGAGACAATAAACTGTATTTAGTATTTTTTAACCAATCGTAAATAGCAAGTTGTTTGTGATGGTTCTATTTCAGAAGCTGTCAACGTTACCAGTGGAGTACCTCAGGGCTCTGTATTGGGCCAATTACTGTTCCTTGTTTTTATAAATGACTTACCCAGCTGTGTTAATTAAATCTACTTGTCGCCTATTTGCAGATGACTATTTGTTGTATTGTATTAAGACACATACAGAGACGTATGTTTGGAATAAGAAGGCCAATAGCTAGCTAGCATTCACAGTACATTAGTCATCTTGCATTAAAAGTACAGGTTTTGTCTACAATTTCTTGATTTTCGTCAACATTTTATTCGTCAAATCTGCTGAAGTGTGAATTCATCATTACGTCAAAATTTCCTTGCATACGGTACAGCAGCATAGGTAAAGTATATGTAGTGATACATACACATTTGTGACCAAATTTTGGAAAATCACCCATATGGGCGCATTTGACACCTGAAATATTTAATGATCAAATCACAAACTTTATAGTACAAATCTACTTGATGGTTTTAAGTTATTCTCAATACCTTAAATTATAAGAAAATTCTTGAAATATTTTAAAAATTGTTCTCCACTCTTATTAACAACCCACTAAACATGAAAATTTTAATTATTTCATGCACGCCCATATGGGTGATTTTCCAAAATTCAGTCACATTTTTAAAATGCAGTATTGATGTCTATATGAAGATGGGCATGTATATGTGTGTTGCATGGTCGAATGGCTTGCCAGCCCAGTGTCCAGGGGCATGGCAAAAAGTCTGGCTACACCACTGGTTTTACACTCAATAACTTTATCTGAACATGATAACTAAGTAACATTTTTACCCACTTGGGTAAAATCCCCGGATGGATTTTACAGAATTGGTATAACTTGTACAGAAAAGGAGATACAGAATAATAAGTAAACACAGATTTTCCAGCTATATAAGACTGATTTTGTCACATATTTATTAGTATGATAATGGTACATCATTGCACCTACAGGAAACAAATCTAGGTCGGAATATAAAAGTGCAAAAACAAAATACAAGAATGAGGTATGGTATCAATGAGACAGCAACTCGTTTGCAGCCATATACATATAGTGCATTTTTGAGCTAGGTTTTGAAAATATGTTAGTTCACTTGGGTCAGTCAGGCCCATGGAACAACTAATTTAAATTGCCATGGCAATAACACTACATGTAAATGGGTATTGTCAAGACCAGTATAAACCAAGATTTGAACTGTACCAGATCCCTTCTTCTCCCTACCCAATTGGTCTGGCCACACAAGGCAACCCAACATACACCACGCATGCACAAATTAAAGTATATGTAACTGCCATTCTGCACAAGTCCTGTATGCTAGAGTCTCCAGATCCTCGTTCACGTGAGAGTCTGCCTCTGCCAGACTGAGTACGTTCTGTCACTGGAACATTGAAAAACGTGCAGTGTACATGCTGTCACATTTACAGCTTTAGAGGCTAACCCCATACCTCGTATCCTCACAGATGAGTTCCTTCCTCTCAGTCCACCTTGTCACCAACACAGCAACATTGACCTTAATAGATGCGCAGCAATAAAGGAGGTCCGAATGCCTAATGAGTCACGTAGCCGCACCACAGATGATCATAAGTTCATGTACAGTCGCAAGCAGCAATTTAAAAAAAAAATTCTATTATATGTATTGTACAAGCATAAGCGCCTATAATATTATTATAGATTTATAGTGAAGGATCCGCAGAAAATTAAATAGCGAAAGCAGCTGAGTTGTTATTATCGTAGATGTTTAGCAAATGTTGTCGATGTTTAGTAAATGTCGTCAATGTGTAGTAAATATCGACGTTATTTAGTTTAGATCTCAATTTTTGGAGTTTTGAGACAAATGGCACCCCATACCATCCAGCTACATACTAAACTTAATACTTCCTTGTAGTTATCTCCCCCCGCGGAAGGTGGTGACCATGTTAAATGCGTTGGAAGCGCAGCCCCCCACCTCTCCCCAATAATTTGGTTAGCTATTTCAAGTCATTTTTTAAGTAGCTACTCAGCTGTGTACACTTACCACCAACGTTTCAAATTTCACCTTTCTATTCAATCATCAATCCATAAAGAGTTATGAAACTATCAGCTTACACAGTCGGTGACTCCTTAGCAACACTTCGGATCGACGATTGTCTCTGCGCCTCTAAAATTAATTTTCGTATAAAGCAACGTTGTTTGTGACTGACATAGAAGTAGCATACTTCACATGCTCAGCTTTTATTTTATTCTTGCCATTTTCTTCCCCTCCCCCACCCTCAACCACGAGGTGCTTGCTACATATATGATATGTAGTTGCATAGGCGATTCTAAGAAGGTGGGGGCACACCCCCCCCCCCCCCTTGAAAAATAACTTTTTATAAATCTTGGGGGAAAGTTGCAGTATAGATTGGCATTGTTATTTTTAGCCCTTTTCATATTTTTAGCATAATTTTTAGGCTGTTTTCAAGCCCTTAAATTGCAAAATCCTGCAACCCCCTGAAATTCTACTTTATACTACAGCCAAACAACAATAGTCATGCTGTTCCCTACTTGCCCCCCCCCAGGTCTAGAATCGCCACTGTGTAGTTGTCCAAGTTCACATGCAACTATGTAAAACAGTTGAAATACTGAGCTGCCAAACTGGTTGCCCTGTGTCATGAGTGTTGATTTAGATTTTTTGGATCCTATGGTTGATAGAGCTTGAACATGGTGTAGTAGTGATGGATGGAATAATGATGTAATATCTAGGACAACCGTGTATAATGCATGTCCACAATCATTCTATTAGCAGTGCACTGCATATGTCCAATCTATTGAATAAACAATTAATTAGCGACCACCATTGTATGGTATCACAAAGCACTAGCAAATTAAAACATCCACAATGGTTGATGTCTTCCAAAAGTAATTTAAAACTTAGGTTATCTAAAATTGTAATATTAGGTATTTCAGGTTTATGGTTACACTGTAGCTTAGTTATATAATCAGGCTTTCTGAGATTAAATCTGGGGATGCTGGCCGTGCATGAAACTGGCTAGAATTTTTTTACAAAATTGCACTCTCTGCACATGAAATTGTGATTAAGGATAAGTTGAGCATACTATTTAGAAAGCAGTTTGACTCTCAGATATTGGGTAGCCATCATAATTATAGGAATTTTTGTTAGTCATATACTGTATGTATCCTAGGAGATTTTTAAAATTAATGATCTGATACTGAATTTGAGCATTTGTGACTGGGCCTGTGCAAACAGGGCATGTGGGCACAAACTACACCTTATCACATTACAGGTCATATCTCAGTGCTGGAACACACTATTTGTATTTTGCAACATGTATCATATAGCCTATTAAATGTTGAATAAGTGGTGAACGTTGTATGACTATAGCATAATGGCACAAAACATCATGAGTCATAAAAGTTTGATAAAGTACGCAAATTTTGTGTGCCCACATGCCCAGTTTTAAGATCACGTTAGCAATTTTTAACCTTAATAAGTATAGTGTAGTAGTCACTCACAATTTTTGGGGGAGACTCTGAGATTTTAGGGTACGTCCCCCAACAGCCCTAGAATAAACACTGGGACTCAGTTGTTAGTTAGCTGCTCTATAGCTCAGTAGCTATGCTGAGCAGTATATGAAATGCTGGTACATAGTTAACCACGTCCCTCTTCATAGTAAATTCAATCAAAAATGTTACCAAATTTAACCTCAGAAGGCTAGTTTTCAAAAGTTAACTGTGGGAGTATGCCTCCAGACCCCCAGCCTGGTTTTATCAAATCTGGTCACAATTGTGACTACCTGTATATAGTTGCTATTGTAACTTAGTTAGTTTTTGTACAGTTACTCTTAGTTAAAAGTTATCATATAGTTATAAGAGATGTAACTAGTTACACATAACTTAGTCACAAAAATAACTTAGTTACCGCAACTCCGGTCTGTATCACATTACTATTAAGTCAGCAATTTTACAAAATTGTTAGCTAAAACATAACTATCTTGCTTATTTGCCAGTAACACTCTTAAATTGCTTCATAAATGAAAACCTTTTGTCTACAAATGTGACCAGATTTGCGAAAAATGGGGCCTTCCATGTACATCGAGTTCTATGAACTTCAAAGGCCACAACTTAGTGTTCAATAAATATATAAACCTGAAATTTATCCCATTCACTAAGCGATGTTGGGGTGTACCACTGACCAAATTTCAAGTTAATAGCATTATCTAATCTGATCATGAAGTTATGAGTTATCAAAGTTAGCATATTAAATGTGTGTGGAAGACCCCTTTTCATAAATCTAGTCACAAATGGACAGTACACAGGAATTCTGCCACCAAAATTTCTATATGTAGCATCAAAAAGTTATTAATCAATGAAGTCAAAACACCAATGCATGTAGGGGTTTAAGGCTTCCCACTCACTATTTGGGAATTTTGAAACACATAAAATTTGAAACACATGAAACATCTGTTTCTGGTAAGAAAAACAAAATCCACATATAGCTATAGACTTAGTCAAATAGTAATACAGATAAAAACACATTACTATACGACCCAGTCTGACAATACAAGTCTTATAGCCTACCACATTACAGATCATAACTTGCCTTTTCAGACTAGCCAACTATTAGAAGACCACACAATTTTTCATGACATGGCTGTTTTGAATTAAGTTTCTGATTCATTAAAGAGTTACATAGATGAAAACAAGATTTTTTTGCAGAATAAGCTTGACCAAATTCTCCAAAATTATTAGCTCTTAGGATGTAGTGGTTGTTACTAGTTTGTGGATGCACCCATACTGCATGGACAGTCCTGAGAATAAGGTAGAGCCTTGCCATTGCCAGTTTATTGCTGTTTCAATTTCAAAGACAACATATATAGCACTAAAGTTCAAGTAGTTTCATAAATAACAGTGAAAGATGTTAGCTATAAAACCTGGATATCTGGAAAGGCTCCTTAGGTTATGTTTTGTCAGACCGACTCACATATAAATTCTCACAGTTTCATATTACAATTATAAAACATTGATGGTTCTGCCTTCCAATTTAAATCAGTATTAAGCATCTCCCAACTCTTGCAGTCAGTAGTAGCAACAGTGATAAAGTATGTTTCCATATTGTTGTGTTTGAATCAGGACTTTGCAAGTCATGATGCAGCTGGAGTGGGGCATTGGTGGGCACCATCAAATTTCTACGTAGTTGATCAATCATCACTAACAGTTTTGCTGGTCTTTCCCTATGTGAGACTCATTCTAATAATTACATTCACAGACAAACTAATACAATTAATTTTATGTAATATATTACATATACTTCAGTGTTAAATGTGAAGGAACTCCACAAAGGTCCATGAAATAGTGACTAGATTACACAAGAAAATCCAATGGTATTCCCCGCATATATGCATGTGATATGTTTACTGTGTCAGTGACTAAAACAAGTGTTAGTTGGATTGCAACTGGGAATGTGGATGGCATTACTGCCATACAAATTGTGTATTCCAGAAAGCACAGAATGTCAAAAAACAGTAAAGCTTTGGGAAGGAGACAAAAATTAATAACTTTTTATAATCGTGAAATTGAGCTAATAAACGTTAAGTTGTTGTTGTTGAAGTATGATATAACAATGTAACATTATTGTTTTACTGTGTTACTAAAATTACACTATGATTATATTATTGCAAAGCCATTCATATGAGACTATACTGTTTACACACAAGCTTGGGAAGCAAACCACGTGATGGTACAATATACCACATGACCAGCTTTATTATATAGTAATAGCATCACCTCAAAAAGCGACGAAACAATCATAATGTGGCTTTGCACCCTAACAGTGTTTATATCGAATGCCCACTTTATTATGGGTACACCCAAGCATCCTTTGTGGTTTGGTGATAATTATATAACACAAACCCCCATATTTGTTGTGTGTCTGTCATAAATTGCATTATTTGGTTTCTGTTGGTACTTGAAAGAGGCGTTTAGTGTCTCCCACATTCACATGTAACTACATCTAAAAACTTATCATGTACAATTTATGTGCATTATTTTCAGATTACATGGATTCTGTTTTCTCACCTGAAAGAAATGTTTTATACATGGAGATGTTCAAAATTCCACACCCCCTAAGCTATGTGCAACACATACAGCTGCACACGTATGAAAACTGATAATAGATGGAACATTAATTAATTGTGATCTGAAAGAGTATCATCATCATATGTGACCGGGCCTGTGAAAATAGGGCACTTGGACACACAAAATTTAATTACTAGTACTTTATTCCAAATTTTCATGCATCATAAAATTTTAGTTAGCTATGTTATGTATGGGCATGCAATTTTCATCACTTATTAAATTTAATTGGTGATCAAGTGCAAGTTCCAGAGTGCAAATATTCCATCCCAGTACTGAGATATAATATGTACTGTGATGTAGTTTGTGCCCACAAGCTCTATTTTCACAGGCCCGGTCACATATATAATCCTCCAATTTATAGCTATTGAAGTTAGGCTTGAAGTAATATTCATGCCTTTAAAACTGTCCATTTTGCTTTTGAGCAATACTTCTATATCAAGCCTATTGTATTCAAAATTATGCTATAATTATAGTGAATGTAATTATCTATTTTGTTTGCTTTTAAATAAAGTGCAAAACCTGTAGTTACTGGACTAGTTACTTTGTTCCTGGTTATCAATTTTGTAATGTGTACATTCCTTACCCAGTTCATATTACCACCCAAACATTGTCCTGCCACGACCCTCAATTAGTTTGCATATGTGATATGTTTTCCAAGCCACCTGTTCAATGCCTATCATGCTAGCATTATAATGAATGTTAATGCTATAATAATTACGTAAGTGCACGCGTTCTCCTAAAGCTAATACCGATGATGTACATGTGGTTTATACGTATGCATAAGTTTGCTATGATACTGTTTGTCTTAACTGAAAGAAAAGTTTCATATAGTACTTCAGCATTCCACAGGGGCCAATCCAGACTCAGGAGGTTCCGCTCTGGAACATGGTTTTAGCTAATTTCAAATTTAGTTGCAATAATACTTTTCTTAATAAATAATTACTCTCTAGCAATGTCTCTTGAATAAATCTTACCATTTAGCCCTTTATAAATACAACTGAAATGTTTATAAGTAATTTTAAATCCATCTATGAAAATTATTTTTAGAGGGACCTATATATTGCCTTTGAATATGTTGGGGTAACATGATTTTGCAGTGAAGAAAGGTAAAATGAGTGTCAGTATAGTGTTTGCAATCAATACTTATTTCACTGATAAACTGATTTTGGTGTACAAAATTAGGGAAAACTTGGCAAAAGCTCATCAAGTAATATAATGGCACCTCAAAAAGATGGGGGGAGGGCTTTTCAGTTGCAAATCTAGAAATTTTCAGAGGGGGTTTCAGGTTCAGGAAGTTTTCAATAACTGTGACCCCACTTTACTATAATCCAGCTAGGGTTGTTAACTCAGTCTTATAGCTCAGTGGCCTATAGCTACATAGATATATAGTGAATCATAAAAATCACACTCCAAAACATTGTTACATAGTTTATCCAGACCTTAACAGAAAGTTTTGAAGCAAAACAGCACTAAAACGATAATTATTTTAGAGGCGCTTAACATGCTTCAATGCTGTAAGCCATAGAAGTTTTGGCCAGTAGAAAAGGTCCCAATGTGATATACTATGCATAACTGTGAGTTATTTTAACACTCACACAAATCATAAATAAATTAGGGGCACGTGCACTTTTTCAGAGTGGGGTTCAGCTGTATCCACCACTGCTTTTTATCCCCCCTGGATCTGCCCCTGTTCCGCACATGAAATCTGTTGTGCTCATATGTATCAAAGTGAATCATGTCTGAGGTTCAAAAGTTTAGAGTAGCTGGCCCAAGTAACAAGATATTATGAACAAAAAATGAGGGCTAGCTTAATTAAATTTCTGGACAATTATTTCATATTAAGTGTTCTGTAGGATTTTGTTTAATATTTGGTAATATCTGTAATGATCGTGTGTGTAAGCTTCAAACAATTACACAACTGCACAGCTACATTAATTTTCTTGTTGTCAGAGAGCACTTCGTAATAAATTATGCTAGCTACATGGACACAAATGGCATAGCTAGTTGTTGTACAGTCATTATTATTGTAAACTTTCAAGTTTCTGAATAATTCTTTTAATTCAACTCTGTGTCATAGAAGAGACAATTGCTTAGTGCATGAGAATACACTTTTGTTCTATTGGTACATTGGACCATTACACTGTAGGTGTTTAAGTTATAGTTGGGTGGAGTTGTTTACAAATCAGATAAAAACTGAATGGATGTGTTATAACTGATATGTGGTATGGGACATGCACAGATCAAAGGTGCCCATTTGTAACATGGACGGAACAAGAAGGCAAGGATAATATTGGCTACTGCTGAGTGCTGTATACAAGGAATAATTTTACTCACTAATTACAGCCTTGATGGTTAATTGATTCATTGTTAGCTAAGTCATTCTTGAGTGCGAAGTGTGTATCAATGCCAATTATTCCAGCCATTGTACTGCTTCACATTTTTTAGACAGGTGTAGCTAAAGTGTCTGATATTCATTGTTGAGTGGTACATTGCTATAATGGTCTTAGTTAGCTTAATTTATTGGCGGATGAGTGTGTACAGTATCTACGGACTCAGTCCAGCAGTTGTGCTGTTTTCTATTTTGTGTATTTTATTGGCATTCCAGAGCAATCCATCATCCTCAGGTTGATGTATTAGCCAAATTTATTGCCTTGAAAAGGGACTTCCTGTGTTGGTCTGGTGTTTGGTTTGTTTGATGTCCTTGAACTAATTAGTGGCCAGACTGTGTGGCCAAAAGGAGGTACTTGGCCACGTTACAATTATTTGTAAACCTGTTTACAAATGATTTGTAAACCTGTTTACAATTGATTTGTAAACCGGTTTACAACTGATTTGTAACACTGGCGGCAGCCTTTGATCTGCCCACATGCCATACTAGAATTATAATTCCTACATCTTTAGGGGTGTACATTATTAATACAACTAAAATTAATAGCTAATCATTATTTAGCAAGGTAGCTATATAATAAAAGCATTTAATGCAACTGTGTTATGTATTATAATGATTCTCTATTACATTTGTTAGAGAAACTATACCTTTGGGGACTGTAGCATTAGAGAAGTGATCATGTTTGCACCTGTGACACCCCCAATACCTTCCCTTCAAAGGGTCAGAGTTTATTCTGTGTACTCTCATTCCTTTAAAGTGTTACAGAACACCCTATGAAGTGTAACTAAATTAGCACCTCAAAGTAAGCAGTGGCAAATCCAGAGGGGGTTTCAGGCTATGTGAACATTAGTGGAAGTCATTCAATAGCTATAGAAGTACAGTAGCACTCCACACACATCCAGTTTTATGACTTTGAGAGACGATAACTCAACATAGGAACATGCCATCATCATCTTCAGTTTTTGACTTGTGATGTTGAAATGTAGTGACTTATGAAAGCATTCTGTGAAAATTTCAAGTCATACTGGCAGGCCACATTATTGTTGGTATTGGATGTGTGTGGAAGCCTGGCTTTGTCAATTTCAGTCGCAATAATGTAGTTACATAGCTGCAAATAACCATGTTTTAAAAGTGGAATAATTCAGTAAGTTTTGCACCATTCATATAACTAAAGTCACATTCTATACACTGTAATCCATGATCATGGCTGCAAAGTTTAGCTGAAACTAAGCTAGAAATGGATACTTTGCTTGTCAACTAATTTGGGAAAGTGCATAATTAATTATATGCATTCTTCCATTCGTAAGGCTGAGGGGAATAATCAAACACATATTATACACGTTTTAAAAGTTAACAAACAAGGTAAAAGTAACTATGTTCTAGTAACTTATCTACTAGTCACTTCTACAAAGTAACTAAGTTACATGGAATAAAAGTAATGAGCAATGAGTAACTATAGTAACTTTATCTTGAAATCACTACACCAACTCTGACGAAATCTTGCTAAAGGTGAAACCTCTCTTAAAGGACCCTCAGAATTAATCTGTACATTTAACCTCCTTATAAAGGACAATTTCTGTGGTGACTACATATCTACCATAAAATTTTACTTCTGGGAATGGACAACCTCCTTATAACATTAAAATTTCATCAAAATTACTTGGTCCCAAAGTGTCTATTACAATATAGGTCAGTTCTGCTGCAGTTATTGTGTTGGTCAATAACATTTATACCACCAACAAAAACGGTAAAGACAGGTTTTTGATTTATGCTTGTTCTGGTGATTTATTTATGTTTTTGAAAAAAACTGAGTTACTCTATAATCATATAAAAATAAAATTCCTGGTACGTAAGTGGTTATTTCAATAACTTTACAAGTTGGCATACGTAAATAGAGAATAGGGAGCAACTCTGTATATTAAATCCATTGTGTGAAATTATGAGAAACACTACTAAACATCTTTCAGGTAAGACAAAACAGAATTCACATACATATAGACAAACTACAGTAATATAATATATACTAAAATAGCACATTGTAGCCCTTCAGAGTTTATTGTGGCTGTTGCATAACATAATAATGTGACAAAGTTTCAACCAGTTTCACTGACATAATAAGAAAGTTATGAGTAAGTCTATAAGACTGGTTTAGTCATACTGGGTCTAGGAACAGGTCTAAACTTTTAAAAAGGACGATTCCACTGTGGAACATGATATGTGACTGGGCCTGCAAAAATAGGGCATGTGGGCACATGATTTTTGCCTACTTTTTCAATCTTTTATCGTTTATAACGTTTTGTACCATTATGCTATGGCAAAGAAATTTTCAGTGCTTAGTAAGCATGTAATTGGCTTTATGATGCAAGTTACAGAATACAAATATTCTGTTCCAGCACTGAGATATGACCTGTACAGTGACAGGGTGTAGTTTGTGCCCACAAGCCCTATTTGCAGGCCCGGTCATGTAGTTTCAGCCTATGTAGCTACCTAGTAGTAATATTTCATGGATATAGTGAATAAGCACTCTCCAGCAATGTTTCACTGTTAAATAGGCATTTAGAAATTCAACTGAAGCCTTTTGAAAAAAATCAAAAAACATCAAAAAAGCAATACAGGTGCTTATTGTGAAGGAAGAAACTGGGAATCTAAGAATGCAGTGTAAGGTAATTTTGCAGTATAGAGAGATGGAAAATGAGTGTTTTGTCAATAAGGCTTTGCAATAAATATGCATTTCTTTATTTGGCTAATACTGATTTTGGATTACTGAATTTATGAAAAAACTTGCAGGCAGCTTATCAAGTAATATAATTGCCATTCCAAGTAGGAGTCCATGTACCTCTTTGAACCTCCCCAGTGGATTTACCACTGCAACTTAACAATTTAGCTGAAATGGATTTTATTCTTAAGTAGCTGGTATTGTGCAAGTTTTGCTGAAAATTATAAGATGGTCTAAAATTTAAACAAGAAGATTTCTGTAAGTATGATTACTTATTCAGTGTCATCAAATGACTATGTAGATTTATTAAACTCTTTACAGAGTACTAATATTGTACATATGTATAACAAATATATTATCATAGCTTGATAGTAGACTATAGTTATAATTACATGGTCAGTTTATAATTGTATTCTTGAATTTAAAGACAGAAATCAATCACTATTATAGCCGAGTGAGCTACTCAGTGTTATTCTACTACTTCATTTTCGTGCAAAAAAATCATGATAAAATTTTCATGTCAAAATATTTTTATGTTCTATTAGAGTATTTCGATCTTTTTTTGCAAAATTTTTGTGTAAGCCATAATTTTTGTATTATGAGAATGCATAATTTTACAATGAAATAAAAGTGAATTACGGTAGTTAGCACCTCATAGTTGCATATATTGATAAGATTCTAGCACATTTTGTGTCTCCTGTTGTAGAAAGTTAAGTGGTGAATGGTACATGCATGGTAGCCATGGAGTCAGGTGGACCACAAGTATCTTGGAACCATGGCCAATTTCATATCTCAAGCAAGTATGAGCCTCAGGTTCCCAACACTAGAAAGTGCTCAAGTATATAAGTAACCTTTGAGATAATTATACTGTATATGCATGTGAATGGGCCTGCAAAAACAAGTCCTGTGGGCACATAAAATTTATCTACTTTTTCAAACTTTCATCACCCATAACTTTTTATGCCACTGTGGTATGGTAATGCAATATTTAGTCATTTTATGAAGTGGTTAATTAGGTGACATCATCAATAGCCCATTAGCAAGAGTTCAAAATATTTCTGTGGGGGAGAGTGTCTAACTGCCAATATGGCCTGTACAAACACACTGCTACAAGTTCACTTTTGATCAAATGTACACACCTCTAGCCTGATTCTACTGATGACAAAGAACTGTTGATATAGCTATAGGTGATGATTGGCATTGATAAGGTTAAGCCTTTCTTCTAAGAGAAGCCTGAGGTGTTACTTGCAACAGTACCTTTGCTGAATGTACTCCAGTTAGAGACACTCTCCCATACAAATGTTTTGAACTCTAGCTCTTTCCTATATTTTAGATGGTAGGAATAAAATTAGTGTCAACAAAATGATTTGTCACAATATGTTGCACTTAATCACTTACAAACTCAATGCATTAGGATAAAAAGTTAGTTTGTAATGTAGCATATCTCTGGAATGCTTCAAATACCAAATTAAAATTTCAACACAAGATAGATAAACACAGTTATCAATCGCAACATCTTATTGACTAATGCACCCAAAGGTAGGTTTTCCAACATCAGGAGCCATTCTATAAAATTAAATGCTACTACCACCAGGAGCCATTCTCTTAAGCTTTTTAAAGAAAGATCAAGATTACTTGTTAGGCAGAACTATTTTACGAATAGAAGTCAATCTATGGAACTCCTTACCCGACTTTATCATTTCAGCACCAACAGTTGCAACCTTCAAGCTGTGCTTGGATAATTTTTGGAAGCAATCTAGATATGGGCACCTTCAAAGGCCTGTGGCCTATAGCCTGGCAATTTAACTTTGCTTGGGCATCTACAAGCCCATTAAATAATGATAATAATAATAATCTAGGACAACTGTGTATAATGCATGTCCACAATCATTCTATTAGCAGTGCACTGCATATGTTCAATCTGTTGAATAAACAATTAATTAGCGACCACCATTGTATGGTATCACAAAGCACTAGCAAATTAAAACATCCACAATGGTTGATGTCTTCCAAAAGTAATTTAAAACTTAGGTTATCTAAAATTGTAATATTAGGTATTTCAGGTTTATGGTTACACTGTAGCTTAGTTATAATTATAATTGGGCTTTCTGCGATTAAATCTGGGGATATTTTTTTACAAAATTGCACTCTCTGCACATGAGACTGTAATTAAGGACAATTTGAGCATACTATTTAGAAAAAAATTATAAGAAGCAGTTTGACTCTCAGATATTGAGTAGCCATCAGCCTATTAAATGTTGAATAAGTGGTGAAAGTTGTATGACTATAGCATAATGGCATAAAACATCATGAGTCATAAAAGTTTGATAAAGTACGCAAATCTTTTGTGTCCACATGCCCGGTTTTAAGATCACGTTAGCAATTTTTAACCTGAGAAATTTTTACTTATTAAACAGTCTGAGATTGAATCCGAGAGCATTTTTGATAAGTTTTGTGTGCCATTTTAAAACAAACTTAGTAAGTATAGTGTAGTAGTCACTCACAATTTTAGGGGCGACTCTGAGATTTCATGGTACGTCCCCAACAGCCCTAGAATAAACACTGGGACTCAGTAGTAATATGTCATTGAGCTGGGTAAGGAATGTATATACACATAAGTAAATTGATAACCAGGAACAAAGTAACTAGTCCAGTAACTACAGGTTTTGCACTTTATTTTAAAGCAAACAAAATAAATAATTACATTCACTATAATAATATTATAGCATAACTTTGAATACGATTTAGAAGTATTACTCAAAAAACAAAATGGACAGTTTTAAAGGCATGAATATTGATTCAAGCCTATCGTCAACAGCTATAAATTGGAGGATTATATATGTGACTGGGACTGCGAAATTAGGAAACTACATCCCATCACATTACATGTTGTATCTCAGTACTGGGATGGAATATTTGTACTCTGGAACTTGCAATTCATCACCAATTAAAATTTAATAAGTGATGAAAATTGCATGTCAATAATTAACTAAAATGTTACAATGCATGAAAGTTTGGGAAAAGTACTAGTAGACAAATTTTGTGTACCCATGCATAAACCCTATTTCGCAGACCCAGATACTCTTTCAGATCACAATTTAATGCACATATTCAGGGGCGTAGGGACGTTAGACTTCTGCAAGCAGGATCCTAACGCACCATTTAGTGTGGCAGGACAAAATGAGTGAGCAATATAGTGTAATGGCACAGTACAACAATTGATAAAACTTACATTCATCTCTCAGGGAAGGATTTACAGAGATAACATGAGCCCTCTTCAAAACTTGTTAAAAGATCGATTTACTCTAATAGAGCAGTCAGGTATACTCTAATAGAACATGCATGTTAAATATCCATGTCCATATGAAGTTTTTCAGACATTCCAACATTAAATGCAAAACTTAGCATGACCTTATACTGCTATAGCTTTGCTGTGCAGTGTTTAAAGATATATAGAGCTCCAGTAATTTATCACTTGTGTTATGCAAAATGAATTCATGCTATGCATATTTGTATAGCTATATTGTTTTGATTGTCATTTGTATCAGTGGATTCATGGCTCCTATACCACAGTGAGATATAACCATCACTTACAGATTACTATTATGTGTCTCTATGTGTTAAGCTGTCTGTTTCCACTAGGTGACTTTATCTAGTACTACCTTCATCCCAGGGGCACTTAATGCATCATAATTAATGTACTTTTTGCATAAAATATAGTAATTTGCTGAGTTTTGATGTATTAAAATATTGAAAGTCTCTCAGCGGCTGGGGGCTGCGTCCCCAGACCCCTGCTTCTAGTAACTCAATGCTAGTGCTGGAACCCCCCTTCAAAAAATCCTGGCTACGCCCCTGCATATTCCACCCATTATCAGTTTGCATACATGTACAGCTGTATCTGCTGTACATAGCTTAGGGTGTGTGAACATCTCCATGTATAAAAACATTTCTTTCAGGTGAGAAAACAGAATCCATGTAATCTGAAAATAATGCACATAAATTGTACATGATAAGTTTTAGATGTAGCTTACAAGTGTATGTGGGAGACACTAAACTCCCCCTTCAAGTACCAATAGAAACCAAATAATGCAATTTATGACAGACACACAACAAATATGGGGGTTGTGTTATATAATTATCACCAAACCACAAAGGGTACTTGGGTGTACCTATAGAGTGTTTCGTTGGGAAATTTGTATTAACGTGGGCATTCAATATAGACACTATTAGGATGTAAAGCCACATTATCATTATTTCATTGCTTTTGTGGTGATGCTATTACTATAAAGCTGGTCATGTGGTATATTGTACCATCATGTGGTTTGCTTCCCAAGCTTGTGTGTAAACAATAGTCTCATATAAATGGCTTTGCAATAATATAATCATAGTACGATTTCAGTAACACAGAAAATTATAATACTTCAACAACAACAACTTAACTTTTGCTCAGTTTCAAGATTATAAAAGATGATTAATTTTTGTCTCCTTCTCAAAGCTTTACTGTTTTGTGACATTCTGTGTTTTCTGGAATACAAAATTTGCAAGCCAGGGTATAAAAATGTCATCCACATTCCCAGTCACAATCCAGCTAACACTTGTTTAGTCACTGACACAGTAAACATGTCACATGCATATACATAGAGTACATGAGAATTCCATAAGATTTTCCTAATTAATTTAGTTACTATTTCATGGACTTTTTTGGAGTTTCTTCACATTTTACACTGAAGTATGTGTACTACATAAGTTGTATTAGTTTATCTGTGAATATATGTGACCGGATCTGCGAAAAGTGGTCTTATAGCTTCTCCAAATTTTCAAGTTTGTGAAACATAACTCATCACGTGTTTAACCCATTGTCTTAAAATTACATCCAGTAATAGTGCTGTGTTAGGAGTGTATAAGGTGATCAAATTTCAGGCTGGTACCACACTCATAAGTCAAGTTATAGATTGCCATGTATATGCAATTGGAAAGGCTATAAACCCCTTTTCGCAGATCTGGTCACATTACAATGAGTCTCACACAGAAAAAGACCAGCAAAATTGTTAGTAATGATTGATCAACTATAGAAATTTGATGGTAGGAGAAATGCCCACCAGTGCCCTACCCCAACTATGCCTATTTAAATGCCTGCCTTTTTTTATCAACGCTTGGCTCGTCAACTTTCAAATAAGTGGGGCGATGATTACTCTGTTTTCATGGGGTGGTTAAGGTGCTGTCTATCTTTCTCTCTCTTGCGGTCCTCCATACAATGCATCCGCGGAGCCCGCTCATTCATCGGTCACTATGTTAAGACTCCCCCAATCGTGGAGCTGATTCGGGCAGAGTCTCAGTTTGCCGTGGACTAAGAAAGTCCCGGTTTGTCCAGCACAGGCCATTTATGTGCTGGGGGTGGTAGGCAAGGGCAGTCCATCAAGCCCGGGGGAAAAAAATATTTAAATGCCTGCCTGCATGCATCATTACAAAAAAGTGAAGTATCCATTACGCTTCGCTGTAGGCTGTGTTCAACCCATTACACAGCAGTATGAATCAAGAACTGTTTGAAAAGCACCTCTGCATATCAAAATAGCCACGATAAAAAATACGAACGATTTCCGTTTCGAAGGGAAACCATCACGTGCTCGCGCCAAATCGACACCTTTCCCTGTCAGCAAAGATGAATGGGACACAAAGGAGGACACTGGTAAGTCCATGAAGAATGCATTGTACGTACTGCGGTATGCCAAAAGGCACCTGTCGGGCTGAAGCGACGTCGAACAGTGAAAAAATCAAGCCCGTAGCCTTAGCCGTTATCGAGTTACGTTTGTCTGAAGGCATCAGTCAGTTAGTCAGTTACTTACTTACTCAGTCAGTAGAAAATTCCGTTGAATAAACTGTAGGTTTAGCTGCTAATTTCTTTTTTTTTTCTTGTATAAATTAAATTAGGTTTAACTTCTAGCTAGAGATCGGGGAGGATGGGAGTGCCATTAGGGCCGGAATTAAAAATAAATTTAACAATTAATAAGAATAGGTCGCGCGGCACGATTTCTTTCTTTTGGATAGAGGTGCTTTATGCTGTACCGTATACATAAAAATTTTCGAGGTGGAAAATTTTCGTAGATTTCATAGATCTCCTTTCACCTACGAAAATTTCTTCCGAATCCAGCAATTATGCATATAATTAACTATTGTGACTGCTTAGCTGCGAAAATTTTCCTCCGAATCTTGCCATAGTTGCTCATCTACGAAAGTTTTCCACCTCGAAACTTTGAAACTTTTTACGTATACGGTATGACATATTACACAGCAGGTATGATTCCCTGAAGCTATCTGACTACTGTAATTTCAATTTATCTCATATTCAAGCTCATTCTCTGTCACTTGTAGCACTGCAATCTATGTACTATCAATTCCTATAAATACTCTTTTTCTGTGAACACTACAATATAGAACACTGTACCTTATACTATTTTTACCCTCAGTCTGTCCAGATTTTGTCCAGCCCTGTATAAGCTGTTTTGTTGCAATTAGCTAGCTTCTAAGTACTTTTTTGTTGTTGTAGTTGTTCTTTTGTCTGTGTTTTTTTTCTGTTGTATTTGTTGTTTGGTTACTTTTTGTATCTGTTAAGGGAAGCACCCTCATACAGGCTTTACCTTTTGGTAACACCCTGTCTTTCTGATAAATCAGATAAATAATAGCATTAATAATAATAATAATTTAGTCACCAGTGAATCTTTCATCTCCAACCGACTTGTCTAACACCAGAGAATTTAGTTTTTGTTTACCGTCACTTAACCTCACCAACAACAGAATCCATGCTGCTAATCACAACTTAGTATTCTGGATGTGATAGACTGGGTTCCATACTTCCTCTTGCTCCTCTTTCCCCACCTAAAATTTGAAACATGTGATGCTGTGCATTAAATAGAAAGTATTGAAACCACTTTGATCACATGATCCACTTATCTTAATATCAGCTTTTGATTTAAAATGAGACTATGGTGCTGCAACGATATGCACTACTTGTTTCTTGTTCATAATAGCATTAGCGAGTGGGCACCATTGTCCCAGGGAAATTTGAGCCACCCTTGGCTACACCACTGACTCTTGGTGTTGCAGATCAGAGGCCAGGGAGTTGTGCTACTCTTGTGGACAAAAACTTTACAATATTTATTAAATAATTCATACTATTGACAAGGAAATGCTAGTGAGTGCATTGTGACTGTTTACTTGTAAAGAATCATTTCAAGTGTGTCTGACCATACTTGCCTACATAAAAAGCGAAAAGTGCAATTATTTATTCTTAAATAAACTTTTGTAAGTGCACACTGCTTGAAGTATCTTAGTTTACTACAGTGGTATATCCCCAGTATATGGAACACTTTGTTATTTTAGTAGTTTTTCAGTAAACCCGCATTCACTGATGTTTTACTGAGAGTTTAAAACTTAGTAAAATAATTATGTTCCATATACTTAAGTTTACTGACACTTTACTATCAGTATAACTACAGTAAGGCATCTTAACAAATTAGTAAACTAAGAACCTTCAAGCAGTGGCAGGTGCCAGGTATACATCACATACACATGCATGTAGTACTAGATGTGGGCATACGTATCTAGACCATTCCTTTTGTCAGGGTATTTGCTAGGCCTGAGTCAAATATGCCCAAAATTTTGCAAAAATGCTTCCATAAATTTCCCAAATTTTTTTACCTATTATGCTCTTCACTGCTCCCATTATGCTTGCATTATGCTCCTAGGTTAACAACTTTTCTCGCAATAATGTTAAAAATTTAATCAGTGAATATTCTATTAATCTAAGGAGCTATGTACAATGCATTTGGGTGCTCTATTGCAGTTGGTATTTTCCACTGACTGCTTTATTAAGGAGTGTCGGTCTATTTTCATGATTTAGTGAAATTAAGCTCCAATCTACTTAATATGCTAGTATTACATTTGCATAGCACTCCACTGAGCCTATTATGCATTTATTATGCTGGCATATTTGATGCAGGCCTATTATGCAGTCAAGTGTGGTAAATCTTCATCAAAGCAATGTGATATATGCTCTATTTGAGTGTTCGGTTGTTCAGTTAGAGTATGTTTATCTTCTCAGAGACTTTTCAGTACAGAAAGCAGTGGCGGATCTAGGAATTTTCAGAGGGGGTTTCAGGTTCAGAATCGCTTAGTCTAGCTATAGTCCAGCTTGGGTTGTAAACTCAGTCTTATAGCTCAGTGGCTTATAGCTCAGTGGCTTATAGCTACATAGAGCTATAGTGAATCATAAAAATCACTCCAAAACATTGTTTCATAGTTGATCCAGGCCTTCGAAGAAAGTTTTGAAGCAACTAAAACGATAATTATTTGTAGAGGCGCTTACCACGCTTCAACGCCGTAATGCCATTTTCAGTGATATCAAAGGCAACAGTATGAAGTTTAGCCAGTAGAAAAGGTCCCAATGTGATACACTATGCATAACGTTTGATGATTTTATCACTCACACAAATCATAAACAAATTAGGGGTGTGCGCACTTTTCAGAGGGGGTTTCAGCTGAAAGCATTACAGCCCCCTGTATCCGCCACTGGAAAGTTAAACTGCCTCCTTCTTTTTCGCATGGGACTGCAATTTGTAGTATAGCCAATGATTCTGTTGGCTTGCTTTTTGTTTTTGATTATTATGTTCAGTTTTTGTTTTCATTCCATGATTTGATTTTTATTAATTTGTAAAATATTCTGGAGAGCAGGAGGCTAAAGAGCCCATCAAAACATTCCCAACAAATACTTACAGTATTTCCATTGTGACATACCCCCCAGCTATATTAAAGGTCACCTTCAATCTGTAAAATTATACACCAGCCCTCAGTGGCAGGGCTTAAGGACCTACAATACCTGCTGTAGATAGACCAGTTTGTGTGTACACATAATTGCCTGTATACATGACATCACCATTCTTAATCTACACCTGAGATTAACAAATATTTTGCGAAGGTTGATCCATCAAAAGTCAACTGCATGGTTTAGTCATACACAATTTCAACTGGTTAGAAGAATGGTGGTGCTCCTACACTCAAGCTAAGTGTAGTATAATAAAAGCATAATAAACTGGAGTGCTATGTTAGCATACGTTACCGGGCCTGCGAAAACAGGGCATGTGGGCACAAACTACACCCTGTTACACTACAGGTCATATCTCAGTATTAGGACAGACTATTTGCATTCTGTAACTTGCATCATTGTGCCAATTAAATGGTTACTAAGAGCTGAAAATTGAATTGCTATGACATAATGGTATAAAAAGTTATGTAACACTTTCACACCTCAAATCAAAGGAACTGCCTAGGTTACATTTTGTATGTAGCCCAGCTAGCCGAGCTACATACGAAATGTAGCAGGGCTATAACTAGGCTGTTTTGACAGCTAGGCTATTTTGACATATAAGGAAGATCAGGGGTGAATGTGGTAATTACAACTATTATGTAATACTTTAAAGTTGTATTAAAAGCCTTAAAGTTATTAAATCAATCAGTTTAAAGCCTTTGAAGTTACTTCATGTATTTGAGAGTACCTTTGATGTACTTGAAAGTGCTTTTGATATGGTTTGGTATAGTTTCAAAAAAGTTTCAACTATAACACTAGCACTTACTATGTAAGGTTTTAAAAATGTGTAAGAAACCTATATCACCAAGAGATAGTTTTTATTGTGGGATTCAGTTTGTCTCAATTGAGAGCCACAGTAGACTCAATTGTAAGCCACATGAAACCCACAATGTAAAGTGCATCTTGCCTATATAGGTTTTATATACATTTTAGTAGTTTTTAAAAGAAAGAAACACTTGACAACACAAAATAGGTAGATAAAAGGCATTATTCCTTTGATCTTCCCAGATTAAAGGTATTATTTCTTTGATCTACCCATGCAAAGTGTTGCATATTAGCTGTAACACGGACAATTCGAGCTTTGCCTGAAATGTCTGTCCTCAGGCCTGCAGCCCTCAGGCATTCGGGCATACATTTCAGGCAAAGCCTTCATTCCCATGTTACAACTATTACATGAATGATGAAAGTTTGAAAAAGTAGGCAAAAATCATGTGCCCACATGCCGAGTCACATATTATGTGGATATTTCACACTGGAAATTAATTCCATAAATATATATATATATATAAACACTCCCTAATAGAGCAGTTAGTGGAAACTGCAATAGAGCACTCAAATGCATTGTACATAGCTACTTAGATTGATACAATCATTTTGTGGTGAAATACTCTAATTGAGCATTCACTGATTAAAGTCTTCCAACATGACTAAGAAAGTTGCTAACCTAGGAGCATAATGCAAGAACAATGGAAACGTTGAAGAGCACAATAGGTGAAAATTTTGGGAAATTCCCAAAAGCATTTTAGGCACAATTTTGAACACCTTTGACTCAGCCCTAGCTACGTGATAAGAATAGAGATGTGCATATATTTCAGCATCTAGAATACAATGACTTAACATAATAAAGCTGATTAATTGCCAATCAGAGTGGAGTATGGGGAGATACATCACGGCAGGCAAAGTCATGGAACAGGTGCACTATATGTGACCAGATTTGCGAAAAGGTACCTTTTCCACACATTTTACATAATTATATACTAGCAAACAAAATGATATAACACTTGCCTCCTTGTAGTGATTACCTTGCTCTTAGTATCAGAATGCAGCCAGTTACTGTAGTTACATTCTTGAGTAGGCCTGAGCCTATTATGCTCAAAATTTTACCTATTATTCTTTCCAGAATTTCCCAAAAAATTCTCCTATTATTCTTTTTGCTATTCTCATATCCAGCCTATTATTCCATAATTATTCTCATTCAGTATATATATATATATATAATTATGTGGCTAGTCGCTTAGATTTCAAGATGCTGCTATAAGTAGTTTTGTCCGAATTATTAATAGCCATATATGAAGCATTCCACCTTACACATCATTTTTCTATCCATAATAGTTACAGCAGACTTATAGAATAGCTATCTACAGTAATAATTCAAGTGTATTTAATTATTAGTGTATTATAATAATATGCTGTAACTACTATATAGCTACTAAGTTAGGTAGATAATAATGCTCAAAGACTTGAAGAAGATACACTGGTATAAGATGTACAAGTTTCAGAATTGCAGATAATTACGCAGTTAAATCCCTAATGCTGGCTGCAGATTGTTAACATGAAACGATCTGACTGCTTTATTAGAGTATTTGAGCGTTCTATTAGAGTATATCGATCTTTTAGAGGCTTTTCAGCTCCTTTCAGCCAGCTTTATATAATTTGTAGTAGCTTAACTCTTTCTTCTAGGTAATCAAGAAGAGACACGCCCCCTAATTCCACCAATTATTCCCGTGGTCGTCCGATTATTCTAAAATTATGCCTGTAACCATCCTATTATTCCGGAATTATTCTCACAAAATTGGTGACCTATTATTCTCAAGATTATGCCGGCATAATAGGCGCAGGCCTATTCTTGAGACATTTCAGGCAATTGTAAGCCATAATTGAAACGTTATGAAGCTTCAAAGTTCAAAAAATGGATCAAATTTTATGTGTGAAAAAGGTACTTTTTCACAAATCTGATCACATGTACAGTCCTAGTAATACAACTATTCTACTAACACCATTGGGGATGTTACCTATATAACTTTTCATTGAGTAGTAGTCAGTCTCTAATATGCAATCGTTCAATTAGAATATTTTATTTATTTGTTTAATTAGCAAAACCCTTACAGGTATTATGCTAATGTACAATTACACTGAATTAAACACTACAAATACGGATCGGATTTACGTATATTTCCTAGTTTCAGGAAACTCATGGAAAGACGATCTTTCAAGGCCCTCTAACTTTCCATGTATTTACATTGCACAGTAAACACATGTAAAGTTGTTAAGTTTTTTAATGTATGCAATGGAAGTTATTTAGCTAAGAATTAATACTGGTGAATGTGCACCACTGAATGAGGCCGACTATGGCTACAACTCGCGAGCTAGAGTGCTAGACTTCAAGCTGCCATGCCAGCGATTAATGGAACAGGACGCTCTGCATGGCCACTGTGACTTACATCTAGTCTACCTATTTGGCTATTATCACCAGGTAGTCTAGTTGAAGTCGTTATCGCTATCGCAGAGTACGTGGCAGAGTAACTTTATAACATCCGCACTTGCAATAGCGCATTATTGCGCTAATGCTACTTGGAAATGTTAGTTTACGGAAGTTGTAACTTGGGAAAGAAGAAGTGGCTGACGGTGACAGTGGTAGTACCGTAGTCTACGTCTACAGCTAGAGCAGTTAACGCTCAGGTTTAACGCTGAAGTATCGTGATGGTGGCGCGCACGAATGGAGGAAAAAGATTGCAGCTTGCCGAACCGACATACTGCCGTGGCCTTCAGACTATTGTGGCACCGCTGTCACCTCTGTTTCCTGACTTTCAGTACCGCTGTGCCGCCTTTTGACACCCAAGTACCGTAGAGGTAAGCAGTAATTTGCCTATGTTTGTTGTAGTTGATTTTTAATACTGTAGCCAACACCTCGAGCAACACGGATCGCGAGACTTATGAACTAGGAGTTAACCACAGTTTTAGCAAATGACTGAGGGTTATGTTTGAGGTAAGTTGTGTGTATGAGATTGCACATACTCCTTTGCATTTCTTTTAGGGATGAGATACAGTTTAAGACAAAGAATGGGCTAACCACATGAGAACTTTTAAAGTTTCAGGTTAGTGGTTATGATTAATGTGATTATTGGTTGTTAGCATGGATTGTACGTATGTCAAAAAGTGTCTCCTCTAAGTGTAAGTGATGTGGCACTTTGTGTATCTGTATCCTCTAATTCAGTCCTTGATCCAAAAGCCTGTATTGGAAGTTAGTGTGGAATGTGTGTCTCCTCTAAGTGTAAATGATATTGTACTTTGTGTATCTGTTTCCTGTAATCCAATTCTTGATCAAAAATCTGTAATAACACACACCCATGTAATAAGTATATGTAATAGGATGGATGGCTGTGGTATTCGGGATTAATAGTGCAAGCATTGTAAACAGGAAGGAGTAAAATAGTGCGAGGCAAAGCCGAGCACTATTTCGTTCCTGTTTACAATGCGAGAACTATTAATCCCGAATACCACAGCCATCTGTCCTATTGCAAATTAATCCGACAACCATAGCAACTGTTACTAGGCAACAGAAATTCAAAAATAACCTCTGCGAAAGACCAATCACACTTAGCAACCGTTGCCTGGCAACCATTGCTATGGTCTCAAAATGACTTTTACCTTAGCAATGGTTACCTAGCAACCGTTGCTAAGCAACCGTATTGTGTCATACCTTGGGGACATCTATCACTATGGTAACAATAGTTGTCGAATCGGACATTTACTTCTAATATAAACACACCACACTATTTTAGCCAGTATTATAGATTTTTGTCATGGGACCTTGACAAACAAGTATAATACTAATTCTATTGGCTAATCGATTGACGTATTTCAATATAATACGTCAAGCTGCTATTGAGAGTATTATACAGTAACACATTCAGTTGTTGGATTAGTACTAGTAATAGCATGGGTAGCAGTGAAATTTGGGATAAATATCACGAGTGTTGTATTGGAAATGGGGATAAATTTCACGAGACGAAGCCGAGTGAAATTTACCATTTCCAATACAACAAGAGTGGTATTTATCCCAAATTTCACTGCTACCCATGCTATTCCCAGTTAATACCATACTCGCTACATGTGCTGCATTAGCTTTGCTATGTACGCAATTTGTCACTATGTACTAAACACGCGTCGACACTAATTGGCGCTACATTGTTAACATAAATTCTAGCCAATGAAATTGCAATTACAACTTTTTCACTGCTACCAGTGAAATACGGGATAAATTTCACTGCTACTATTGAGACTTTTGTACGGGCAGTGAAACAGGTATGGTATTATACATGTAATGACACATACCCATGGCTCAAGTGAATCATTAACTTTACTGGTTAAGCACTGGAGGGTGAACACAGAAGGTAGAGCTTGTATGAGGTCCTTACGACCAACCAGAGTATTTTTATAGAAATATGGTGTATTTGTTCTGCTTGACCTTTGCATTATTAGAAGTTTAGGACAGCATAATTGTTTGACATTTCTGATGCTGATGTATAGTTGTGCATAGTATTCACCGTGCTTTGACATTCGGCTTGATTGCTTGTGGATACAATGACATGAAAATAGCAGCTATCTATATTATAATCCAACGAAACATTCACAAGGTGGCTTCAAAATCTGAGCCTTTGCATGCACATCATTTGTTTACTACACATCAGATAAGTGTATCCCGGTTGCCATTAGCCTACACAAAAACGTAGTGCTACTGTGGTCCAGTGTTAAAGAGGCAGATAATTTAGGCTGCTTTTGTATAGTATTATTGTATGCAGTTCTATGCTTATGTATTCATACTCAGTTTATGTTTTATTAAAATTTTCAATCCCGAGAAAGCCAAAAGAACTTTAGAAATCATACAAACTAGGTAGGTTTTCATGAAGATGGTCGCATTTACTAGGTTGACTATGGTAGTGAGGTATTGCTATAACAACATACTATCAAAATACAAAGACTCCTAATTCATCACTTTGTACAGCTGTAAAATATTTTGTACTGGTATTGTGATGTGTTTTTCTATTACCAGCAGTAGTAGTTCACATGCATATCTTCTTTTCAATAGCATTCTCTGCATCGGACCATTCAGCATGATTATTCAAGTATTGATCGCTGCCCAGGACAAGCTGTTTTGGCATCTAGATCAATTATTTCCTGGTGAGTTTCTTGAGGGATAATTGTATAATAGAGTAATGTGTTTTTTGTTAGATATGACTATTAGAAAGATACGACTTCAAGAGGTGGAATGTTGTTTGGAAAAAGTCGCAATACTAACAGGTATTTAATTGTACTATACAATATTTTGGCATTACATCTATTTTTTCCATTTACGGTACACAGAAAACATTCGGGCAAGGAGTCTGCCACTGATAAAGTTTGTCATAAAGAATATATTGATGAACAACTAAGACAGACATTTTTTGTACTTTGACTATGTTGCATTTTTGTGTATGGATGGATGACCTTTTGTTGATTTAAAATTGAAGTATTTAAACCAATTAATACAGAATATAGGGGTGGGACGAAGGTAAAAAAATTGTGACATTTCCTTGCATTTACTGTTGGGAAAAACGGCCTTTCCTAGCCTTTAAGTGGTAAGGAAAGATCAAAAAGACGGCTGAATCTTTTCAGGAAAGTTGTGGAAATGTGATCATTCCTGATGAAAGGAAAGGTAAGATAATATTGTGGAAATCTGACATTTCCATACCTTTCCACAGTCTCTTAAAGGTAAGGTAATCAATTCTTTTTTTTGTAGTGAAAGTATTAGTATGACTTAAAAGTCTCTATATATGTTAATTTCAGGATAGTGTAAAGATGGGAATCGTCTTGGAAGAAAAGAGTTAGGATGTATTTCTGTTCTGGCTTGGCAGTGAGATAAATTTAATTGACTAGTTCTAGTATTTGGAAAAGATGGCAGGCAGTGGTGAGAAACAGCTAGCTATTTAGTCATAATTTTAGGCCACAAAAAGTTAATTATATGTTTCTGGTTCCCTTCCTGGTCATTCTTTGCTGAATGAATTGTGCAATGTCTGTATTGTGCAATGTTTGCTGAATGTCTGTAAACACACTTTACTGATCAAGATGCACTAACTTTACACATTTCCCTATAATTTCATGTCAGATGTAGTGTACCACAACTCAAAGGTTGCAAAAAAAAAAAAAAAAAAGCCTGGTCACCTGGTAAATTTTGGGGATTTGGTAGGACCAGAAACATATAAATAACTTTGCACTGCGTCATGCTAATTTAAATTAATCTACCATTCTTTCGTCGGTCTTGTAGAGTTTAAATGGTACAATAATGTGGTGATGCTCTTGTCATGGTCTCTCTTTGCCATGGGTTATTTGTTACAAACTTTCAGCCCCGTACATGTGTTCAATCATTTCATTTGAATGCATTGTTTTGGTATGTATATATCCCATATGGGCTAGAACCAGTTGTTTATAGCTACGTTCATGAAGGTATCTTGGATCTCATTAAGGAGTCTCTAAATTTCAAATTTCCTCAACAAATAATTCAGTGGTCATATACCCCTATCGGCCCTATGTATATGGCCTGTGATGTGAAATTGTTAATTCATGTCTAAGATAAAGGTAAACATCACAGTAAATACGAGTTGTCCAGTTCCATCTGTCAAAGTAAAAGTCACTAATCCTACATTAGGACATGAAGCAGGATAGGTCACGTGTACCTGTCCCGTATAACATGGATGTGTACATACCACATATCCTGTTCAGTAGACACTTCATGTGTAGTTACCATAAGATAGTTGAATATGATATATGCAACTTCATAGCTGAATCTCAGCTACAGAAGATTTTGTAACCTTTTGGCATATGTAGTGCTGTATTATATAAGTCAGATGTGACTTCCAGATATTATTTTGCTGAACAGCATGTATGTGGTTGTGATCTTAGCTTAGGTTGTGTTTCTTAGGCCAGGAAGTTGTGCCACTGTGTTTGTTTTAATCTTACATAGGCATAGCTATAAAAGCATTCAAAAGTGACTGTTTTATTTGGATATTTTACAGAAGTTTCCAACACAAATGCACATGACCAAAAAAGTGTTAAATTTCCAGTAATGAAATGCTTTGTCTGAAGGCATCAGACAGGCAGGTAGTTAATAAGCAGAAAATTCCACTGAAATTTTTTTTGAAATTTCATAGAAAAAGCTACTGGAAGCATTTATGGTCATTATGTGTATAATAATGCTATGTATTGTTTTGTCTGTTTGTCTGTTAGTTCACTTTTTGTTTACTTTTTCAGATTGTACTCCTATAGGTTTATCCTTCTGTACTGACCTTGTCTTATATCTAAATTAATAAATAAACTGCTTAAGGCATGTTCATGGGCTTGGCCATGCCTAAAAAATACTGCCAATGCACCAGGAATGCTTGTTTTGGGTAATATGTTTGGCCAAGAAAAACCCAAACCTCCATAATCCATAATAAAAAAAATACAGTACTGCCATACTGTATGATTATTACACATGATCTGATGATCAGATAACATGAACATAAAATGCTAGTACATTATTAAAAGCAATGTTTCTGTTAAGATTCTTTGAAACGGATATTATTAGCTAGGGGTAGTTATTATCTAATCCAAAACAGCCAAGCTGTAAAAAAAGTGTGCGGCCCTCAAAAAGACTATGGTGAAAAAAGATGTGAAATCCAAGGTGGCGGCCAAGAAATGGCTGTGATGGTAGGTTGATGGTAAAAATTTTAATAACAACAATTCAGGTGAATTTTGGTGCCGCTTGGTCAATTGGCACAAAATTCACCTGAATTGTCGTTATTAAAATTTTTACCATTAACCTACCATCACAGCCATTTCTTGGCCGCCACCTTGGATTTCATATCTTTTTTCACCATAGCCTTTTTGAGGGCCGCACACTTTTTTTACAGCTTGGCTGTTTTGGATTAGATTTCACTTCTTTTTGTATTTGTATACCCCAAAGCCGGCCTATGGCCTGCTTTGGGACTTTTTTAACCTATCTTTTTTTCTTTACCACAGGAAGAAGAAAAGATGAAGCAGATGTACCTTAAATATTTCAGTAAATGTACAAAGTATATATATATAATACATAAAGATGAAGCAGATGTACAAGCAAATATTTCTGATTTCATCAGTAAATGTACAAAGTATATCTAATCCAAAACAGCCAAGCTGTAAAAAAAGTGTGCGGCCCTCAGAAAGGCTATGGTGAAAAAAGATGTGAAATCCAAGGTGGCGGCCAAGAAATGGCTGTGATGGTAGGTTAGTGGTAAAAATTTTAATAATGACAATTCAGGTGAATTTTTGTGCCGCTTCACAAAAATTCACCTGAATTGTCGTTATTAAAATTTTTACCACTAACCTACCATCACAGCCATTTCTTGGCCGCCACCTTGGATTTCACATCTTTTTTCACCATAGCCTTTCTGAGGGCCGCACACTTTTTTTACAGCTTGGCTGTTTTGGATTAGATTTCATTTCTTTTTGTATTTGTATACCCCAAAGCCGGCCTATGGCCAGCTTTGGGACTTTTTTAACCTATGTTTTTTTCTTTACTACAGGAAGAAGAAAAGATGAAGTAGATGTACTTTAAATATTTTATCAGTAAATGTACAAATTATATATACTGTATAATACATATGTGACCGGATTTGCGAAAAGGGGTCCAATTTGCCAACTTTGACAATTGATAACTTCAGATTGGAAAGAGCTATTGCCTTGATATTTGGGCAGTGGTGAGCACCACTATAGCTGAATACATGGTGAAATGTTCAGGTTAATAATTATGTTACTTGAACACTGAGTTATGGTCTCCAACATTTACGGAATTGGATGTGTGTGGAAGACCCCTTTTCGCAAATCCGGTCACATATATTGATTACAGAAATCTCCATGGTGGTTTCTTTGTAACTGAACACTCTACAAGGTGACTTCTTCTAATTGCTCTCTCTACAGGGTGAATTGTTTGTAGCTGAACGATCTACAAGGTAACTTCTTCTAGCTGATCTCTCTACAGGTGATGTGTTTGTAGCTGAATTTTGTATAGGTGATTTGTTTGCAGCTGAGCTCTTTACAGAATGGTTTCTTTGTAGCTGAACTCTCTAAAAGGTAACTTCTTCTAACTGATCTTTCTACAGGGCAATTTGTTTCTGGCAGAATTTTCTACAGGGTGATTTCTTTGCAGCTGAACTCTCTACATGGTGGTTTCTTTGTAGCTGAACTCTCTACAAGGTAATTTCTTCTAGCTGATCTCTCTACAGGGAGATTTGTTTGTAGCTGAACTATCTACAAGGTAACTTCTTATAGCTGATCTCTACAGGGTGATTTGTTCGTAGTTGAATTCTGTACAGGTGATTTGTTTGCAGCTGAGCTCTTTACAAAATGGTTTCTTTGTAGCTGAACTTTCTCCAAGGTAAGTTCTTCTAACTGATCTTTCTACAGGGTGATTTGTTTGTAGCTGAACTATCTACAAGGTAATTTCTTCTAGCTGATCTCTCTACAGGGCGATTTGTTTGTAGCTGAATTCTGTACAAGTGATTTGTTTGCAGCTGAGCTCTTTACAGAATAGTTTCTTTGTAGCTGAACTCTCTACAGGGTGATTTGTTTGTAGCTGAACTATCTACAAGGTAATTTCTTCTAGCTGATCTCTCTACAGGGCGATTTGTTTGTAGCTGAATTCTGTACAAGTGATTTGTTTGCAGCTGAGCTCTTTACAGAATAGTTTCTTTGTAGCTGAACTCTCTACAGGGTGATTTGTTTGTAGCTGAAATCCCTACAAGGTAACTTCTTCTAGCTGATCTCTCTACAGGGTGATTTGTTTGTAGCTGAACTCTCTACAGGTGATTTGTTTGTAGCTGAACTCTACAAGGCGATACTTCTAGGTGATTTCTCTACAGGATTCCTTGTTTCTAACTGAACTCTCAACAGGGTGATCTGTTCATAGCTGAACTTTCTACTGGGTGATTTGTTTGCAGCTGAACTCTCTAAATGGTGGTTTCTTTGTAGCTGAACTCTCTACAATGTGACTTCTTCTAGCTGAACTCTCTACAAGGTGACTTGTTTCTAGCTGATCTCTCTACAGGGTGACTTGTTTCTAGCTGAACTCTCTACAGGTGATTTGTTTGTAGCTGAACTCTCTACATGGTGGTTTCGTTGTAGCTGAACTCTCTACAAGGTAACTTCTTCTAGCTTATCTTTTTCACTGCATATTTGTTTGTAGCTGAGTTCTCTACAGGGTGATTTGTTTGCAGCTGAACTCTCTACATGGGAGTTTCATTGTAGCTGAACTCTCTACAATGTGACTTCTTCTAGCTGAACTCTCTACAGGGTGACTTGTTTCTAGCTGAACTCTCTACAGGTGATTTGTTTGCAGCTGAACTCTCTACATGGTGGTTTCTTTGTAGCTGAACTCTCTACAAGGTAACTTCTTCTAGCCGATCTTTGTACAAGGTGATTGAGTTTTTTGCAGCTGAACTCTTTACATGGTGGTTGCTTTGTAGCTGAACTCTCTAAAAGGTGACTTCTTCTAGCTGAACTCTCTACAGGATGATTTGTTTGCAGCTGGATTCTCTACGTGGTAGTTTCTTTGTAGCTGAACTCTCTACAATGTGACTTCTTCTAGCTGAACTCTCTACAGGGTGACTTGTTTCTAGCTGATCTCTCTACAGGGTGACTTGTTTCTAGCTGAATTCTCTACAGGTGATTTGTTTGCAGCTGAACTCTCTACATGGTGGTTTCTTTGTAGCTGAACTCTCTACAAGGTAACTTCTTCTAGCTGATCTTTCTACAGGGTGATTTGTTTGTAGCTGAATTCTCTACAGGGTGATTTATTTGCAGCTTAACTCTCTACAAGGTGACTTCTTCTAGCTGAACTCTCTACAGAGTGATTGATTTTTTTTGCAGCTGAACTCTCTACATGGTGGTTTCTTTGTAACTTAACTCTCTACAGGGTGATTTGTTTGTAGCTGAACTTTCTACAGGGTGATCTGTTCATAGCTGAACTCCCTATAAAGTAACTTCTTCTAGCTAATCTTTCTACAGGGCGATTTGTTTGTAGCTGAGTTCTCTACAGGGTGATTTGTTTGCAGCTGAACTCTACATGGTAGCTTCTTTGTAGCTCTACAATGTTACTTCTTCTAGCTGAACTCTCTACAAGGTGACTTGTTTCTAGCTGATCTCTCTACAGGGTGACTTGTTTCTAGCTGAACTCTCTACAGGTGATTTGTTTGCAGCTGAACTCTCTACATGATTGTTTCTTTGTAGCTGAACTCTCTACAAGGTAATTTCTTCTAGCTGATCTCTCTACAGGCCGATTTGTTTGTAGCTGAACTCTCTACATGATGGTTTCTTTGTAGCTGAACTCTCTACAAGGTGATTTCTTCTATAGCTGATCTTTCTACAGGGTGATTTGTTTGTAGTTAAACTCTCTACACGATAGATTCTTTGTAGCTGAACTCTCTACAAGGTGATTTCTTCTATAGCTGATCTTTCTACAGGGTGATTTGTTTGTACCTGAACTATCTACATGATGGTTTCTTTGTAGCTGAACTCTCTACAAGGTAACTTCTTCTAGCTGATCTCTCTACAGGACAATTTGTTTGTACCTGAACTCTCACATGATTGTTTCTTTGAAGCTGAACTCTCTACGAGGTGATTTCTTCTAGCTGATCTTTCTACAGGGTGATTTGTTTGTAGCAGAACTCTCTACAAGGAAACTTCTTCTAGCTGATCTCTCTACAGGGAGATTTGTTTGTAGCTGAACTCTCTATACATGATTTGTTTGCGGCTGAATTCTCTACATGATGGTTTCTTTGTAGCTGAACTCTCTACAAGGTAACTTCTTCTAGCTGATCTCTTTACAGGGTGAATTGTTTGTAGCAGAACGATCTACAAGGTAACTTCTTCTTACTTATCTCTCTACAGGGTGATTTGTTTGTAGCTGAACTTTTTACAAGGAAACCTCTTTTAACTGAGCTCTGTACAGGGTGAATTGTTTGTAGCTGAACTATCTACAAGGTAACTTCTTCTAGCTGATCTCTCTACAGGATGATTTGTTTGTAGCTGAACTATCTACAAGGTAACTTCTTCTAGCTGATCTCTCTATAGGGTGATTTGTTTGTAGCTGAATTCTGTATAGGTGATTTGTTTGCAGCTGAGCTCTTTACAGAATGGTTTCTTTGTAGCTGAACTCTCTACAAGGTAACTTCTTCTAGCTGATGTATCTACAGGGTCACTAGTTTGTAGCTGAATTCTCTACATGGTGGTTTCTTTGTAACTGAACTATCTACAAGGTGACATCTTCTAGCTGATCTTTCAACAGGGTGATTTGTTTGTATTTGAACTCTCTACAAGAAATCTTCTTCTAACTGATGTTTTAACAGGGTGAATTGTTTGTAGCTGAACTCTCTACAGGGTGATTTGTTTGTAGCTGATCTCTATACAGGTTACTTATTTCTAACTGATCTCTTTAATTCTGTTCAGGGTGACTGCTCTATTAGGATGACTGCTCTATTAGAGTATCTCGATCTCGCACTTGCTACACCAAGTTGGATTTCGTGTTATAACTCCGTGGATTTAAGTCTGATTCTTCTACACCATTGAAGAGCCTTTCTAAGATGATAACTCCATCTGTACAGCGATTTTGAAAGCATTACCCCAAGCGGTTTACCTGGTAGGCGTGGCAAGCATAATAATAATAATAATAATAAAATAAAAATATTAAAAATTAGCTAATCTCGATTGCGTAATTGTTACACACTGTTGATTTTTTCGCTGTATCTTCCTGGTTTTTAGCTCGATTTCTTTCAAACCACAAAAGGTTTGAGGTTCAATAGTTAACCTATTCACCCACCGATTTTCAGCTTCTTCCCATACGCGGTTTACCCTGTAGGCGTGACAACATATTGGTGTTATTTTTCGTGCATAATCGCTCATAACTCTTTGTCTGTTTATGGTATTCCAGCCAAAGTTGGTACCAAGATGCGCCTTTATACCCCCCTTCTGTGTGCCAAATTTCAAGGCAATCGGATAACGCGTTCGAGTTTTATAGCAGTTTTTGTAAGTGTGCGACAAGAAAAAGAAAAATAAGAAGAAGAAGAAGAAGAAGAAAAAAAAAACGAAGAAACTCAGCCAATTTTTGAAGTCGCATATCTCGGGAACGCGCGAAGCGATTTCGCTCAAATTTGGAATGTAGAGTGCTGCAGTTGGGGGGCATGTCCACAGCAAAAATCGTCTTGTTTCATCAAGGAAGCACAGAGCTACGGAGGTGCGAAAATTGCGTTTTCTTTCTTCCTGTCAATATACTCACGGGTGTTACGCGCCGGCTTCTTGGGCCGCACGACACACTACCGTGTGTCTTGATATAATACATAATATGTATTATATATATACTTTGTACATTTACTGATGAAATCAGAAATATTTAAGGTACATCTGCTTCATCTTTTCTTCTTCCTGTGGTAAAGAAAAAAAGATAGGTTAAAAAAGTCCCAAAGCAGGCCATAGGCCATATTTATTACAGAACTGTCCATGGTGGTTTCTTTGTACCTGAACACTCTTAAAGGTAACTTCTTCTAGCTGATCTCTCTACAGGGTGATTTTGTTTGTAGCTGAACTATCAACAAGGTAACTTCTTCTAGCTGTTTTCTCTACAGGGTGATTTATTTGTAGCTGAACTCTGTACAGGTGATTTTTTTGCTGCTGAGCTCTTTACAGAATGGTTTCTTTGTAGCTGAACTCTCTACAAGGTAACTTCTTCTAACTGATCTCTCTACAGGGAGATTTGTTTGTAGCTGAACTTTCTACAGGTGATTTGTTTGCAGCTGAACTATCTAGATGATGGTTTCTTTGTAGCTGAACTCTCTACTAGGTAATTTCTTCTAGCTGAACTCTCTACATCGTGGTTTCTTTGTAGCTGAACTCTCTACAAGATAAATTCTTCTAACTGATCTTTCTACAGGGTGATTTGTTTGTAGCTGATTTTTTTTTACAGGGTGATTTGTTTGCAGCTGAACTCTCTATATGGTGGTTTCTTTGTAGCTGAACTCTCTACAAGGTAACTTCTTCTAACTGAACTCTCTACAGGGAGATTTGTTTGCAGCTGAACTCTCTTCATGATGGTTTCTTTGTAGCTGAACTCTCTACAAGGTGACTTCTTCTAGCTGATCTTTCTACAGGGTGATTTGTTTGTAGCTGATTTTTTTACAGGGTGATTTGTTTGCAGCTGAACTCTCTATATGGTGGTTTCTTTGTAGCTGAACTCTCTACAAGGTGACTTCTTCTAGCTGATCTCTCTACAGGGTGATTTGTTTGTAGCTGAACTCTCTTCATGATGGTTTCTTTGTAGCTGATCTCTCTACAGGGTGATTTGTTTGTAGCTGAACTCTCTTCATGATGGTTTCTTTGTAGCTGAACTCTCTACAAGGTAACTTCTTCTAACTGAACTCTCTACAGGGAGATTTGTTTGCAGCTGAACTCTCTTCATGATGGTTTCTTTGTAGCTGAACTCTCTACAAGGTAACTTCTTCTAGCTGAACTCCCTACATGGTGGTTTCTTTGTAGCTGAACTCTCTACAGGTGATTTGTTTGCAGCTGAACTCTCCACATGATGGTTTCTTAAATTTGGAGCTGAACTCTCTACAAGGTAACTTCTTCTAGCTGATCTCTCTACAGGGTGATTTGTTTGTAGCTGAACTATCTACAAGATAACTTCTTCTAGCTGATCTCTCTATAGGGTGATTTGTTTGTAGCTGAATTCTGTACAGGTGATTTGTTTGCAGCTGAGCTCTTTACAGAATGGTTTCTTTGTAGCTGAACTCTCTACAAGGTAACTTCTTCTAACTGAACTCTCTACAGGGAGATTTTGTTTGCAGCTGAACTCTCTTCATGATGGTTTCTTTGTAGCTGAACTCTCTGCAAGGTAACTTCTTCTAGCTGAACTCCCTACATGGTAGTTTCTTTGTAGCTGAACTCTCTACAAGGTGACTTCTTCTAGCTGATCTTTCTACAGGGTGATTTGTTTGTAGCTGATTTTTTTACAGGGTAATTTGTTTGCAGCTGAACTCTCTATATGGTGGTTTCTTTGTAGCTGAACTCTCTTCATGATGGTTTCTTTGTAGCTGAACTCTCTACAAGGTAACTTCTTCTAACTGAACTCTCTACAGGGAGATTTGTTTGCAGCTGAACTCTCTTCATGATGGTTTCTTTGTAGCTGAACTCTCTACAAGGTAACTTCTTCTAGCTGAACTCCCTACATGGTGGTTTCTTTGTAGCTGAACTCTCTACAGGTGATTTGTTTGCAGCTGAACTCTCCACATGATGGTTTCTTTAAATTTGTAGCTGAACTCTCTACAAGGTAACTTCTTCTAGCTGATCTCTCTACAGGGTGATTTGTTTGTAGCTGAACTATCTACAAGATAACTTCTTCTAGCTGATCTCTCTACAGGGTGATTTGTTTGTAGCTGAACTCTGTACAGGTGATTTGTTTGCAGCTGAGCTCTTTACAGAATGGTTTCTTTGTAGCTGAACTCTCTACAAGGTAACTTCTTCTAACTGAACTCTCTACAGGGATATTTGTTTGCAGTTGAACTCTCTTCATGATGGTTTCTTTGTAGCTGAACTCTCTACAACGTAACTTCTTCTAGCTGAACTCCCTACATGGTGGTTTTTTTGTAGCTGAACTCTCTACAAGGTGACTTCTTCTAGCTGATCTTTCTACAGGATGATTTATTTGTGGCTGAACTCTCTACAAGGAAACTTCTTCTAGCTGATCTCTCTACAGGGAGATTGGTTTGTAGCTGAACTCTCCACATGATGGTTTCTTTGTAGCTGAACTCTCTACAAGGTAACTTCTTCTAGCTGATCTCTCTACAGGGGGATTTGTTTGTAGCTGAATTCTGTACAGGTGATTTGTTTGCAGCTGAGCTCTTTACAGAATGGTTTCTATGTAGCTGAACTCTTTACAAGGTAACTTCTTCTAGCTGATGTCTCTACAGGGTCACTAGTTTGTAAACGAATTGTCTACATGGTGGTTTCTTTGTAACTGAACTCTCTACAAGGAAACTTCTCCTAGCTGATCTCTCTACAGGGAGATTTGTTTGTAGCTGAACTCTCTACAGGTGATTTGTTTGCAGCTGAACTCTCTACATGATGATTTCTTTGTAGCTGAACTCTCTGCAAGGTAACTTCTTCTAGCTGATCTCTCTACAGGGCGATTTGTTTGTAGCTGAACTCTCTACATTGTGGTTTCTTTGTAGCTGAACTCTACAAGGTGATTTCTTCTAGCTGAATTATCTCTTTCTATAGTTGCATGAATTCCCTACAAGGTAACTTCTTCTAGCTGATCTCTCTACAGAGTGAATTGTTTGTGGCTGATCTCTCTACAGGGTGACTTGATTGTAGCTGATCTCTATACAGGTTACTTGTTTCTAGCTGATCTCTTGAATTCTCTTCGGGTGACTGCTCTATTAGGATGACTGCATGCTCTATTAGAGTATCTCGATCTCGCACTTGCTACACCAAGTTGGATTTCGTGTTATAACTCCGTGGCTTTAAGTCTGATTCTTCTACACCATTGAAGAGCCTTTCTAAGATGATAACTCCATCTGTACAGCGATTTTCAAAGCATTACCCCAAGCGGTTTATCTGGTAGACGTGGCAAGCAGTCGTTTTTTATTAGCTAATCTCGATTGCGTAATTGTTACACACTCTTGGTTTTTCGTTGTATCTTCCTGGTTTTTAGCTCGATTGTTTTCAAACCACAAAAGGTTTGAGGTTCAATAGTTAACCTATTCACCCACCGATTTTCAGCTTCTTCCCATACGCGGTTTACCCTGTAGGCGTGACAACATATTGGTGTTATTTTTCGTGAATAATCGCTCATAACTCTTTGCCTGTTTATCGTATTCCAGCCAAAGTTGGTACAGAGATGCGCCTTTATACCTCCCTTCTGTGTGCCAAATTTCAAGGCGATCGGATAAGGCGTTCGCGTTTTATAGCAGTTTTTGTAAGTGTGCGAAAAGAGGATGAAAAATAAGAAGAAAAAGAAGGAAAAAAAAACCGAAGAAACTAAGCCAATTTTTGAAGTCGCATATATCTCGGGAACGCTTGAAGCGATTTCGCTCAAATTTGGAATGCGGAGTGCTGAAGTTGGAGGGAGTGTCCACAGCAAAAATGGTTTTGTTTCATCAAGGCAGCACAGAGCTACGGAGGTGCGAAAATTGCGTTTTCTTTCTTCCTGTCAATATACTCACGGGTGTTACGCGCCGGCTTCCATGGCCGCACGACACACTACCGTGTGTCTTGATTTGATTAGCTAGAATGACATAAAAATGCTAGTACATAAAAATAATGTTCCTGTAAAGATTCTTTGAAACTGATATTTCTATGAAGTATTCATTAGCTATGTCCTGTGGTAGTTATGTAAATTATTTTCCTATTGTGATACTTTGAAACTACTGTACCATTTCATTGAGATGTTCGTTATGTCTTGTGGTAGTATTGATCTCATAAATTTAATATTTGTAGTTAACCATAATGAATTTGATAATGGAAAGCCTATATAATTCTGATTGGTTCTTGTGGCATTGTTAAAAGGTTTACTGCTAAGCATTTCATAGTCATGAATCATTTTATGTAAACAGTTAAACATGTTAATCCTACATGTTTGTGTGTGTGTATACATAGAGTTGTTGGAGCTTGTGAAGCAGATGATTTTAGTGAAGGATGTCCAAGGGATGTTCACATATCAGTTAGCTACACGAAGTATATGGGACTAGAGTTCCAATAACATATTAAATTTTCTGTGAAAAGTACGTCCAGGCACAAATATAATTATAAATCTACTGAAAAATGTGACAAACAATCCACGAGGAAACACAGTTCATTACAATCCAATACTGTGCACGTGGTGGATCATTGACTTGTGATTTAATATAATTATATAGAGTTGGTTTAGTGAAACCTATAGATATCACTTGCATCACAGAGTGGGAGTATTACACCTAGTTTCTGCATATGGGCATCTGAAAAATCCTAACATCACTGGATTACTCTATGTGCCTTTTAAAGTATATGTAACACTTGCACACCTCAGATCAAAGGAGCCATCCGGACTACGTTTCATATGCAATAGTTATAACACAGGAATCTACTTGACAGCCTGAGGGCCACAGACCCAAAGGATGAGGGCATACACATCAGGCAAAAGCCCTAATGCCCCGTGTTACAGCTAATATGTAACACTTCCCATCTGTATTAGGCTGATAGCCTGCACAGGGAAATCAATCATCCAAGCCAATATGAATGCAACCACTGGATATATAATATAAATTATATATGCATGCATGTCTAAAAATTTTGATTATGTGTCAGCAGTTAGTATGTTCAGTTATGATGAATGGACAAACCCCAGAGATATCATGGAGAATTTCAGTTATGCTAGTTTAATGTTTTAGTCAGTGCTATTGAATCATATATTGAATAATTATAGAGTTTACTAAAGTCTAAAGGCCTAGAGGGGTAAGCTTGCTTGTAGAGTGGTTATTCCATGCAAAGTGGCGACATTGTGATGGGGGTGTTGTCCGTATTCGGAAACATACAGAAACAGTTGGTGAAGAAGCTATAGCACTACTTCACCTTAGCCCAACATTTTTCAACTCAAAGGATAGTGAGAATAACCAAACTCTCCATCTGAGTAGTTTTCATGGTGAAATTTAAGTCATGCACACTAACCACGTGAATATTAACCGATCCCCACAATCAATGTCAGCCTTAATGTCTATATACAGTAATCGCTGCCCAGATGTAGCCCGGGCTACCATAATGTAGGATTCTATAACATTTAGTAACCCAATGGCCCTTGTGGTGCCCAAGCAAAACAAGGGCATCACCACAGTCTTAAGAGTTAGCTACTAAATTCCATAGCATCCTGTATTTTGATAAATTAAATATACACATGTGATATCAAATATCCCACGGAAAATGGGAGAGGATACTATGACATCATTTTGCTTCATCTGTGTGTGGTAATGCTGTCTCTAGTCAAAACCGGAATCTATTGCCATGTGTTATATTGTACCATCATTGGGTTTGCTTTCCAAGCAATGATCTCACATATAAATGGCTTTGTAATAATATTGTTATACTCAACAGCATCTTTGCGTTATAGCAAACAAGTATATGTGTATTTTATTCATCAAAGTGGCAAATCCATTAATGTGGTGAGTTTTGTTATTGACACTCATCTCCATCACAATCTAAGTAGATTTCTTGGTAACACTTAGACTCACTTTACATACACACATTTGTATGGATTATAATACAATATGAAATTGCACACCTCAGATCAAAGGAATTCAAGAGGATACATTATTTTAATGTTCACATGACTATTATCATGAATTGGCTGGCATCTTGCCACAAGAGGCACTTAGATAAAGACGTTTCAGCACCTTTTCCATTTTACTAGTTGGAAATGTTATTTAATGGTGAGAACTAGTCCTATGATCAGTGTTGGGCAAGTTACTTTGTAAAAGTAACTAGTTTATTACATATTACTTGCAACTGAACTATTTAGTTACAGTTACATATTACCCATAAAATAAAGTAACTGTAATAATATTACATAATATATTACTTTGTGTCCACAGCCTTAAGCTGTCACGTGTGAAACTACCACCTTATCACGTGACATGATTGCGCTGTTGGACAATATGCAAATTTTGGTTATAAGTAAGAAGCTGGTGAATAAGCTTCATTCAGTAGGCTTCGTTACTTCGCTGCGGCTAGGCATTACTCAGAGGATAACTAACGAGATTAGTAACTTCGTTACTTGTAGTAATAATATTACGTAATATTAGACTCGTTACAGTAACTATATTACTTAGGTAACGCGTTACATTTGTAAGTAAAGTAGCTTGCGTTATATTACCTGTTTTTATAGCGTATTTCGTTATATTACTTTGTTACCACAAAAGTAATAATATTACGTAACGCGTTACATAAGTAGCGCGTTACTCCCAACACTGCCTATAATATAGCACATTGATAAGCATTTTGGAACATTTTCAAATAATATTATGGTATTACAGATAAGACAAATTAACCACAGCTTACCTCTTCAGGCCTTAGTATATATACATTGTAATTAGTCTTTAAATGATGCAGTAGCATGTTGTGATTAGTCTCTAAACAATGCAATCGCATTAAAGCACTTGCATATTCCCCGAGATTCGCCAACTTGATTTATCTGTGATATCCTGAAGACTTGTCGGTTCATTATTAATAACACATGTAGCTACAACATTACGTGCTGCCTAGCCATAATAGAATTTTTTAGGCATGCATACAAAACAAAACCAGTGCACGGTTGCACACATGTTGGCATGGACAATTACTCACCTGGCACAGGCTATTAGCCTTAAATGAAAGTGTTACATATTAACATGGGTGCTTGGGATTTGCCTGACGTGTATCCCCCCAGGCCTCAGGCTTTGGGCATGCATATCAGGCAAATCCTTATGCCCATAATAACTATTACATTTTAGTAAAGGGAAAGTGATGCAACATGTTAGGTAGATTTCACAAGGTTCTGGCATTTCTAGCTGCATTCTGATTTAGTTGCTGCATGGCAAAGAATGTTCCTAATGGGAAGTTGTACCCCAGTTTAGAAGTTGTAACATGGCAAACAATGCACTTAATGAACATACATGAGTATAAGAATTATTTTGCTTCTGATCTCCCTACTTAAAGGTACATTTAAACAATATCTGTTCCCATAAATTGTATAATAATGTATAGCATTGTGCATCCAATAATATATGCAAGATCACCATGTGAAAGTAAGTAGAATGATATGGCACATTACCACAGACATGCCTCCTGAGTGTATATGAGGTTATTATGCAAATTATGTATGTGGAAAGAAACTGAAAATGGCTACTGAGATTTTAGTAATTGCATCAAAAACTTTCAAATATAATAGTATTTAAACATACTGTACGACCAATAAACAGATATCTAAAACAAATTAGCTCATTGATGGCATGTAGGAAGAAAGTCAACAAAAACAATTGACCAGATCAGGCTTCCAGACACATCCAGATTTGTGTTTGTACCATCATTGGGTTTTCTTTCCAAGCAATGATCTCACATATAAATGGCTTTGCAATAATATTATTGTACTCAACAGCATCTTTGTGTTATAACAAGCTATGTGTACTTTATTCATTAAAGTGGAAAATCCATTAATGTGGTGAGTTTTGTTATTGGCACGCACACCCATCACATTCTAAGTAGATTTCTTGGTAACACTTAGACTCACTTTACATACACACTGTCACATTTGTGTGGATTAAAATGCAATATGAAATGTAATACTTTCACACTTCAGATCAAAGGAATTCAAGAGGCTTCACCTGTGTGTGGTAATGCAGTTTCTAGTCAAAGCTGGAACCTATTGCCATGTGTTTGTACCATCTTTGGGTTTTCTTTCCAAGCAATGATCTCACATATGCATTAATATTGTTATACTTTGTGTTATAGCAAGCTATGTGCATTTTATTCACTAAAGTGGTAAATCCATTAATGTGGTGAGTTTTGTTATTGGCATGCATATCCATCACATTCTAAGTAGATTTCTTGGTAACACTTAGACTCACTTTACTGTCACATTTGTGTGGATATACTTTGTGTCATAGCAAGCTATGTGCATTTTATTCACTAAAGTGGCAAATCCATTAATGTGAGTTTTGTTATTGGCACGCATATCCATCACAATCTAAGTAGATTTCTTGGTAACACTTAGACTCACTTTACATACACACTGTCACATTTGTATGGATTAAAATGCAATATGACTTTCACACCTCAAATCAAAGGAATTCAAGAGGATACACTATTTTAATGTTCACATAACTATTATCATGAATTGACATCTTGCCACAAGAGGCACTCAGATAAAGACGCTTCAGCATCCTTTCCATTTTTACTAGTTGGGAAACGTTATTTAAAGGTGAGAACTAGTCCAATGTATAGTGCATCGACAAGCATTTTGGAACATGTTTGAATATGGTTACAGATAACACAAATTAACTACAGCTTACCCTTTTAGGCCTTAGTATACATTGTAATTAGTCTTTAAATGATGCAATAGCATTAAAGCACTTGCATATTCCCTGAGATTCACCAAATTAATTTTTTCTGTGATATCCTGAGGACTTGTCAGTTCATTATAATAAATGTAGCTACAACATTACGTGCTGCCTAGCCATATTTGAATCTTTTAGGCATGTGTACAAAACAAAACCAGAGCACGGTTGCACTCATATTGGCATGGACGATTACTCACCTGGCATAAGTTATTAGCTGGTTTGAATGAAAGTGTTACATATTAACATGGGTGCTTGGGATTTGCCTGATGTGTATCCCCCCAGGCCTCAGGCTTTGGGCATGCATATCAGGCAAATCCTTATGCCCATAATAACTATTACATTATAGTGAAGGGAAAGTGATGCAACATGTTAGGTAGATTTCACAAGGTTCTGGCATTTCTAGCTGCATTCTGATATAGTTGCTGCACGGCAAACAATGTTCCTAATGAGAAGTTTGGTAGTTGTAACATGGCAAACAATACACTTGATGAAAATACATGAGTATAAGAATTATTTTGCCTTTAATCTACCTACTAAAAGGTACATTTAAACAATATCTGTTCCCATAAATTGTATGGCATTAATATTGTGCAACCAATAATATATGTAAGATCACATTATGAAAATAAGTAGAATGATATGGCACACTACCACACACATGCCGCCTGAGTGTATATAAGAAAGTTATTATACAAATTATGTATGTCGAAAGAAACTGAAAATGGCTACTGAGATTTAGTAATTCCATCAAGAACTTTCAAATATAATAGTATTTGAACATGCTATAGGACCAATAAATAGATATCTATTACAAATTAGCTCATTGATGACATGTGGGAAGAAAGTCAACAAAAATAATTGACTGGATCAGGCTTCCAGACACATCCATATTTGTGACTTTTAAAGGATCATAACTCAATGTAGGAGTATGTTATTGCTTTCAAATTTTTACCTGTGCTTGGATAATCCATATAACGAATTGTGGGAAAATTGTAGCTTAGTTGCATTCTGAGTGGTGAAGTTACAAGCGGTTAAAGTCAAAAAATTGGATGTTTGTGGATGCCTCTTTTTACACATACTTAATATGTATCAAATATTCCACAGAAAATGGGAGAGGATAGTATGATATAATTTTGTTTCATCAGTGCTGGTCACTGTAAAGTGATAATAATAATAATAATAATCTGTGTCTAATGCTGTCTCTAGTCAAAGCTGGAATCTATTGCCATGTGTTACATTGTACCATCATTGGGTTTGCTTTCCAAGCTTGTGTGAATGATCTCACATATAAATGAATTTGCAAAATATTATTATGCACAACAGAATGTGTATGTTATATGCGTCTTTAATTCATCAAGTGATAAATCCATTAATGTGATGAATTTTGTTGTTGACAGTCATCTCTACCACAGTCTAAGTAGATTTCTTGGTAACACTTAGACTCACTTTAAATAAACACTTTCATATGGATTAAAATAAAATGTAACACTTTCACACCTCAGATTAAAGGAATTCCAGAGGATACATTTACCATGGACACCTCTTCACAGGGATACAACTAAATGTACACTGAGATGTATCCTGGGAAAATGTTCAGAAGAGCTACACACTTCCATCAAAGCAAGCACAGTCATGATGTGGATGAGGTATAGTGGTACCGCCTTGTTTTTCCTAAAGGGTTAAAATATGGCAGTAAGTAAATTAATGCGCACATGACTATTATCACGAATTGGCGTCTTACCACAAGAGGTACTCAGATGAAGGCATTTCGGTATCCTTTCCATTCTATGAGTTGGGAAATTAAATGTTATTCCACACTATCTCCTGTTGTTGAAAGCTACTATGCAAATCACGTATGTGGAAGGACCAGTAAATAGATATCTAAATCAAATGAGCTCATTGATGACATGCGGGAAGAAAGTCAACAATAATATACATACTTAATAATTATTTGATATCGAGTATCCCACAGAAAATGAGAGAGGTTAGTATGACTTCATCTGTGCATGTGTTTTAGTACATCTAGTTAGTCCATCTCAGGGATCTATTGCAATGTGTTCTTATTGTACCATCGTTTTGTTTACTCTCCAAACTTGTGTGAATATCTCATATAAATGGTTTTGCAATAATATTATTATACTCAACAGCATGACTGTGTGTATTAGCAAACAAGTATATGTGCCTTTTATTCATCAAAGTGACAAATCCAGTAATGTGGTGAGTATTAAAGGGTTTTGTTATTGACAGTCACCTCCACCACAGTTATCAGTCTAAGTAGATTTCTTGGTAACACTTAGAGTCACTTTGCATGCACACATTCATATGGTTTATAAAATATATCATTTTCACATCTCGGATCAAAGGAATTCCACAGGATTAATATAGCTACTGAGAGGCACTCAGATGAGCATCCTTTCCATTCTACGAGTTGGGAAACATTAATTAAAGGTGAGAACTAGTCTTGTAGCACATTGACAAGCATTTGGCATGTTTTCAAAATGTACCACACCCACATAACATGAGTTAACAAAGCTTACCCCTTCAGGCCTTAGTATACATTGTAATTAGTCTTTAAACAATGCAATAGCATTGCTTATTTCCCGAGATTTGCCAACTCAGCTTTTTCTGTGATATCCTGAGGACTTGTCCATTCATAATCACAAACATAGCTACAACATTACATGATACCAGCCATAGTTAAATCTTTTGAGCATGTATACAAAATGAATCTAGTGGTTGTACTCATAATATATAGTATTGGCATGCCCTGGAGACATGGACCAAACTGGCTTGTTCACCCAACCGATGTTTTGCAGAGGTATAATGGTATCACCCTGTTTTTATAAAGGATTAGATTATGGGAGTAAATTAGTGCTCACATGACTATTATCACAAATCACACAGTTATTGCATGTTTTTGAATATGGTCCACACCCACACTACAGATAACATGAGTTAACCACTTTATAACAAAGCTTGTCCCTTTAAGCCTTAGTCTACATTGCAGTTAGTCTTTAAACAATGCAATAGCATTAATTAAAGCACTTGTATATTCCCCAAGATTTGCCAACTTAGCATTTTCTGTGATATCCTTATGACTTGTCCATTCATTATAACAAACGCAGCTACAACGTTACATGCTGCCTAGCCATAATCATATCCTTTAGGCATGTGTACAAAACGAATCCAGTGGTTAAACTCATATTGGCATGGGTGATTACTTACCTGGCACAGGCTATTAGCCTTGAAATGGAAGTGTTAAATACTAGCTGTAACACGGGCACTTGGAATCTGCCTGATACGTATGCCCATGCACAGCCCTCAGGCTTTGGGCATACATATCAGGCAAAGCATTCATGCCCGTGTTATAACTATTACAGTAAATACTTCTATAATAGTTAGAATTCACAATGTAGGATTCTATAGAGTTTAGTAACCTGATGGTCCTTGTGGTGCCCGAGCAAAACAAGGGCATCGCCACAGTAACTAAATTCCATAAAACTTGTATTTTGAACTCTAGTTAATTTAGACATATATACACATGTGATATCAAATAACCCACAGAAATGAAAGAGGATAGATTTTGTTTCATCTGTGTGCTAATGCTGTCTCTAGTCAAAACTGGAATCTATTGCCATGTGTTATATTGTACCATCATTGGGTTTGCTTTCCAAGCCTGTGAATAAGGATATCACATAATTATATAAATGGCTTTGCAATACTAATACTAGACTCAACAGCATGTGTACATTAGCTAACAAGTATAATATTATGTGTATTTTATTCATCAAAGTGACAAATCCAGTAATGTGGTGAGTATTCAAGAGTTTTGTTATTAACAGTCATCTCCATCACAGTCTAAGTAGATTTCTTGGTAACACTTAGACTCACTTTACATAAACACATTCATATGGCTTAACATACCATATGAAATGTAACACTTTCACACCTCAGATCAAAGGAATCCCAGAGGATACATTTACCATGGATACCTCCTCACAGGGATACAACTGAACGTACACCAGTGTACATTGAGATGTATCCTGGGAAAGTGTTCAAAAGAGCAAGCCACATTCATGAAAGCAAGCATAGCCTTGATGTGGAATTGTGGATAAAGTATCCGCCCTGTTTTTTATAAAGGCTTAGATTAGGCCATGCAAAGTTAATTATATGTTTCTGGTCCTACTACTTCCCCAAAATTGACCAGGTGGCCATGCCTCTTTTTCCAACTTTTTGATGTGAAACGCTACATTTAATATGCAGTACATGAACGAAATAATAGGGAAACCAAAGTTAGTGTATAAAGTTAGTGCATCTTTATAAGAAAGGAGTGCATACAAGATGTGAAAACCTTTAAACAGATACACCTATTATCTACTATAATTGTATGGTGATTGTGCAATTCATTCAGCAAAAATAATTACCAGGAAGGGAACCAGAAACACATAATTAATTTTTCATAGCCTTATGGGAGTAAATTAATGCTCACTTGACTATTATCATGAATTGCCAGTTTACCACTAGAGGCACTCAGATGAAGGTGTTTTGGTATTCTTTCCATTCTATGAGTTGGGAAAAGTTGTTTAAAGGTGAGAACTAGTCTTATAGCAAACTGAAAAGCATTAATTTTGGAATGTTTTTGTACATGAATCACACCCACATTACAAGTTAACCATTCTATAACCAAAGTTTACCCCTTTGGGCCTCACTATACGTTGCAATTAGTCTTTAAACAATACAATAGCACTGAAACACTTGCATATTCCCCAAGATTCACCTTAAAGTAGATTGCTTGGGGCAACTACTAGACGCGAGCATCAAAACCTTTCATGGTTCAGTAACCACTTCCTAATGATTAAGATTTATAGTTAGACTACCACTGAGCTAAATTTCGAGGGGGTTCTGTTCGGTTCTATCGAAGCCAGATCCGCCGCTGACACTGATGTGACGTGCCGGATTCTTGGATCACACAGAACACCACGGCCATAGTATTATATTATATATTATATTTGTTACTGTGCAGCAATCAAAAGATTATAACGCACAGGTGTGATCATAAAAATTACTTGATTTAATAATACAAAATTCATTAGCGGTAGAGGAATTAATTACTTCAGCAGGGACTGGAGTTAGTTCCATAGTTTGATGATTGATAGAAAAAAAGGAAAATTTATATGCATCAATTAGAGTCATTGGTTGGTGATAGACTATCACCAACCAATGACTCTAATGGACCTTATCCGCAATGACGTCACAGCCATAAAATGGCGGCGATAGTTGTGGGACTTTTGTATGGACGACTATGGGAAGAAAAATTTTAAACGATCATATCTCAGCCAAGAAAGAAGATATCGAGCTCTAACCCTCAGGTATGGTTATAAGACATTACAATAAATAATTATTTAGAAGCGGTTTATGAGTGGTTTTCAAACTAACGCTAGACTGTTATTCATTCAGTTATCTTATATCCATACCTGCATGTTAGAGTTCGATATCTTCTATCTTGGCTGAAATATCACCGTTTAAAAATTTTCCTCCCATAGTTGCCCATCAAAGTCCCACAACTATCGCAGCCATTTTTACGCGTCTGACGTCATTGCGGATAAGGTCAATTGATGCAAATAAATCTATAGATAGCCACTAGCACCTGACGTCATAGTAGCTACTAAATCACTTTCGCTGTGAAACACTGTAAATTTTTTTTTAATGGAAATTATTAGAACATGTTTTAACAACACATAAAAACAAAATAACAATTGTTCTAATCAATAAGAATACGGCTCTCCACTCACTGTAAAAATTTAGTAGTGAATTGCTCTGCCACAATACTCACTACTTTTAAGTAGTGACGTTCACTACTTTTTGTAGTGACGTTCACTACTTTTTGTAGTGACGTTCACTACTTTTTGTAGTGAACGTCACTCCTTTTTGCAGTGAACGTCGCTACTTGGTGGTCAATGTAGTGACATTCACTACAAAATTAGTAGTGAACGTCACTACACAAAAATAGTGAGTATTGTGGCAGACATTAGTAGTGACGTTCACTACATTTAGTAGTGACATTCACTAGTTTGTTTTTACTGTGTAAGCACAGCTCAGTAGAGACAGCGGGGAGCTCTGCTGACTACAGCTTTCTGCTCCCACGAATAGCCAGTACAGCAGAGCATAATAGTGAGAATGATAAAGCACAGCGCATCCAGGAGAGTGTTTGGTTGTAAGAAGTGTTGTGCTTCTGTGATAAAAGATCTGCCAAACGGTTGTAGAAAATAGTAGCCTCCTTTCCCAAACCACCACAATACCAGAAATTTGAGGTCATGGGCCTACTGATTAAAAATTACATTGACATACGTACAGTGTTGGATTGGCAATACATCTCAAATAGCGGTGTACAATGTCCGCTCTGTAGTGAAGGTAATGAAATATGTATAAATAGAGGCTAAATGACCCATTTGGTAGGATTGAAGTCCGTCTACATGTGGCAATACAGACTATGGTTCAGTAGGCCTAAATGTATGGGTTTAACATACAATAAACTCACTCACCCTACGAAGTCGGTTGAATCTGTATGTAACCAATCATTTTCACCTTATTATTAACGCGTAGGCTAAAACCTTCGCTAAATACAGCCATCTACTTGTGGTTCCAGGCCGTCCATAAATGTCCAGCGATACTCCAACAAATTAGAAACTGCTTCAGTCTTTGACGTATTGCTTACGTCATTCGTCATTAATAGGCAAATCCAGTACTGACCTTACTTAGAAAGCTCAATCCAACTAATTATAGGTGTTCTGTTTTCTCCAGCAAGTAAACTAGGAAAGTAGTAGCTAGCTGAAACTGGCGCCAAATGAGATAGTCTACTTTTCAGGGTATATTAAAATCACGTACATCGAACTAGAAAATGCTTGTAATAAAATCAGCAGATTACGATGGGTGTTGTTTTAAACTAAGGAGTTTTGAGCATATATGCACGTACACGCGCACAGTGCAAAACCTAGAGCATGCTCTCGTCTAGGGGGGTCTGGGGCCATGCCCCCCACAGAAGATTTTTTGAGAATTTACCCATCTAAGGTTAAATCTGGTGTAAATTTGGACCAAAAATTGCTCGACTAGTTATGCTAGCGATAATAACAAAGCAAAACGACTGAAGTATGATGTGATAGACCAGCTTCCTACAGGACAAGACACTTATGGCATACGCATTGTGATACAGACTACATTATAATCAATCAACTCAATTAATTTAAAAATGCAATAACACGCACACATGCATGTACATTATAAACAATCATCAGTTTAGTCGGTGACTTGTGGCTTCCGGATGAATGGCTATAAAGGAACATGTACTTGTAAATTACAGCAGAAATTGAAGAAAAAAAAAGAAACAAAGAAACAAACAGTTTATATCTAACACAATGTTGCTTAACTGAGAAAGTTAAAGCACACAAACAGTTATTTCAAGTATCCCTTTGATGTGGTTAACACTCTAATTTATGAGATATAAATGTGCCATGATTAAACCGTGCACACACAGACACACAGACACACACACACACACACAGACACACACACAGACACACACAGACACACACAGACACACACAGACACACACACACACACACACACACACACACACACACACACACACACACACACACACACACACACACGCACACACACACACACACACACACACACACACACTACATACACAGTATGGCTTTGAAGTGTACTAAGTGGAAGCAAATTTTGAGGTTAGTGCAAGATAATATTGTGGTTAGGGACTAAATGGCTTCAAACCCTTTGGAATATGTTGGTTTCAATCATTAGACATTTATTCCAACATATGCATAGCTTTAAAAACATCGCATTCAAAAGTGATTGTATTATATGAATATTTTACACAGGTTGTCTACACTAATGCACACGACCAAAAAATGTACTAAATTTCTGGTAATGAAAAGTTGAAAAAACAAGCGGGGTGAAAGACTCACAGTAAATTGATGGCATGACTTGTGCGGTTACTTAGTATGATTCAGATCATCATACTTCTAAGTATGATTATCACATCATCGTACTCAGAAGTAGCTATGATCGTCATAGCTACTTTAATGACCACAGGAGCCATATATCATCAATTTACACGGAAGTGTTAGTTACTCGAAACTCACGAATATTTGCAAACGCTAAGTATATAAAGGAGGGATATTGCATAAACACACGAGTAAAACCTGAATTCGTTATCAGGCAGTTAGCTAAAAACTCAAACTAGGGTTAGCTATCTATCAAGTGGACGTTACAAAGCTACCCAGGTGCGTGAGCGCTATACTGTAGCTGTAGCTACATAGCTACGTATGTAAAATTGTTATTGCAATACGTAATTGCAGGACTCTAATGTTGTTAAGTAGGGGTACACAGTATAGAGACTGTTTTAGCGCTGTAAGCTAGCTTTACGAAGTAGCAAGGGTGCTATCAACATAATCTGTCTAATGTTTTGGACTGTAGCTATATACCATTTTTTGTACTGTAGCTAAAATGCAAGGTGGTCAAGTTTCTTTCATGGCTATTACCTTGTTATGCCTGTTGGGGCAGGAGGTTTATGGTCAAATACCAACAGTATGCAGTGATGCTACAAGTCTACAAAACTTGGAGTGTTGTCCATATACAAGTGATGGTATGTGTGGACAGTACGCTGGTAAGGGACAGTGTGTTGATTTGAAGTTGCCTGGATATGACAGATCTAGTACTGATGTTCGTCGCAATTGGCCTCACTACTTCATCAGGGTTAGTACTAATACTCAAGATAGATCCTATCATCCCTGACTTAATTTACGTAACCACTTATGACCACCATTTAACAATAGCACAAGATTTAAGTAGCTCTATAATTATGACTTCTCTCTTCTTTTGAATCACAGGTCTGTCAGTGCAATGGAAATTATGGGGGATATGATTGTAGTCGATGTAAGTTTGGTTACTTTGGAGATGATTGCTCTAAATTTCAAGTTGTTCGGCGGCGACCTGTTGCTAAGTTTACTGATAGTGACTGGAAGGCATACATTGATGTTATTCGTCAGTCACGATCATATGACTCAGGGTACATGGTTGTGTTACAAGAAGCAGTTCCCGGAACTATAAATCTCAAAATGAGAAAGATATCACTTTTTAATTTGTTTGTGTGGCTGCACCACTATGCTGCAAAAGACTCTTATGAAAGAGGTAATTCTAAATAAAGTAGAGTGCATCCATTGCATCTGAATTCAGCGATATGTATGTATAATTATATTTAGAAAAGCTGGTACTGTATATACTGCAAATATGCATGCTACACAAAATTAATGTTAATAGTAGTTAAGAGTACAGCTACACACATAATTATACTATGACTAATATTCCATTTTAGATATAGAAAAACGTTTGGATTATGCTCATCTTGCACCTGGATTCGTACCTTGGCACAGATACTATAATCTGTTGTTAGAGTGGGAAATGCAATACATGTTGAAGAGCATGGGACACACAGACTATCACACTTTCAGGCTACCTTACTGGGACTGGCGAATTGAAATTCAAAGATCAACTGGAATACTTGCAGAAGATCTCTTTACAGCAAATAAGATTGGGGCAACAAGGAATGTTGGTGGTTTTCCTGATGTATTTGGAGATATCGTTGGTGATAGATGGGACACAATATGTCTGAATTCACACTTTAATATTTGTGATCCAAATATTAACACCGGTCCCCTTCAACGTTGTCCATTAACAGGAAATGATCCTTGCAATAGCAACAATCCTGACTGGCCCACAACTCAGCAAGTGAATCGTGCCATGGCTTTCAGTCAATACGATATAGTACCTTATAACATGATATCACGAAATAACTTTCGTGGTTTTGTTGATGCTTATGTTCACTTTGACATACCTAAGTGTCGTGAGGACAGAATGTGTATATGTCTACCAAATTATGACCCTCACTGTACCTACACTGGCCAAAAGATGATAGCATTTCAACAAAATTTGCATAGTATGGTAAGTATAATTGTTGTCTTCGTTTGTTGGATATTATATTATACTTTATTTTTTCTTGTTTAGGTTCATTCCATTGTTGGGCTAGGTGATTTCTTTTCAAATGTTCCACCTGAAAAGCAAGGACAAATGGCTGATGCAGCAGCATCACCTAATGATCCTTTTTTCACTCTTCACCATGTCATGATAGATTGTATGTTTGATGAGTGGAAAAGGTTTCACCCTTATGCAGAGTATCCTAAGAATATACTAAAGACTATTCCCACCACAGGACATCAGCCTGATGACTTTATGGTTCCATTTTTTCCACTCAGTACCAACATTGACATGTTCACATTGTCTTCTGAGTTTGGATACTTCTGTGACCTACCAAATATTGCTGCCGAATATCCTAATTTTGGCTAAATACTAGTGACACTACCAAATATAGCAGCATAAACTATAAATTGGATGCATATAATATGCACATGTTGTATCTTAGCACATGATTCTGGACTCACAAACAAAATTATAATTCTTGTATTTATTGTAGAGATGCACAATATCACCACTCTTATGTATGTAGCTGTAAAGATTGTAGACAATCATAACTATTTATGTGCCATATAAAAATTCATTGACTCGTGATTCACATTGTGGGAATTTCAAGAAAAGTACTTGACAAATAAGTCAATCCATGTATGATGTAACGGTCACATATTCATTTTGATCACAAAGTAAATGTGGTGTATGCCATATAGTTGCATGCCATGTGACATAAGATTACATCACAATAATTGCATTAAAAGTGTTTTATGCAGCTACGTTCAATCCAAGCCTCATATATATTGAGCTAAGGTCAATAAAAGTCTGGTAGATGTCTTATGGGAGATGGATATCATAGAAACAATGCACTCAACTGATGGAGGCTTCCAAGACATGACCAACAAAGTTGTGATAGGCACTAGAAAGTACATTACTTGTCTATGCCTGTAGTCTTGTGTGCATGGTACTGTATATTCAGAGACTATAGCGTTAAATTGGACTGTTAGCTACTGTGTTATTTCCATGACACCAACATTATCTGAAGATTATACAGTAAGCAGATTAATTGTTTCAGTGTATTTTTGCCTGCAATTTTGTGCCTCTGAATGATGCACCTATCACACAATTTGTCAACTCATGAGGTTTTGGATACTTTTATTGCCTCAAAGTGAGTTGTATGTGTTTGCTGTATGTATGGCACATGGCTCACATGTTTCTGTTGCAAATTATTATACAGCAAAAGAGTCAAAAGATGGTATCAGAAAGAAGGAACTGATCTTAGTGGTGACTATCACCTACCGACTTTACTTAAAATGATGAGTGCAAAATAGAAATGATTGTAATTAAGAGCTATAGTTATACAATAGAGGTGTGCGATGACAAATTTAGACATATCTCCATAATTATTTTTTTAAAACTTATCTCGATTATCTAACATATCTCGATAAATGAAACAATTATTTGTTTTAGTTAACTGTCAATATTTTAACCAGTCAAGTCACTAAAGTGAGCAAATTGCAATTTGAAGAGTACAAAAAGTGAAAAATGTTAGTTTTAATAATGTTTCCAAGTGGTAGGAGAGTTTGAGCCCCCAGGAGGTGTCTACACCATCAGATACTCTTACGCACACTAGTAATTTACGGAAGTTTACTAAAATCTAGATAAATGTATTTTCCATAGTGATTGGATTGATTGTAGAGATGCTTTTCATGCTGCTTTTCTTGGACGTATATATAATGAACAGGTAGAGCATAGCTGAAGATCAAGTGTAATGCATATGGCTACTTCACCTTTCAGTAATTGATATTTGGGATGTGCGTTCAGATGCGAGATTAATTCCTGGCAAAGGTTGCCTGTACCTGCAGATATTCTGGTGGACATTTAATACCTTACTTCAGTCATGGTATGTATAGACTGAAGTAAGGGATTAAAATGTCTACTAGTATAATCTACAGGTATAGACAACCTTCTTTGTTCCTCTATTATTAATTTTGTTACACTACTTCTTCTTTGATCCCTACCAGTTTTTCTTTCTAATTGTAGTATGATAAATAATATATATGTATATGAATATAAGGAAAATGGTAAATTACAATTTAGTGTGAGATATACTGACTGTTTCGTTTTCACTAGTGGAACCACCACAGAGTGTTTTGTGTGTGTGTTCTATTAGGCTTTTTTGCAAAAATACCTAGGCAATCTTTATTATGAACCCACTATTGTGGTTCATGGTAAACCCATTATACTATGGTAAACCCAGATTATAGGTATGGCTCTCTGCAGCATTTGTTAATGGAAAGGTTTGTGTAGCTAGGTACAGACAACCAAGCACATGATGCACCTGACCCTCTTACAATTGCACAACAATAGGTGCATGTTAGAATAATAATGTTGAAACTGGAAAATTTTGAAATTTGAATGATACGAGATTGAATCTGAGAGCATTTTCAATGGAAATTATGTACGTGAATTAATATTGCCATCCATAATAACTACACAAGTAGATGAATCAAGCCTTTTAAACAGACCAAAGCATGTCATTGTATGTACAGGTACAGGTAGATTTGAAAAAAATCCATAACAGAACCAACTTATGCTTCCACTGAATGTTCTATTAGAGTAGTTAGGCGACTGCTCTATTAGAGTATCTCAATCTTGTACAATTAACTTCCATGCTGATCCGGATCCTTGTTGCATAACCTTTAACATAAATCCATTGATAATACCTTGGAAAAATGTTTATAAGGTGGATTAAGGTATATTTGCATTATTAGTGATCATATAATTATTCTAAGACAAAGCCTAAAAGTGAAAGGGGGCTGGATCCACCCCTGTAAATTATATACCTGCAACAAATAATGTTCAACACCACCATGACTATCTAGAATCTAGCTGCCACTCAAGATTATTTCTGATGCAGGACTGCACATGCACTCACTGCAGAGTTGTTGAGTAAAAACTACTTAAAAGTACGTTGTGTTTTGTCTGTGTTTTTGTTGCCAATTTGTGTTGTTGCCTATATAGCTGTATGTTTGACAATGGTTTTTTTCACCGGATTTTTAAAATCCTACCTTTGGAAACATGTAGGAAAACACAATTGAATTTTTCTTTAAAATGTAGCTTGGCTTTCGAAAATAAGGCATGTGGGCATATTATTTTTGCCTACTTTTCAAACATTCATCACTCATAACTTTTTGTATCATTACACTTTGGTAATGCAATTTTCAGGTCGTAGTAAGCATTTAATTGACTTTATGATTCAGGTTATAGAATGCAAATATTCTGTTCCAGCACTGAAATATGACCTGTAGTGTTATGGGGTGTAGTTTGTGCTCACTTGTCCTGTTTACGCAGGCCTGGTCACAAATTATTGTTTTTGTATACACATTTGCTATTAAAACTTATTGCTGTGAAGTTTCACACTCAAAGCTTCTGTGGCTAGGAGATATGGATGATTATATCAGACCATGTAGTAATTTTACATGCGTGGGACTGGCACCCAAATCAGGTGGTTTGTTCAGGTGTTGGAATGGCTAAAACTAAATCTGTAGACAATGATACAATTAAAGAAAAGGACCAAGAACACTTCATTTAATTATCAGAAATCTCTTTCCTATAATTTAGATGGTAGGAATGAAATTATTTGTCAACAAATGTCACAATATGTTGCACTTGATTACTCATAAAGTCAATGCATTATGATAAGTTACAGTCTCTGGAATACTTCAAACCAGGGGCGGAAAACAGTACTCAAGAGTGTGGGGGGCAAGTCATGTGGGTTGGCTGTAAGTTACAAAGTGTTTTAAAATCATTAACTGTACCTTAGTGTGCTTTGCACTCTAGCATGCAAAGCATGTCAATACTAAGGGGGTGTGGGGGCATGCCCCACAGGAAAATTTTAAGATTTGGATGCTTTGAGATTGAATCTGAGAGCATTTTCAGTGGAATATGTGTACTTGAATAGGATACTCCTATGCATGACTATCATTGAGACACTGTACAATTAGATACATCAGTAAATGAAGACATTTCAGATAGACTCATGCTGTTGATTATATACATATAGATATAAGTGTTAGTGAAGACATAACGAATTCATTGCATATAGTAGGGCAAACTTATAATGATTCCGCTGAATGTTCTGTCAGAGTAGTTAGGTGACTGCTCTATTAGAGTATATCGATCTCATGCACTCCCAGCACTGATTCATGCAGTCTTCCATGCTTGCATAACCTTTAGCACAAATTCCAGTAAATAAAGGCAAAGTAAGTTGGCTAATGACTGAAATAGTTGGCAACTGGGCATTGGAAAAAGTGAGGGGGCACTGCCCTCCACTTGTAAAAGTGTGTGTGTGTGTAGGGGGGCAGTTCCCCCTCTGCCCCCCCCCCCCCCCCCCCCCCCCTCTATTTCTCCGCCCCTGCTTCGAATACCAAATTAAAACTTCAACACAAGACAGATAAACACAGTTACCAATTGCATTGTCTTAATGTGCAGTTTTCCAACATCTGGTCACATTAGTGTTTTAAAATTTTGCATGCATTCCTTATGAAAGATAGGCTATACTGAGTATACCTTGAGCTATAGGCATTGGTTTCAATAAAACAAAATTCTGTGAATGTTATCCCACTAGAGACATGTGAGAAGGCTTAAAGCCTGTGAATACAAATATGTATGGTATTCAGTGACTTATACAGTATTGTTTAGCATCATGAAATAGACATACTAACCAGGAAAACTCAATGGAATATTTAAGGAGAATAATCCAAGAATTTTTATGTGGTGACTGTTGTATTAGAGAATTTGACCGTACTGTTGAAGTATTATTACTGTTGCATGAAGATTTTATATTTGTGAGAAGTAGAATTCATCCACATCACTTCAACCTTATAATGCCAATATTCAACAATATGATATTCAACCAGCCAAGAGGAGCTAGGTACAAGCTAGCGGGGCACATTCGCTTTGAAAGAATGCATTTTCTCCCTGCATGGGCACCTTTTGGATCTGTCCAATGATATAGCTAACTCTAGAAGAATATAGGAAAAGTCTTGCCTAAGTTAATTAAGATGTCATAACCTGTTTGATACAAGGGCGTAGCCCGGCAAGGGTAGGCATGGGCGGGCATTTGCCCAATCATCACAGTTTCTTGCCCAACCATCACAAACTTTTGCCCAACCATCACAAGTAGCTTAAGATTCACGCGAGGATTCACAGCAGCACACAAAACAACCCTACTTTAATACTGTAAAGCATAAACGTGTACCTCATTTGTTGTACCATGACTTCGAAGGGATCGAGATAATGATGTATCACGTGATCCATTACGCGGGAAAATCCCTTGAGAAGTCCCTATAATTAGGATAGTTATAAAAACCGGAATCGAAATGGGAAACGAAACGAAACGAAACGAAACGAAACGAAACGAAACGAAATCAGCCTACAGTATAGTGGAGGACAATCACTATATTATGCACAGTTACACTATAATATGCACGCAGTACCTGTTTATGTATCAAGCAAGACTCCAGGTGGCAGATTTCTCTGCACGGCGCTTATCGATTAGATAGAGATATTAAACGCCTGCTCCTATCCGAGGGTCTGGGGACTCTATTAATAGAAAAGTTCTGTGCTTGGGTAGGTGAGCGTTGATTGTCCCTTGACCACTTTTATAAGAGGAGTGACTAGGAATAACTACTTGACCATTACAAACCGTTTACGGTAAAAAAAAGCAGTGGGTTGACGAGTCTGAAGCCATAGGGATCCATCTGTGGCTATTATGGCACGCTTCTTATGAAAGTGGTTAAGGGACAATCAATGGCTCACCTACCCAAGCACAGAACTTTTCTATTGTATAGTCCCCAGACCCTCGGATAGGAGCAGGCGTTTAATATCTCTAATCGATAAGCACCGTGCAGAGAAATCTGCCACCTGGAGTCTTGCTTGATGCATAAACAGGTAATGAGTGCATATATTATAGTGTAACCAGGGGCGGATCCAGAGTTTCGAAAGAGGGGGGGCACCTTTCTGAAAAACAGTTGAAGACCAAAAAAACTTGCTGAAAACCAGTTGAAGACCAAAAAAAAAAAAAAAAAAAAAAAGGTCACAACAATAATAGCTAGTTATCCTTACCAACTATATCACGTCTGTTATGTAAAATAAAATCCTATTTGTAGCTTCATAGGTAAGCTACACTGCCTCATGAACATTGTGACTGCTTTATTAGAGTAATTGACTGCTCTATTAGAGTATCTCGATCTTGTATGCAATTTCTTGAAGGGGGGGGGGGGGGGGGGGGCATTTGCCCCAAATGCCCCATCCTGGATCCGCCACTGGTAACTGTGCATAATATAGTGATTGTCCTCTACTAGAGTGTAGGCTGATTTCGTTTCGTTTCGTTTCCCGTTTCGATTCCGGTTTTTATAACTATCCCTATAAGTACACTTCATTTAGACGCACGTGCCTTGGCGCGGTTTAAATTCGAAATTTAAAATGGAGTCGAAGCATGGTCGCGGTACCGTATCTCTAAGCCACAGTGAGTGATAATCATCAGTAGGATTCAGTGTGGATGGTGCTGGCAGCAAAAGATTTCGTTTTCAGTGGACCTGTCAAACGTATTTCTTTTTTGATAAGGAAAGTACCGTATAGCCTAACTTACTGTTGATGAAAGAAAACGGGAAAACGTACTCTTCTAGATAACAATAATGGCAGATGGAACTGGAAATGGAGAAAAGGTCAAGTCATTATAAAGTATCACGTGCACAATTTGTGCTGATTGACCGAGTTGTGGTTTACACCAGATTCATGCAATGTGCATTGGCTGCTGTAAGTCTGGGACGAATGCTGATATTTGTGATAAGACTCATTATAGTTCATAAATTAGCGCCCCCGGTCTTCATTTGGGGTCATGTGGCGTTTACTTTAAAAAGCATTGCATATCGCTGTGGTGATTGGTCTGTAAGCTTACTGCCAGCAGTTGATTGTAGTAAATATGTGATGAACTGTTTGCATTGTTGGTTCATGTAGGTTCAGCAGTTGATGTCACGTGATGCTCGGCTATGACGATCGTCGGTGGATGCCTGCCCTACAAGTTTAATAGAATAGCATATAGCTAGTAAATGTTTGCATGCATACAAGCAGCATTTGTTTACACTATAGCATATAGGTAGCTGTAGGCCTTGTGTGCATACACTTTTCAAATTTTTCTTTGATAATGTCTCACATGAAAGTGAGTGTGTTTCTTGTGTGTGTGTAGTTAAGTTGATGTTATGCCCAACCATCAAATATACGCCCCTGGTTTGATAAAAGTTGTGCTTTTCCTAGCAGTAGTATGTACTTGGTGCGACAGAAGGTATATAAGCATATGATATGTATCTGTGTTTGTGAGGAGCTGACATGGCAAAGATAAGTAATAGTAATGCTCTCATTAATTTTGCAATATCTAGATCAAGCTGTATTCCACATTTCAAGGAATTGACTAACTTAGCTTGTTGCTTTGTATGCGTATAACGCAAAATGGCACCTTAAAACATAATGTAAAAGTTTGCATGGCAACGCTGGGGTACTACTTAATGTTTGTGGCATGACACTATTTTGTCACTATATATGGCAACAGATACCAGTATTACACAATTAATACAAATCTGTTAGATCATTGCTGGGTCTTGGAGTAGCCAGCAACTCCCTAATACGTATAATAATGAATTCATTTACCGGGAGAGATTTTGGACCTTGAAACTCTAATCTGTGAGAACTGAATATATATAGGATATCAACAATGAATCACTATACCATACATTCATTATAATTATTGCTAAATGTGGCCTGGTTTTGCAAAACCGGTCTTCTAACTTGTCAAATTTTGAGTACTATTTTAAACATTGAAACTTAACAACTTTCACTCTGAACATGATAACTATATAGTGCACAGTAAATTCAAATGGATCAATTTGACCTCCATGGGTAAATTTAAACCACAGAACTTTTGGTTAAAATAACCATCTAAAAGTGGTTGTAACCAGAGTAGGTATTTGAACTAAATTAGTCAAAATAGCTAACCAGGGAAGGTCAATACAACTGTTCACTCAGGATGTTGAAATAACATATTTTGGTAATTTGAGTGTGAATTGTCAAGTCTACTATGGTAAAGATTAGTTGACCAGCTACATGGTTAAATTCAGGGCCGGAGCCCAGAGATTTTGAGTGGTCAGGCCATTCATGGACTGCAATGGAGGTCATAGTCATGCACACTACATTTTATTGATTTGAAATTTAAATCAGATTATCTATACTGTAATTTTTTTTGTGTGTGCTAGCTACAGCATGCATTAACATGTTAAGCTAAGGAAGTCTGGGGGCATGCTCCCTGGGAAAATTTTTGAAAATACATGTTCTGGAATGGCATCTGGAAGCTATTTTAGGCCACTCCAAACTGATGAGAGTGTAGTTTCCCGTCCTCCGCCCGCATCACGTCTGAGCACCCTCACTAAATGGTCATTATTGTCATTATTTTTCCAAAACCACTTCCTGTGCTGCTTTCTGGAAACTTCTCATGGAGCCTTTTATTTTGCGTTGCTAAAAAGCACGATGAAACCTAAAATAAACGGTTCTAATGGTTGTTAGCTTGCAAAAAAGCCATTTTCATGACCTTGAAATCCTCTCAAGATCGAGATACTCTAATAGAGCAGTCGAATCTTTAATAATAATAATTATTATTATTAGTAGTACTTTACAGTGACCAGCACTGAAGGTCTGACAGCAACATGTGCTGCGGCCTTTGGATTACCTAACCTAACAAGAACTGGAGACTTTAAATGATTACTTAACCTAGCTAACAATAAGGTGAAACAGCCAAAGGGCCAAAGAAAGGAATCCCTCCTACCCCAGGATTCGAACTGCAGGCCACCCAATGTCTAGTCGAGCGCCACACTCAGTCTCCTATAATGATAATAAGCCTCCCCCCCGCACCGAAAAACGAAAACCTCAGGACGGGAAACTACAGTCTTATTTGGAGTGGCCTTAGTTACATACACGGTCTCTTTCTGCTTTTAACACCAAGAATATATCCAGGTAATTTTGAGCTACTGTTTACCAATTAATTCAATTTAATATATAGCTAGTAACTAATTTTACTTTCATGATACAAAGTGAGTTTAGTTCTTGAGATACAGAAGCAATTTTGATTGTAATTGTTAATACATAACATGCATTATCAATTAGCCTATTGTGCAATTCTGTGCAGATGGTTCACTGGAAAGTAATTTGAAAAATGGATATAATGGCTTAGATCAACCAGTGTAATAAGAGTATTGATGAAGCTCTATTAGACTATCACGACGACTGTTCTATTAGAGTATAATGTGATGACTGCTCTATTAGAGTATCTCGATCTTTTTGCAAATTCAAGTGGCTGAAAAGTGGTCCGGCCGGTCCGGCCCTGGACTTAAATTTACAGTACACTGGCCGTTATAACAGTTGTGTTACATCCCACAATCAAAAGTGAACATGGAGAACATAGGTTTTAAATACAATTTGAAAACTCTATAAGACCAGGTATGTTTAAAGTATTAAAATGCAGTATGTAACAATTATTGTGAACATGTGTTAATGTATATGTTATTACTAATGATGACTGACTTGTTAATTAATGTAAATAAACCAATAAACAAATATTTTGTGACATGGGTTAATTTTACCACAGATGGTTAAAATGACCATGATGGCAAGGTTATTTCAAACACCTGGCTAGAGGTTGAAGAGAGTATAGAGCATCTGGGTAATATGACTGTATCTTACAAAGTTAAAATAAACTAGTACATCCTTGGGTCATTACTACCAAAAAATCGGTCGTTTGACTGAATTGCAGGTAAAACAACCCAAAAATTTGGGTCGTTTGTATACCCATTTGAATTTATAGTGTGGCATTTTACCGCATTTTACTACTTATGTATAAATCCCTGGAGAATTTTACAAAATTGTTATAGCTTATAATTATACAGAAAAGGAGATACACAATATTAAGCCAAGATTTTGTCAGACTCAGTCACTATTAACTGTTAATTGCCTTGCTATTACTGATACCTGGGGAATTCCGTGATACATTACACAGTATATAGGCCTTTTGAGTGCTGACTTTTGAGTGCCAAGGAATGTTTTGTCTTGCATCTGTAGCAATATTTGTACCAGTGTTATATCCCTTTGAGCAAAGCTATATCAGTACATACGTAAGTACCATCTTGTGGCTTAAATGCATAGTATCAAATCGTTTTAATTTGGTATTGTGTGTGTAGCTACGTATACATTTGGATTGGAGGGATGGGTGAGTATTTTCATTAAGTTACAAGTATGTATGTATTATGGGACATACTTGGGCTTATTATTTTCATCAGTTATTTTACATCATGCAGTAAAGATGTTTGACAAGCTATGGCCTCTTAAATTTTTATTATTCCGATGATAATGTGTGATTTATATTATTGTAGTGACTTAATAGCTAGCATGTGAACTGAACTGAGCCAAATTTATTAACATAATAATTATGGAAAACAGGTAAATGTTTTCAAGATGATTGAACAGGATTGTGTGTATTGCTTCTCAACTGTACAACATGATGTGTGAGATGTTAATACTTGTCAAAAGGGTGTATCACTCATTAACAGGGTTAATCAGTAACATCTGAAGAAAAAGTACATTCAGTTAGCTATATGTCTCTGTATTGACTGACAATAGATGGTAATGTTGTACATAGCTACGTATAGCCATAAATTAGAAGTTATTATGTTCGAAACTATTCACAGCTGAAAGTTAAATAATATTGTCTCTTAATACAATCATCCCTCTGATATGCTGAAAGCCATACATACTTAAACCACCCAGTAGAGAGTTCAGCTAGAAACAAGTCACCCTGTAGAGAGATTAACTTTCCATACATCCTAGCTAAAATTTTAGTATTCTATTTTGTAGCCAACCTATTGGTGAATATTTAGCTACTGTCTCGACCAAACTTTACTACTCTATGTACTCTGATGATATTTTATGGAAGAGCTGGGGGTAATAAGTTGCAAATTATTCTGTCTCATAGTGACACTGACTATGATTCATAATTATCCACATTGAGAATCTCAAGAAACTTATTAAGAATCCAATCTGCTGATTAATTAATAATGGTGTAGTAGCTCTGACGATTTTTTTTTGCCATCCGAGGTGAATAAAACAATTGTTAGTGTTGGCTCTATCACAGTTATAATGTGTCTCTGTTATGCTTCTTCTTGTCTAAGAATGTAGCAACGTGTTATTTTAGACTTTTACACTCAATGGCCATGTTGGCCTCTTGGCATTTGTCAGGAATCACAAGCAGTGATAAATGGAGCATCAAGAGATTATATCAGAGTTTGTACAAATGGAAGTTTCTGATCATGACACAATTGAATGTATGGAGCATGTTAAATTTCCATCGTTCATATATAGCTAGTATCCTTTACAAACTGTAGTACATAGCTATATTGACTGAATCTAGTAGTACAACTGCCAAGACTCATTCACTCATAATTATGATCACTCGCTGTATCGTGGTTTGCTTTGCTGTGCTGTTATGTACTCTGTGTGTGTGTGTGTGTGTGTGTGTGCGTGCGTGCGTGCGTGCGTGCGTGCGTGCGTGCGTGCGTGCGTGCGTGCGTGCGTGCGTGCGTGCGTGCGTGTGTGTGCATAACTGTAGTGACGTTATTAGGTAATGTATTTTGACGTTTTATAGGGTAAGATGGGAAAACTACTGATGGCTTGTGAGAACTACTAATACAATGTGTCCAAATGTTTTAATTAGCTAATTATGCAGTCATGTGATGTCTACATGATCTTACGTGATGTCTTATAATCACACTAGTGGATCGGGGAGGGGCTGATGAGGGATGTCTACATGATCTTACGTGATGTCTTAAAAAATCACACTAGTGGGTTGGGAGAGGTTGATGAGGGGCACAATGTCTGGTACTGCTGTTCAACCAGCTGATGGTGTAGGATACTAGGCTGATGTACTAGGCTGATGCATGTCAGTATGTTCAACAACACCATTATAAAATATAAAATCCATCGGCCTGTTTTATTTTTTAAGAAAAAAAAAGCGCGGGTTTCACATCTTTTCTGTCTAAAGAGTGCAGTGTTTAGTTGGATTGAGGTTTTTCTGACGCAGGCAAATGAGTATGCAAAGCGTGCGCTATATTAGGGAGTTTTGCAAGCCTTTACTCAAGTCAATATCTATACCCAAACGGTTGGCAATGAATACTGCCTACTACTATTCATCAAAATAGCAAGCTGAACTTATTGACTGAGTCTAATAGTCTTCATGATGAGTCATCTGCAGCGCATCAGCAGTGGCCACCGCCGTTTAGCGTGTTACAAACTTTATTAATTAGCGCCTCCTTAGTTTTAGCGCTTAGAGAACACGATAATAACCAAAGCAATCAATTATCCGTATACTACTCAGCCATATTAACCGCCTCGACAGGTGCGTGACCAACCGATGTGCCATGCTGTAGTGTGTGATTCTACCAGAAGCAACTGAGTATTCACTAAGGGACATCTTCTTAACGGTGAGTCTTTTTGTAGTAGAATCGCGTCGTTTGTTCTGTTGCAATGACCGTATAAAGTAGTTGGATGTAAATGGAAGTTGTTGCTTGTCGCCTACAAGCGTTTTTATTGCGTACGTGTTAGTATCCTCTTGGATAAAATTGATGGGTTTGTAAATGAATAACTGGACGTTTTGTTTTCCTCAAGAGGTAGATTTTTCTCACCTATACGCACTAGCGAATTTCACCCGCGTTTTACGCTTTGTGGAAGGTGTAAATGAGACCCTAAACTTAGACGACTGATCATCCGCCTTTTGCCAGTTTGCTTGCTTGTGCATGTAGACAGTCAGGAATTTAGAGAATCCGTCCAGCTGATTAACGAATGTCGATGGTTTCTTGTAGAATTGATTGAATACTTCCAATTATTAAACATTTCTCGACTGGGAAAAGTTTAGGGCCTGTTACTTAGTCACTTGTATGTACATTACAAGAAACTGGTAGTGTGTGCATGTAAACACGTGTGTCACACATGCACGTGTGTTAGCATGTTGTACGTGCGAGTGCGCATGCATGTGTGTGCACACAAACTTGCAATTTTCAGTTATGCTCCATTTTGTAGAAAGAAACTAAACAAGCATGTTATTCTGCTTTACCTTGGTGGTGCTTGGATACAATTTTGACATGTATTGTGGCTGTTTAGTATTTACACAGCATTTGTTTGCTTTGTGACCATTTGGTTTTTTCAATGTTCAAAGTTCTACAGTAAATTGCAAGATGATTGTCAATTACATTTTTGATATCATGTAAAAAAAGCCAATAGGACGATTTGATTGGAGCTAAAATGTGTCTGATCTCCTTTAATTGGCTGATTTCGCGTGAGTCATTGTAGTACGACCGAGTGCAACTGACAACGGATGTGCGATCCACTGTGTGTTACACTAAAGTATGGACTCTGTGTGGTCATCAAGTGAAAAAACAATTTAGGGTGATTTCAATTATCCCATTAATGTGTTGTCCAGGAAATTTTAGTTTTTTTCCCCCTTTTACTGTAACAAGGAGGGATTTCTTTTTATTAGTGATGTCACGCACTTGGCTTTCCTCAAGTTTGAAATGCTGGTTTGTTTTTGTTGGTAGCTTGATGAAAAATAGCATCGTTTGAGTATGTGTGTGTGGTATGCGTGCGTGCGTGTGTGGTGTGTGTGTGCGTGCGTGGTGTGCGTGCGCATGCGTGTGTGTATGAGAGAGAAAGAGCATTAGAGAGTTTTGTCTTTCTTGGTATGTTTGTTGTATTCACAAGTGCACACACGTGTGTGGGCACTATTAAAACCTTACAAGTCACTATCTATATTGTTAGTGGTCTCAACTCACCAACCATCAATATTTACTGTTTCCTTCAAATGGTACTTGTTGTGGTTTTGTAAATTGCACCTTAGGGTAATTTAATGCATTCTGTAGGTATATTCACATCTCTTCTTTGAATATTTGTGAGATGAAATCTGATATGTAGTGTTCAAAAATTATTTTTATACATCATCTCTGCTTGTTAAATAGCCTGAAGGCAGTTGACTTTATGTCTGCAATAACCAGGGGGTTAATTATGTTTTGTGTATAGTACTTATAAAGTAGATGTTCCTTTTGATGTTTATTCTAAGTACAAAGTTGATTGATATTTTTATTTCATTTTGTACACACTGGTAGGGCCAAGGTAATTGTCAGTTAAAGATTTTCTTGGTTGTAATATGGTGATAGAATCTTTTATATGAATTTAAAAAATGTTTACTCTATTTCATTGGCTGATATTTCACACAAGTCCCGTTCATTTCTTATGTTACAACCTACATCCAATACACTATTCATTATGGATAGAATGGTGTGCTTTAGAAAGAGATTTGTATAAGCAGTCAAAACATCTCCAAAAAGCATTTAAGAAATATCCAAAACCATGCAACTAGGCTTTTTTTACTAAATGTTCGGACTGGGACGAATATTGAACTTTTACCTTTTAATGTTCACTAATAAAATGTTTGAGCAGTCGAAGCTTTGGTGTTAGCTTTTAAGTTACAAGTTTTCTTGCATTCCTTCTTAATTCTTACCTTTTTAATAAGTTTGTAAGCATTTTTAAAATGCATAGCAACCTTTTAGCCATTAGTTGGTGTTTGCCTATACATGATTGCAGTCTAGGTGACACGTCCATTTGTAATCGATCAATCAAATATTTTAGTACTGCTTGTTTTTCATGTACTATCTATCGCTTCATAAGGTGTGTTAAAGCTTCAACTATGGTAGCAACTAAGCTACAATGGTAGCAAGCTAAACTATGATGGTTTAAAAGTGGGCATGGCACACAAATATTGATTGCGAAGAGACGAACATCGATCACACAAGATGAACAAGCAATTGCAATAAAAATAATTACATTTATTTGTAATTCTTTCGTAGGCTATGAATGCATTACAAAGTTTCAAAGGATAGTTACCTAACCTTCAAAACGTTTGAAGTTTTGTCTCAGTATTAGTTTCTGTAGAGCAAGAGTGAAGTACTACCAGCTATTTTTTATATTTTGAATACTCCTCTTGATTTTAAAGTTCCGCTCATGCCTTTTCAGCATTGCAAGCTGCTATATCGATGGTATTCAGTGCCCAGTCATCAATGGCATATGTTATAATGTGTTTGCAGGAGTATAGTTTGTCAACCCATCTTACCGTACTCTCTCTACTATTGCAAAAATGCTGAAAAGAATGGATAATTCCTAATAATATTATGTTTTATATTATCATCATTGTATCTGTACATTAAGAAATCCGTGTAAAAAATGAAATGCTTCATACGTACCATAGATTACAGAGAGGGGGGATAGAAAACTTGCACATGGTACATTAAATTTGTTGTGACAATCATCCTTACACGGTTACTAAATGGTCTCTGGTGATGCTCACTCATGTATCTAGTCGTTCCATCAACTATCCACTGCCTGGTCAAGCTTTATTCCTGTGCACACTCCTCGTCTACACTAGCCCACGAGCATGTCACACACCTTACCAGTGACAGGAATGGAATTGGATAATTCTTGACAGTTTTAACCCTTCATTGATGAATGTCATACACATTAAAGCATCGACGATAAAGTTATCTGGTTGTTGTATGACTAAAAGTGGCAAAACATGTTCAAGTTCATAATGATTTATGCCCTTTGAAATGCGAATTTGTGACACGGCTAACTCCTCAATAGTAATGATTAAGCAGTTCTGCTTCGAGTTTTACAAAGTTGCCTTGTGCTACTATGCATCCCGAAGGAAACAGCTTTTCTTTACAAATGTTCAAAAGAGAGTTTACAAGAGGAACGTAGGTGAGGAATGCGCCTGTAAATATTGGTTTTCTATCCCTGGCCTAACAGCCCTCTATAATCTATGTACTTACTTTGCTTAGAAAAAATTGTTGGAGTCAAATGTCTTAATGTACTCTGTGAAAACAGGCATACATACATACGTACAGTGTGTGAAGGTATGAGGTTGAAGATGTCTGGAGTCAATAGTGTATGTGTGGTAGAGAAACTCGAAACCTGTTAATGTGGACAGTAGAAAGCGAGAATGCTTGGATAATCTGCTTGTTCCTAAGCATGTAAGCTTATCTGGAAACCTTGACTATCAGGAGACACCACATTTCATTTTACTCTATAGAACTTTTCTGCAGTAGCTGATGGTCTCAGAACAAGTTTTCCTCTTCCATATGGGAGTTGTAAAAAGTTTCAATACCCAACATCTTTTTCCTGTAGTTGTACAGAGTTTTAGCCTTTTAACAATTCTGTGCGGGAACAAATAAAAGACCTGTGGAGAATAAATCTTTGTCCTTGACTTGTTGTGAATGTTAAGAGAGGTTTTGCTACGCATGGTTCACTAAACAAGAGGGGTTTTTGATTTGAGATACTTTTTCATTGGCCACTTGATGACGATCCATTAAACCATTAAAATTCTGGAATATCAAGTGCTGTTTTTGTCCATTAGGCTTCCAATGCTAACCACATTGAAGCTTTATAAATTAATTGCATTCCTATACAAAGGAAGACCTCAATATACTAGTGTTGTACCGTATAGCTAGTAATTTTTGAAAGGTTTTTATTTTCGGATATTTCGAAGAGGCCCTTCTCTTCAAAAATAAATTCCCACGTCCGGTTGTTTTTTGAAAATAAATTCCCACAAGTGAAAGCAACCGTCCAACTTTCGGCGATTCGTTCGTGTATTCCTCGAGTTTTAGCTCAGTATTGCTAATGATAATGGGTAAACTGTATCATTACTGTACCAATAACCAGAAAACAGGTGATCCAGAATTGGAATTGATGCTGCCTGCTATAGAATCTATGGTAGGATAGCTAACTATGATCTAGCGTGATCGTGCCAGTGAATTCACTTCACCCGAGACTCCCTCAGTCTTCTCTCCAGTGCACAGGAATGGGGATTATTCCATCAGTAAGTTAGTTTTCGGCAAACATTCACTCACCTTCATAATTTGTGACATGAATATCCGTTTATTTGAAATCCATCTGGACTTCGAAATATGCACTCTTCGAAATTAAAATCTTTCGAATTTCAGATTTTGTTTCTTGTGTGAAAATTTCTGTTTCGAAAATAACCTGCTATACAGTATATACTTTTTGGTACAGAGAATTAAAAATTTATGCAACACAAAAGTCACTGGAAAAATTGTCCTTTCACGGCATCTATCAAAGTATGTGGTTACAAAATCAGTAACTTTTTCAAAGTATCTTTGTTTCATTGTATATAGCAGTGATAAGTACTTAATAGTTACTATGAGCCCGGGTAACATTGCATGTAGTTTACCCAGCACAACTTTCTCCCAATGGAATACTCTACCATACGGCGTGCACCGCGGTTTGCTAAATACATAAGATACTGAAATGAAAGGTAATCAAGGTTCAAATTCTTGTAGGGTATCTTATGATATCTACTTCAGCAAAGAAATACATGTATGATGTATTCCCTCTATTCTGGAGTCCTTTGGGCCATGGTAACGTGTTCCTATATATAGTAATGAGGTGTTCCAATTTCAGGGGTCTAAGTACACCAATAAAATGGGCCTACGGGAACTGTCTTCCAAGTTATTCTGTTTTTGTACGGAGCCATTCAACCCTGCTCAAATGTTGACTTGATGTGTGGTGTGTGTGGTGCCTTACATTTTGTGGTGTGTCTGTGGTATTTAGTGGAGTGTGCATGTGGTCTGTGTGTTGATATGTGTGGTAGTAGTTGAATGGTTGCCTAACCAGCTGCGCATATTTTTGTACTTGGTTGTCAACTTTCTGAATAAAAATTTATTTTTGTACAGACATTTTGTATGTGTGTATTTATACTTTTACTGTGGAGAGATTTATGATGTATGCATGGAAAGAGAAGATTAAGGATTCATGTATATGATTACACACAGCACGGCCGAGTGGTTAAAAGTACTTGCCTGATTATCACATGGTTCCAAGTTTGATGTTTGATAATGATGTTCCCTCCTTCAGGAGCAAATTTTAGTATTCACAATGCTCTAGTTTATCCATCTGTATAATGGGGATCTGGGGACAATTGGATGGCATAGCAGACTTCTGATAGTAACAAAGCATACATGTAGTCTGGTATCTCTGTGGGTTACTTATCCTGTCCCCCCCTGTGAAGATTTGCCTGCAGTGCCCAATAGTTCACACAACTGCCAAAACTTTTGTGTTTGTTTGAGCGAGTGAGTGTGTACTCATTTATCTAACATGCATGCGCACATGTGTGTTGTGTTACTCTGTGTGTGTGTGTGTGTGTGTGTGTGTGTGTGTGTGTGTGTGTGTGTGTGTGTGTGTGTGCATGCTTGTGTGGTATGTACGTGCGTGTGTGCGTGCATGTGTGTGTGGTATGTGCGTGTGTGTGTAGTGTTTGCGTTTGTGTGTGCCTAGGGTGTGTGTCACTGTGTGTGTGTCACTGTGTGTGTGTCACTGTGTGTGTGTGTGTCACTGTGTGTGTGTGTGTGTGTGTGTGTGTGTGTGTGTGTGTGTGTGTGTGTGTGTTAGTATCCACATTTCACACATACAAGTTCTACACTTTCAAGTCATCACTAATTATAATTACTTTCCATTACTATATAATGCTATACAGTTAATACTGTATAATGTTACTCTGGTGCAGTGTAGGGTGTTCAGGCACATAGCAACGCTCCGTGACAACTACTAGTAGTGCTGGTGTAGGGTGTCACGTTACTGAATACCTTGTGTGATTAGTGGTTGCCATGAGATGTGCCATTTGAAATGTTGTTTGTGCCAGTTTGAGACTGTGTTGGAAGAATGCAGTGATCACATTTAATTTAATAGGACAGATGATAATAATTTAGTTATCTGTAACTGATATCTACATGTATATGGGGGGGTTACTACTTGTCACCAGTGAAAACTGGTTATTCAAGCTGTTAAATTAGGCCTAGTGAGTCTCTAGCATAGCAGGGTGTACCTGTAATGTAGTGTCCCATTGTTAGCTGGCAAGATCAATCCTCCCATGGCTCTGGGCAGTTTCTCTGGCTGCTGTTTGCCTCTGATGTGTTACTAGACAGCCTCAGCAGTACACAAACGACACAGCCATGTACATGCAATACTCACATGATACAAGGGTCTGCAAAGTTCTTGCAAATTCCATACTTCAGACGTTTACACATGAGCGTTATTGTTCTTACTTTTATCTCGAGATTAATCAACATGAGTGTCATCTACTAGAACTGCCTATTCGTATCTACTGGTGGGTATTCAAACTCAATACGGTGCACTAGTTCATGTAGACACAGATTTGTATCTTGTAATTAAAAATTTTGTACATGTGCATATAATGCAGTTCAAATTTCCTAGGCGTAAAAGTGATGTTAACATGAAACTACACTAGCTACCATATCATATTCGAACTTGTAGTAGACGACATTCATCTTGAGATAAATGTAAGAACAATAACACATCATGTGCAAACTTTTGAATTATGGAATTAGCAAGAACTTCATAAACCTCTGTACACTATGTATTGTCTTTCTGTCCCTTGAGATATTAAATTATTTTCATTGGAGTCAATCTTAGTGGCCACAAATTAATAGTGTGATTGTCAAGTATGTGCTAATTAGTCATAGCAGCTGGTGAACTTGTGTAGTGTGTTGGATCAACAGAAACATCTTATGATACTATGGAGTTAATTTATTTTTACTTGAAATATTCTGTAACATTTATGCAAGCAGACTTTCACGAATTGTGGCACTTGACATGACCTTTTAGATTGTCGCTCACTTTAGTGCTCTTGTGATTTTGTTTAGCTTGTAAATATGTATATTCCAAATTTGTGTTATTTGAGAAAGCAGATAGTGTTCTTGTTATAGTAGGGTTGAAGGTGTACTGTATAGATGCATTTCCTTGTTAAATAACAACATAAAACTGTAAACTTATCTGTGGTGTAGATTGTTGTATACACCAGTTCTCACCTCCTTGTTACAGCTGCAGTGCACCAGCTTTGTATCTTGGTAATGTTGATGGCAGCTGCTACTTTGAATGACAAGGCTTTGTTGCTAGGTTGATGGACTAGTTTTCTTAGTTTCTGGGGCACATTGTGTAGGGGTGAGGCGACTATTTGAAGAAGACATGGCTTGTCTTTGAAGTGGAATTTCTTCTAATGAGTGCTGTGTAGGTGTTGTAACAGCTCGCTGTATGGGTGTTGTAACAGCTCGCTGTATGGTAGCAGGAACAGGCATTTACAAAGTGTAGCCACAAGAGTTGCCTCTAAATTTTTAACTGAGGTGCAATGAAGTTCAATACCGTATGGAAGATATTGCTTTTGTGTCTAAAAATAGTGGACTCCACAGTAACGAATTTCAGATTCTTAGCTAGTAATTACATTACTTTTTTATTAACTGAATTAATTGACAATTTGGCAGAAAATTAATTATTGATTAGCAGTAATTTGTACAAGTTGGGCGCCTGGTTTTATAATGGTACCAAACACCGACTTTTTCACTGTTACACGTTCTGGGTAGTGTAGAGTACCTTTCCAGAGTATCGTATGTAAGCTTTAGTGGTATGGAAGCTATGATTGGCCCATTTGCAAATTGCATTGCTCACTTTTCAAGATGCTAATTCAATCCCCCCCCCCCCCCCCCCCCCCTGTAGTACATAACTCATGTGCCATACACAGAATGATTTCTTACTCCCACTGAACAGGGGAATCTAGTGGTGTATAGGTTTTATTGATTTGAGGTTTTGTTTGGTATATACCAAAGTGATTAAAATGTGCATAAATTATTTGTTGCGCTTGTATTTTTACTCACGTATACTTTTTTATAATGCTGTGAAAACGAATGGTTTTTGCTCCGCGGGTCACATATTAAACTTGTACACTATGTACTAACAGAACTTGCTCTATAAATAAGTAGTTTTTGATCATGATTGTGTCTAAGAATCTGGGTCAAAAGTATTCATTGTTGAGAAGGTGTGCTGTTATTGGTTGCTATGGTAGAACATTTGAGATGTCATGTACATTAGTAGACAAGATGTTTGATTATACATTGTCACACTAATTTGACAATTTATTGTTTGCTTAGATGTCAATTATAATTGACTGTTTTGAATACTTTGGCTTGTCAGTGTAGTGTGCGTGCGTGTGTGCGTGCGTGCGTGTGTGTAGTGAGGCAGCATAGCCAAGTGGCTAGAGCGTCGGCCTGGTAATCGAAGAGTTCCAGGTTTGTTGCCTGGTCATGCCAAGTTGCTATTGTTGTTGTTTCCTTGAGCAAGAAATTTACTCAATCTTCCCGGCTGTTTAAATGAGTATCTGGTGTTTACTAGGGAAGCTGTCCTTGTCTCGCTTAGTGGTGTTGGAGTTGTTGTGGAACTTAGTGTTCCATGACCTTTTTCCGTGAGACCTTCACATTCCTCCTGTGGGGCCATGGGTTTTCCTGCACAAAACTTGAGTACCTGAGTGGTGTACAGGTATCCCAGTGCTGGATCACTGGGCATCAGTAGTTGTGTTCACACAGCTGCCGGAAGATTTTTCTTTTCTCTGTGTATATACGGTAAGGTTAATGCGATGTAATTCGGCGATTCAACCAGTGGTCGCCAGGAAGTCAGCCATCAATGGGTTGAATTAAAATGGAGTTGCGAATGTGTTAATTAATATACCTGGTTCTGGAAAATAAATAATCTTTGTAAGCACTGTTAGTGTATGCAAATCCATTGTTCTCACCCTCTATATGATTTATTGTAAACACAATTAAATTATGGAGTTTGTTTAATAGTACTAGGTGTTACCAATAAACTGGCTCGTGTTCACAATTTTATGCTTTACTGGGCAGGATAATTTCTTGTACCATGTCGTTGTACACATGTAGTGGTCTTTGTGTTGGAATGATCACTCTGCATGATGGTAGACATCTGTGTTCCCATGAACGTGTATGTGTATCTGCACGTGTCTGCGAGTCTGTTTGGTGTAGCAACTACCTCATGCGCTCGCACTTGTGTGTGTGTGTGTGTGTGTGTGTGTGTGTGAGTGTATTTGTGTGTGTGTGTGTGTGTGTGTGTGTGTGTGTGAGTGTATTTGTGTGTGTAATTGAAATTCCTAGGTGTCAACTGTGGAAGCAGCCCACCATCAGTGAGTGAGTACCTGGTGTTAGCTGGGGAAGCATATGTTAACTGTCCATGTCTCATATAACAGGCAAAGGTCTAGGTGAGACTTCGGGTGCACCTGTGAGACATGGTACGGCATCTCTGTGGGTTACTAGTCACTGCCCCAGGAAAATTTGCTTGCGCTGACTCTGGCACCTGAGTAGTCTGGTTCACTGGGTAGGAGGACCATAGTAGCATGGTAGCCGAAAGCTTGCTTGTGTGTGCATGCGTGCGTGCGTGTGTGCGTGTGTGCCTAATTACCTTAGCCAGACCTTTGAGTTCCTCGTCTTTAACCCTTTATTACCGAAGTTTTTTTTACAAAACCGCAAGTGTGAAAACTTTTATGGCTTGTGTGAACTGTGGGCGATACGAGTGGACCCCACCCATTAATTAACCCATCAAGCTATATACCGTTTGATAGCCATCTCTCTCTTCTACCAACACAGCTAGAATACTTACAGATCACACACACAACTCACGTGCTATGAAGCGAAGAAAGCGTATCTTCTCCGTATTGCCATGGCATTGAAAGATGGGCGCCACCATCTTACTAATCAACGCGATGACATCACACTATTTATTTTTAGAATCCTTATCACGTGGGGAATGGAGTAATTCCAACTAAAGCCTCCTAGTAGCAGGGAGAAGGCGAACATGGAGTTTTAAACAGGTATTATTGTTTTGTATATGCTATTTTATATTGCCAAGTGCCATAACTTGCCCATGCTTCTTCCTATCGCCGAACGGTAAACTTCATTAAAAACGCCCGGTCCTTCTGAGCAGTTTGGTAGCAATTTCAGCTTCGTAGCCCCTAGGAAAAAGGAGTTATGGCTCTGTTTATAAAGGGCACTCGTTATGGCAATATATTAGCCATTCGATAATAAAGGGTTAATTCGTTACATTTAGCACAATTCTTGCTACACTAGACTGGCCTACGCTGGGTTCCTAAAACCTGGTTGCTATATACTAATACCCCACTGTTCACTCTATGACAACATTGTTATATATTTAAGATGGTTTTCGAACATCTCTGTTAATTGGGTGTTCAATTAGAGTCCTTTCCATTAATTGTACAGAGATGTTAAGCTGTTCATGTGTGGATGAACTAATGTACTTTATTGTCCAAGCAATTGTGTTGACACCAGATGGCTGTTTTTGAGACGCTTGGTTAACTGAAGATATAATTTACATATTGTGGTGTAAATACTAATAGTTACTTTTTTGCCACTAATTTAGGGGTGTAACATGTATTTCTAACCTTTATTGTGCCATTCTTTTCATGGGCAATGTTGGGAGGAGGTAACATGCTACATTATCATGAACCACGATAGTGGGTTCATAATAGGGATCGCCCATGTTTTTTTTTTGCAAAAATCCTAATAGAACGCTCACCTAAAAACCACCTTGAAAAGCATCCTTCAACTCAAACCAACCCTGTGGTGGCTCTTTGCAATGAGTATAGGTCCACTAGTAAGTATCAAGTGAAAAGGAAACAGTATATGTATTTCAAACAAAACTGAAATTTGCCTGTTTGTAGATATTATTATTCATAATATTATTCTTTCACAGGTATAGCGAAGTTTACCAGGAGAATCCTGGGATAAAAAGTAGCAAGGCTTGCTGAATGGATCATTGTGCGTGTCCATGACCTATTTTTGATTTCGTTTTTGGATAGAAACAGCTTTCTTCTTGCCAAAACGCCATTACGCTCAAGAAGCCATACAAGATTACACTCAAAGTTAAGTTTTTTAGCGTACACTGCTTGTGGCTAATAGAATCTGTCTTTATTAAACTCAGTATAGGCCAGGAAGCTTAATCTGGGCTGATGACTTTGTTGCAAGGTGGTTTTTTTCGCTCTGTGATTATTGTACGTGGGCGGTTATCCAGATTAAATATTCAAATAGAGCAGTCATGTAAATACTCTAATAATGCAGTCAAGTGTATAACAACAATCTTTGCACTGAATTTGACAGCTAGTAAAGGCACCAGTAATGTAAATTGTAGCTCATATTGGGAGAATCTCAGTCTGTATGCACATTGCAATTTAATCAGTTTCATGTTTGTACTGAAACGTTGACGGCGTTACCATGCAGAATGCAAAATTACACTATTCACCACAGAAATCCATGTTAATTTGTACACATGATATTGTAGTCAATAGCGTGAGAAGATATTGCTGAGGAGATGATATGTTCCAACAACTTACAGCAAATACCAGTCAATGATATAGGTCTATAGTTCGATGGATTAGTACACGGGCCTTTCTTGTATACTGGTGTTACATATGCCCTCTTCCAGTCTGAAGAGAGTTCACCCTGATGTATAATGTAGTCAAGTGTATAACAACAATCATTGTACTGAATTTGACAGCTATTAAAGGCACCAGCAATGTGAATTGTTGCTCATATTAGGAGACTCTCAGTCTGTATGCACATTGCAATTTGATCAGTTTCATGTGTGTACTGAAATGTTGACAGTGTTACTATGCAGAATGCAAAATTACACTATTCACAACAGTCTTCATAATCCATAATAAATAGTACACAAACTAGATGAATAAAAAATTGGAAATTTTAAAATGGGAATAGGGACCGCTGAAAAAAGCCACGAAACAAGAAGGGATCGCTGGGGTGGTAATGTAAACCACAAATCCCTATTTTGACTCACTTCAAAATGACAGAGCATGTAACTAAAGATTTATGACAGAGAGTCAAAATAGGGATTTGTGGTTTACATTACCACCCCAGCGATTCCTTCTTGTTTCGTGGCTTTTTTCAGCGATCCTTATTCCTATTTTAAAATTTCCAATTTTTGTTCATCTAGTAGTTAAGACGAACTGACAAGGTTTGTAAGTTGTGCCTGACAGTTGAGACAAGTGGCTGGCACTACACAGAAACCTTAAAACCTCCCAGTTTATTTTGGGGTTGGCTTGTTTACCACACTACAACATCAACACACAACTTAATTAAATGTCAAATACCATACCTGTATGTCTGGCCTCCCCCACATCATTATAGTAAACAGTGCCACTACTCAGGATTGTATTCTTTACCCTCACTTCAAGGATAAATGCTACATAGCCAGTAGTTCATAGCTTCCGCCTTCATAAGCGCAAATGTTTTTTTCTAGTATGTGTCCATCCCCTACTTCATCAGTGGACACCTTTTCCACCTTTTCCATTGATAATTACCTCAGCTACTCCTCAGTAATTATTGACGTCACCTCAGGTTTTTAAATCCTCGAAAACACCTATTACGAGTGTCTAACTATTACTTAGAGGGTAACCAGATGTGAAAATGTTTGTAGGTAGGTGCTGATGTAGTCAGCTAACCAAACTGTATAAACACTGTTGTAATTTGTACCTGAGGCTTGCTAAGCTTTGGTGCTTTTATTGAGGTAAATATGGCTGCTTTGTAATTTTAAATTAGCTCCAGAAAAGCAGCCTAACAATAACGCTACAACCTTTTATGTATGTTATGCCTTCTATCAAGTGTATTCTAATACAGCTATACAGTCAGTGTATTAGTATGGTGAGCTTTTATTAAAATACTCAAACCCACAATCAATTCCCACAACCATAGGTATATAATAAGTGAAGTGAGGTGAGCTTTTTAGATCGAGATACTCTAATATAATATTTTTTGGAGAAACTTCTGCTTACTTTTGTAAGTGGGGGTTTTAAAGTACTAATGTAAAATTGATACCAATTGGTAGCTGCCAATGCATGATTTTCTTAACTGTGTCTGTTATTTAGCCTGCAACACTATGATGAGAATGTTAATTGTTTAACCCTTTGGAATATGAAATAATGTTTAACTGTGTACTGTAGGCAGAGTGCCAGGCTTCTATTACTGCACAACGGGTGACCGTATTCCAAATGACTTCACACAAATTTTCTATTTAGAGGACTCTTATATTTTCGAGTATTATGACCAATGGCGATCGAGATTTTGGAGGTTGATATTGAAGCTAACAAACAAGATATCGAGGCGAAACTACCAGGTTTGGTTATTACAGCAAAGAAACAATAGCAAAACTTTGGAAACCAGCTGAAAAATTCTAACCCGGCATTAGAGAATAGATTTTATACCCTTATAACTGTACCTGTTAGTTTTAGGTCAATATCTTCTTCCAGGATTAAATAGTGATTTGAATCTTTTAAAGCCCCATTGGAGCCCTCACTCAAAATTGTTAGAATACCCCAAATAGCCGCGACCATTTTATTTTGTGACGTCATTTGGAATATGGTCTATTCTTATACATGTAATAGTTGTAACACGCGCATGAGGGCTTTGCCTGATATGTATGCCTGAGGACCACAGGCATACATATCAGGCAAAGCCCGAATGCCAATCACCCAAGCCAATACGAGTCCAGCCACTGGATATATTATATATGCATACCTAAAATTTTTGATTATGGGTCAGCAGCTAGTAAGTATATTCTGGTTACATTCGGTTATGATAAACGAACATATCCTAGAGATATCACGGAGAATTTCCCTTACACGAGTTTAATGTTTTAATCAGTGCTATTGAATTGTTTATGGAAAAACTACGCCATTTACTAAAGGCCTAGAAAGGTAAGTTTGCTTGTAGAGTGGTAGCTTCGTGATGGGGGCGTGTTCATATTCGAAAACGATTGATGAATAAGCTATAGCACTAGTTTTCACCTTAGCCCAACATTTTTCAACTCGTAGGATGGCAAGGATAACAAAACGCTCTCCGCCTGAGTTGTTTTTTCGTAGCGAAATCCAAGTCGTGCATCCTATTCACGTGAGTGTTGATCGATCCCCACAATCGATTTCAGCATCAACGTCTATATAATCACTGCCCAGTTGTAGACCGGCTACATTTCATATGTAGCCTGGCTAGCTGGGCTACATACGAAATGTAGCCCGGGTGGTTCCTTTGATCTGAGGTGTGAAAGTGTTACATGAAATAAAACTTTATTTCAAGCACTACAAGAACATGTAAACAATTTTACACAATACTAATGAGTACTATTGATACGTAGCAATGAATGGTAGACATTGTCTTCACTGGAACTTGGCGGTGTTTTAAATTTTACGAGTGTCCATTTAAAAATCACGTGATCTATTGTATACCACTTGATTCAGTAGTGCACAAGGATTCTAATGGCGTTTAGTTTAAGGCCATAGTGTTAAGTATGGCGAAGATATGCCTCAATTAGTGATCCAGTGTACAGCCATGGTAGAGATTTCGTGAAGAAGTCTGTTTTCTAACTGTTGTGATGAACAGCGTTTTACTCAAATTCTTCGATGCTTGGTGCTGTTTTATTGGGAAGTTCATGGTAAGTAACGTGGTGGCTGTGGGATCTTCCTGTTGTTAATACCTGAGAAGTTATTCGAGTTTGTATAAAGGCATGCATCAAAGCCTTAATATAGGTATAGGCTTACGGGTGTCAGAGGGTTAATTGTGGTGAATGGGTTGAAATGATACGTATGCTTTTGCTTGGTAACAAAAACATATTGTGCTTATCTGTGCTATTGAGCTATTGTTTCTTTAGCCTCTTTGGGAATACTGTGTGACATGTTTTATGTAAAGGCTGATTGCTGTTGGCCATGTGTTAATCAGATGGGCTGTTTTTTTTAGGCCAGCAATTTCTATCTCTCTCAGAAACAATCGTAAAAGTGAGTTATTTGTGTACCATAATGTTAAATCAGGTATGTGCCCGCTGTGGGTGTGCTATTTATTAGTCTCCTGAAATTGTTAGCATGGTATGTGTATTTTCTTTGTCTGTCTGCATTCCATTCTTTCCTTTTGATGTGGTATAATAATAGAGTTGTTCCAATTACATTAGTAAAAAGTATTCTTATAGCTACAGTATCAATATGATAAGTGTGCATGCTGTGCGTTGTGTGCGCATGCATGAGTGCGTGCGTGTTTGTACAAGATTACTCATTAGGGTTGAGACAAATAGTTCAAAGCTTCGCTCGCTTTCATTACATTCGGATGCTGCTTTACCCCACCAAAGCCGCATTACCATGGATACTAACAAGTTAAACCAGTTGTGAAAGTATTTTGTCACTCCTTGTGGAAGCTACCATTTACGTATTTTTTGGTGTAGTTATAGTTTAAACAATGCTTATATTGGAGCGATAACAAAGTGTAGGAGTTTGTACTATAGTGTACACCCTAATAACCATCAATTAATTGTTGATATGACATTTGTAACAAAGATTCAAAGCTTTGGTAGCATTTTCAAAAGAAGATTTGGAGGATGTATTTATACAGGTAGATTTGTTCCAACCCTATTACTAGAGGTGTACCGATATGGGTTTTTGGCATGTACCGATATCCGATATTGATGCAACCAAAAGAAGCCGATAACCGATAGTCGATCCGATATTTGCATTAATATTTTAAGAAGCAAACGAAAATGTACATTTACCTACCGTACAACAACATGTGCATGTATTCATTGCCTGTGGTGGTATACAGCTTGGGTTTCTATTGTGCAATCCGGACAATTAGGCGCCTACAAACATTTTTATGTATACTCCCATGAATGAAGCGCATTACTCCGCATTCTAATGACTTGTGAGAAAGCTGGTACAGCAAGTTTCCTTGGTTAACCTGTGATCCTTCTTTTATTACAAAGGTACTCTATAACAGCTTCATTTGTAAAGACTGTGATAAGCTTTCCAGCAACAAACACTAGAATCGCATGTAATTATATGGCTTCTCGTAGCGTAACACTTGTTGCAGAGTAAACAATAAGCTAGAGCCACAAGAAAACCAATGCATAATCCAAACTTTTGCTACTGTGTAAATATCGGTAGCGATATTGGTCCTCCTGCTGTTCTGTACCGATACCGATATTGGTGAAAAAATACCATATCGGTGGCCGATATTGTAGCCGATCCGATTATCGGTACACCTCTACCTATTACAAGTACAAGTACATGTGTATTGTGTTGTTTGTTGGTGTGTGGATGTGGTGTATCACGGGCTTGAGCATATGGTGTAGTAGCTAATGGAAGCACCTTTATCACTGTGTGTGATGGAGATCAGAAAATCTTGCAAGCTAAGAGAAGGGGCTTACAGTACCATGTATACACATTACTATCTTGTTTTCTTTTTGTTTGTGGCAAAGCTTTCTGCGTGCGGTTACTGTTTGTCTTTCCCCAGGTAGTTTGTTATCTGATTAGACATTGTTATATGTATCATCAGGATGTATGCTGTATGCATAATCTACATTGCTGTGTAGGGGGATGTTCTCCTGTCTTGCTAAATCGTTTAAACTGTACAAGGCGCATCTGGTTATATGTTTGCATTTATGCATAGTTGTAAACAAATCACTTTACCTATTTGTGTTTTTTTTCATTTTCTGTTAGTAAAAACAGATTTTGTGAAGCTGGTGAACAAAATTGAATTACCATTAAACACTTATAACATTATTCCTGATTGTGCATCACTTAAGGTGTATAAGAGTGATTTTCCAATTTACTAGTCTTGCTATCACAGCATAGCTGAAAATCTGCATGAATTGCAAAGCATACATCATCAAAAATACTTGTAAATAAGTACCTCATTGGTAGGTTGGTGTACAATGTGTTAGTGGTTTAGTTATAGTATGCACAATCAATACTACATGTACCCTCGAAATTTTTGCTAAATTCTTCCGAGGTTGCAGGTATGTTATGTAGTGAAGAGAAAGATAGTTTGTAAAAAAAGTAATGAGACTTTCAAGTAAGGCCCTTTTTAAAAATATAATTAAATATGTACAAGACATGTAATGGTTAGTTATTTGAGTAAGTTTCAGCCCTATTACAAACGGAAGCTCATTGTGTTCAAGGTACAGCAGAGTTTTGTGTACATCTGTTATAACACCTTAGTATCATATTCATCATTGGCTCACGGATCTGTTTAAAGTGGATCCCATATACTATAGGATGGAAGAACGGAATAAGGAAGATGATATTTGGTTTAACAACATATTCCATGATGCTATCGTAGACTGTACCAGCTAGCAGCACCCTTCCCAGGATATAGAGGATGATGAAGGCTAAAGTGATGAACGAATTTCCCAGTAAAATGATCAGTAGTGTGAGTATTGGCTTCATATGCTTCCGTATTTGTCGTCGTTTCTGTTGCAAGGCCTCTACTTGGTTGGTAGCCCCTGATAACCTGGTCTCCTTTTGGACCTGCTTGCGTACCTGATAAGCTTTGATAGCTAAGTATATGTTGAGTAGTGTAGTGATCACAGCCTCCATAAAGATGGGGATAGCATAAGTTAGAATTGCTTTTAGAAAGTCTATTCCTTCACTAAGACATACACCATACTCTGGCACTTCATGACCACTCTTAGTAAAGAGTATGTGAACTGATATTGCTAAAGCCAGTAGCCAAGATATACAGATCATACCAGTAACAACATGTTGGTTCATGATACGCTTGTATTTGAAAGGAAAGCCAATAGCTACCACCTTGTCGATGGATATCATTATGAACGTAGTGTGGTAGGCTATTACTGGATGATAAGTGAAGTTTAGCAGACTGCAATTGATGAAGTTTTCTGTGCCGGCAGCAAATGCGATGTACATAATACTGGCAGGGATTAAACTCCACAGTGCCAACATGACATCAGCAATCATCACGTTGGCTACAAGGATGTTGTGAGGTCGGTGTAGTCTCTTTGTCTTCTTGATGGTAACACAAACCAAACTAGCCATCGATATAATGATCAGTGTTGAGGTCAACTTGAACACCAATGAGATATAAGGGAAGGGTCCATGAAGACTAGGTCCTTCTTGATTGGTGATGTTGGTTGGATAAGCTCCAGAACCACTGGCCATCTTTACCTACTTTATCAACTGAAATGCCACATCGACTACAACTTGGCTTTGAATTGTATCAATGTGCTAAGGTACAGAATGGATGAAACATGTTTGTAGTTCACACATAAGAACAGTTTGATAGTTAGTGCCATGTGAAGGAATTTGTGTTATATCTCATTATCAATGTCAAGCTGATTGTGTTTAAAATGCCGTTTTGCTAAATATTTTTTTCATTTTTGTTTTCTGTAGTTACATGCAGTTTTGAACATGACATTTCTTTACTGTTGAACAAAATTTCAATTATTATACTTGCAGCTGTAATCACTATACGCTGACTACAATTTTGACATGCTGGTATTCTTTCCATTGTGCAGCTACCTGGAAGTTCCAGCAGAGTTCCTCTTTCTCTTGCTGGACCTTATTGTGGGATTGCTATATCGTTCGTTAAAACTTTCTTTCAAGTTGAATTGACTCTTATTCAAATACTTAAAGTAATCAAATTACATTGTGTTTTATACAATTCAATTATACACGTAGCTACATATAGTGTTCAAGTGTCACTCTGTTTTACTACTCACATGGGAGGTATTCACTTCAACCCTATGGAGTAACCACTGCTGTGTTTTGTTTACACCTGTTGTAGCAGTTTAGTATAATCTTCATCAATGGTTGACGAATTTCTTTGAAATAAATTCCGTACACTATAGGATGGAAGAGTGTGCTAATAAATACAATATTTGGAGTGATTAAGTCGTCTACTATCTCGTAATAGACTGAGTTACGTAGTGATCTTCTGGGGATGTGAGTACCAATGAATATTATACTGAGGAAGGAATGTGCTATGAAAATTACGAACAAGGTCTGTATTGGTTTCATCTGTTTCTTGATCGTGCGAAGCTTATGTTTCAAGTCCTCAACTTGGTTGGTTACTGCTGCTAACCTGGTCCTCTTTTGGATTTCTCTGTGAAACTGGTAAGCTCTTATCGCCATGTATATGTTGAGCATGGTGGTGATTAGAGCTTCCAATAAGATAGCAATTACATAAGGCAAGATGATGATGATGAATTCAGTTCCGGTGAAGATGCATACTCCATATTCAGCAACTTCAGTACCACCCTTAGTTATAAAGAGAGTGTAAAACGGAGCTGCTATAGCCAGTAGCCAGGAAAGAGTGATCATTTTATAGACAGCACGCTTCATAATATTTTTATGCTTCAAGGGATATGCAATGGAGATCACTTTATCAATTGAGATCATTACAAATGTTGTATGGTAGACAATCACCGGATGGTACACAAAGTTTAATATACCACAATGGATCACATTTTTTCCAGCAGCATATGCAATAATAGCAATACTGGTAGGTATGGTATCCCATAGTGCCAGCATTATGTCAGCGATCATCACGTTGGCTACAAGGATGTTGTGAGGTCGGTGTAGTCTCTTTGTCTTCTTGATTGTAACACAAACCAAACTAGCCATTAATATAATGATCAGTGTTGAGGTCAACTTGAACATCAAAGAGATGTAAGGGAAGGGTCCGTGTATTGTTGGTCCTTCTTGATCGGTTATGTTGCTTTGATTGTTACCTTGATCATCCCTTGATCCGGAGTAAGACATCTTTAGATGTTCTTTCAGTTAAACTACCTTCAGAATCTTGTACTGCACAAATGTGAGAAAATAAAGAGTTGATACAGCTTTTTGTGTAGCCTCAGTACAAAGAAAAGTGTTACAGAAACACTGTGTTAAGGTTTTGTGTTAAACTACTTCTAACAGATGGTGTCATGATGAAACTACTTTGTTTTTAATAGCAGTTTTCTTGTGTTGATGTGACATATTTGCACTTAGTTAATATTTCCTAACTAGTGTACTCAGTGTGGGTTTTGTCTAATCATCAGGCTTGTAAAGATTATGTAACAGTTGTATTGGTACAATTTGGTATCTGTAGAATTTATTTACATCTACAGAGGTGATGAAGTGAATGAACACAGTGATGGAATTTTTAATTTAACTCTTAAGTTGCTTTCAACTTTTAATGCAAATCCGGTTAACTTAGCAAAATATCCCTGTAACTTCAAAGATTTTTTTATAAAACGATGAAGATTGGCAACAGACATGTGTTTGGTCATTGATGAATGGTGAATCGACCAACTGTTGTTTGTAGTGAATGGATCAACTGGCGATGAGTTATGGATCATTTTCCAGAGAGATATGTAAAGGATTTGTGTGCTGATGAAATGAAATTTATTTTCATGGAAACATTTGGCTCTCATACTTTTGTTGTAGGGTAAAATCTGTAGATACGTATCCTTATAACATCACAAGTAAAATGATATTGATTATGTAGCTATAGGCTAAATACTTAAAAAATTACAGCAGTTAGTCTCGTGTGTAACAGCTGATATGTTGGCCTTTGCAATTTTAACCCTTCAAATTATCTAGAGTTTGGGTGTTAAAAACCCTATAAATTTTGCACACAATGAAGCCAAGCACAATGCTTCAGATGAAATTATTATTATACATGAAATGTAGGCTTGTTTAAACAGTTTTGCACAGTGCAAATTAATATCTTGCAATGAACTGTAGACATCTTTATTGAATCTGATACTATTTTTGATATTACACTGCCATTGTGTGATCATGTGATCTGGTGTACCGATGGATTCAGCAACACCAATGATCAAAGTGGTTTTTATGTTCATTGGTTAATGGTATATATATGTTGTATAACATTCATGTTTTGTTTTTTTTTGGAGTTAAGGATTAAACAGGTGTGTGCATGAATATATGTTTTGTTTTACCATTTCCAGCAGATAAATTGGTTAGGTAGATTGCCTAGTGGTTATAAGTTCAAGTGCTAACTATGTAAACATCCTGATGTGGCATGCCATGCCTTTCGTACATCACTCTGTGTGTGCTGCGCGTACGCATGATATGTTTACTTACGTTGATACTCTTGCGTTTGTTATGTACAGCAAGAATTCTTAAAATACATTAGAAGACACAATGGAGCTCGTAATATTAATGGCTGTCCAATACATATAGGGGTACATTTTGGATAATCAAATTATAAGACACATAGTAACCATACAACTAAGATATTGAATGTCAGCAGCAGCCATTGCAACTAGTTCTCAGGCCTGTGGAGTAACCACAGCAGTGGCTTGCCTGCACCTGTTGTACCAGTGTAATACCAGCTTCATCATTGGCTCACGGATTTGTTTGAAATGGATCCCGTATACTATGGGATGGAGCAATGGGCTGCAATAGATGATGTTCGGCCTAACAACATACTCCATGATGTTGTGGTAGACTGAATTGGTGACCAAGAACTGCCCAGGAATGTGTATCGATATGAACACTAAACTGATCAACGAATTTCCCAGTAAAATGATCAGCAGAGTGAATATTGGCTTCATGTGCTGCCTGATTTTGCGTCGCTTCTGTTGTAGGGCCTCAACTTGGCTGGTAGCTCCTGATAGCCTGGTCTCCTTCTGGATCTGCCTGTGAACCTGGTAAACCTGGTAAGCCAAGTACACATTGAGTGTCGTTGTGGTCAAAGCTTCCGTAAAGATGGGAATGGCATAGGTTAGGATGACCCGAAGGAAATCTTTTGTGATGAGGTCACATATTCCGTACTTGGGTAGTTTAGCATTTTGACGAACAAAGAATGTATGAATCGAAGCAAATGCGAATAGCCAGGAAATGCAGATCGATCCAGCTACAACACGATGGGTCACGAGACCCTTGTACCTCAGAGGGAAGGTGATAGCTATCACCTTGTCAATGGATATCATCACAAATGTAGCGTGGTAAGCTATCACTGGATGGTAGGCAAAGTTAAACAGACCACAGTGGGTGAGATCAGCTCCGATAGCAGCTCCGCTAATAGCAATACCAGCTGGTATGAAACTCCATAGTGCCAACATCACATCAGCAATCATCACGTTGGCTACAAGGATGTTGTGAGGTCGGTGTAGTCTCTTTGTCTTCTTGATGGTAACACAAACCAAACTAGCCATCAATATAATGATCAGTGTTGTGATCAACTTGAACATCAAAGAGATGTAAGGGAAGGCTCCATGAAGACTAGGTCCTTCTTCATTGGTGATGTTAGTTGGATAAACTCCAGACATCTTCAACTCTCTCCTCGACTGAAACAGCACTACTATCACAGCCTAATCTTAAATCTGTTTAAAGTGCTACAGTGCAGAATTTATGACAGTTTTTGTGGTCATCATACGTACCAGAACAACATGATATCTGGCACAATGTATAAGAAATTTGTTTTATTTGAGACTAACAAAGCACAAGTGATGTTAAAAGAAATGTTCTTATGACCTTGATTAAGAGATTGCTACAATTACTTTAAGAAAAAACAAGAGTGGGTGAGATGTAAATATATCGAGTGTTATATTTCATTTCTAGACCACTCTTTCAGCACATGAACAAGTCATTGGATTGGCTGGTGTAGAGAGTGTCGTGTTCAAGTACTTATTTGAGTAAACCGTTCAAACTGTATAAGTCATTAAGTCTAAGTCCTTGAAACTAGGTTAGGTAATCCTAAGGCTGCAGCAAATGTTGCTGTCAGACCTTCAATGCTGGTCACTGTAAAGTGTTAATTATATAACCAAGTAATAAGAATAATACAAACGTGACGTCATAAATAATTAATTCACAGACAAAACTACAAGGTATAGAACAGAACACTAACCGGTATTAGATGAAGCAATATCCGAACATTAAATAAAACAATAGGTTTGTTTCTGCAACTCTTCATTACCAAGTTAGGTTTTCTATATAGCGCTACCCATAGTAACATCTCTTCAGTATACCTGGCAACTAGTTCAAACGCAGTACGCGTTAGTTACAACACATTCCACTCGTATAACCGGTCAACCAGTTTATATGCACTACGTGCAACAGGAAACATTGAACTTGTATAACCGGTTTGAGAACTGTTCGGAACCGGTTTTAGCCTATAGCAACCAGTTCATAGCTATGCGCTGCGCGTTTAACTTGGCGTTAGATACTACTTTGAACTTTTTCAAGATAAACTCAACAGATTAGGATGAACCGCTGTTGGCTAGAGTATCATACTGGTACCGTCATACTACATAGAAAGCTAGTGTTTGGGATAGACTAGCTGCTCGACCAGAGGGACGGCTACTGCTGAGCGGCATTGAAAGGGTGAAACAACTGAGCCCAAGATTTACAACTAAACTGGCTAGAAGTGTTGTAAGTTTCTGTAATTTAAGTAGGGGTAGGACTGAAAGGTAACACCAGGCTGACAGAGGCGTAGCGAGAATCGAGGCCCAGGTCCGAGCATAACTAAAAAGATCGAGATACTCTAATAGAACAGTCACGCTAATGTAGTAGTCAGGCAAATCAGAGTATTCAGTAGTAGCTAAATTACTCCGCTTGGCTATTCCAAGCTTTACTTTCGACTTGAATCCGTCTCACAGTCAATTTCAGAGGGTCTAAAGTTTAAAATTTTCTTGGGTGTTATGTATTTAGTAGAAATAAAATGTTGTGATATCCTAATGAGCCTTATCCGAAATTACGCCACAGATGTAAAATAGCCGCTGCAGTGTGGGGACGTTTGTAAAATTTGTATGGGCGACTATGTATTTTTGAATGGCGATATCTCAGCTAAGACGGAAGATATCGAGCTCTAACCAGCAGATATGTTATAATTAGGGCTGAGCGATACTACCGTTTTAGCGATATATCGCGATATTTTGAAAGTATCGATATCCCGATATTTTGTTATTAACTATCGTGATACCATGCCTATACATTATTGTCATTAAAATCCATTTGCTATGCTGTATTAGGCTCAAGAATCCTTTAAGTCATAACCTGGTTACCCCTGCAGAGAGGTGTGAACACCATAACATGAACTTCAAAGCATGTGTTACAATAACTGTTACTGTAAACAAGGATGACAGTGGCTAGTTTGATGCTACTTTTAAAGACTTCCTGCAGGAATACTGAGGAATACACTATGTAGCACCAGCTATGATTGACATATTTGTAAGTATCGTGAACTATTCAGTATCGTGAATAGTGGCTTTAGTATCGATCGTGATACTAAAATGGCAGTATCGCTCAGCTCTAGTTATAATATGGATGCATAGCAGGTATGCTCCACTTTGTACCCTGTACAATGATGTGGGGAGGCCAGACATATGGTATTTGTTATTTAATTAAGTATGCGTTGATGGTTTATAGTGGTGGCCACAATTCAACCCCAAAGTAAACTGAGATTTTAAGGTTTCTATAGAGTGCTAACCACTTTTCTCATCTGTAGTAAAAGATGCTTTAAACCTGATTACCATGAGTAACTTTAACTTGAGGTATATGCCCAACTTAGATATTTTAATTTACAAGGAGGAGTTCGTCATGTTATAGTTAGTTATCATAATATTGTGACATAAACCTTGGTGATATATGATATGGAGTTTTTCTATGTGTGACTGGATTTGGAAAATCACCTTTTGGGTGCATTGTTGATTCAGAGAAAAAATGTATTTTAATAATTTAATGCATTGTTACTCACCAGCCTTGGCAACTACACGTATGGATTTTTCAACAAAGATGGAGCAATTCATAACATTTAAGAACACCTGGTGGCCAAGATAACTCTTATAGAGTTTCCCACCATTTTAGATAGATTTTTTACCAGTGTTGCTATATCATGAGTCCTCAAAAAGGGGCTGAGTGTCGGGGTGGAAGGGTGGATAAGAGATAGACTACAAAATGGATGAGGATGGTAATTGAAGGCACCAGACCACAAAACAGCCCATCAGAGGTAGGAATAGACTGAAATCTCACACAACAAACATACATCACACATTCAGCTTACTGGTCGTCTGTCCAGAGTGTATACATAAACCCCCAAAAGCACTTCTCTGTTGTTCACAAACTTGTACAGACATCTGGCATGGTTATACAGGCTGCCAGAAAACAGTCTACCACAAGCAGACCTGACAAGTTGAAGAGGAGTTTGATATGGAAATTGTTAGCCTGATAGTGCAGCAACTTCATGCTGGTGTTTTCTCATTTTTGGCTCTTGCACCCATATGGTTGATTTGCTATATGTGACCGGATTTCACATAACAAGGCTTCCACACACACAAAATCAAACTTACGATTTTACCAGAAATGGATTGCTGGTCTAATACACTATCATATTTCACACTGTACTTCCTTCAGCACTGACAAGTCTGGTTTCTGTAGCAGCTTTCTTCCTACCCTGTCAAAGCCACGAGTGTGAGATTGGCACCATTAAATGGCCATGGCTTTGTGATAATGGTGTGTAGTGAGCTGGGACTTCACAGAGAGCTCGCCAATAGTGTTCTCAGTCAATTTGGAGTAATTTGGGGGCCATGGAGGGCCATGGAGAGCCCAAACTTGGCCTCTGGATTCCAATCGTCTTCTTACTCCATTTTATACCCGTATATTAAGACCACCGTCCACCCCCACCCTCCCACCCTATTACTACCATCTGTGATATTATTACCCGCTTGAAAAAAGCTGCTCAAAACAGGGCAAATTTTGGGTATCAGAAATGTATACACCCACTCAGTGATAGCTAGTGAACAGATGAACAATTGGTGCAAATTTTGTTTGCACAGCTAGTACTGCATAGTAAAGATGATGACAGGGTGGGCGCGGCTGGTGATAAAACATCACCAAAAACTTGCCTTGATTTTTCTTCATAACGACATGACAGTTTGGGTTGGGTAGAGTCAAGCACACTTCTCTTGTTTGTTTCATCATATCCGGACTAATAGCATTCTTTCCTTCATGACTTTCTTTGTGTTTCTTCACATGATATGTCAAGCAAACCACATAATATAGCTATACATGTAATACCATGTAAACATAGTTAGTGAATGAACCTTGTGTTAAGCTAGATAACTTGATAAATTTCTAAGTGAGTACATGCAGTTTAGCAATATGTGGTGCGTTATACTTTTAACTAATCGGCAAAAATTTGCTGACTACTTGCATATACACATATACATTGTTCCTACTCTACAGTGTAGTCCTAATTTTTCTTATACTTGTACTTATGTAGCCTGCAAGAATTTATTTTTTTGCAAAATAGTTATTTTATCGTTAAACCTGTGACTATCACTATTCACTGTGCTGGTCATGCACTGTTGCACATGCCCCATTTATAGATTGCCCCATTGGTAGTTGTACTTGGTTATATGTGCCCCGGGCCTAGTAATAATAATAATAGTAATAAATTTAATGCATTTGCTTGTGGTCTTGAAATCCATCACTACCTCATACCTAATGCAGTCCAACTGTCTTGTGAATTACTATCAATGCACTGTCCCACATACTATACACTGCTATATGTTTCTTCTCATGTGAGATTGTGCGTAATCTGTATTACTATGCCTTAAAAACTGAAACCCACAATCAATTGTGCTGGGGTTGACTATAAAAGGAAGGCTTGTTGCAGAGTGCTCATTCGCTGTACAAATCGATTTTCATTTTTTGGAGAAGGTCAAAGGTATATTTATACTGGAGACCTTTAATATGGTAATGTGTAATTGATCGTTGTGGTTTTTATTTGGAGCTGTGCAGGGGGTAGGAGCTTATGCTTGTGCACTAGTGAACAAATTGATGCTATGCCACTTCTAAAAAAACCAGATGCCTAGTAATATCGTGAATCTCTTTATAAGTTTACACATACAGCATGCTATCAATTCATATCTTGCCCTGTTTTGTAACAATATAGACAATGGCATTAAAATTAAGCGTATTTTGTAATTCTCCAATTATTCTGTTTATGTTGCTGTGTATCACTTTTAGGAAGTGTAACTCACGTAAACCACTTTAGTCCACAATTTATGCAAATAAGTATCTTCTTAACTGTTTTATAGTTTGTCTATTGTTTTTTCATACACAAATTCTCTACACAAAGCATCATGGATGCTCTTAATTTTCATTCACATGCAAAGGAGATACGCCCCCTTTCAACTCGAGGTGATATGCCATTCCTTGTAACTTACGAGGCCTGTTATGTTTTTTTTTTCAGTCGTTATGTGTATGTTACAGCATGTAAACTAGACTCTACTGAACTGTTTCATCTGGTTTCATTTACCTGCCACACCCCTGTATGCTGGCTGTGGGTGTGTGTTTGGTGTAATAAGTTTGCTATGGCAACATTTTAGGTGAGCCCAATTTGATCCTGTAGAAACTACTGATGGCGAGCTAAGGAATATTTGGGTTCTACTTTGTCTATATTTTACAGTGATGTGAATATTTCGAGTGCAAACAAGGACGCAGCATGAGCTTCCCATAAAAATTTGCAGCAATCATTTCGTTACCGTACATAATCGTACATGGCTGAAGTAGAAATACATTTTTAGTTGTGCTTTTGTAATTTACATAATTTGATTAGTATTCATGCTACCCCCTACCCTCTGGGAGTGGTATGTACTGAGTGTGCCAGCGTAATTCAGTTGGGATAGAAAATATACAATTCCAAAGTACTCATTTTATGGTAGTGATGCATTTTGATACTCGGTACTTAGGATTACAGGGATTTGGTACCAGTCAATTATTGAACCTTGGAGTGACTTGCCATGCGGTAATCACTTTAAAATTAAACTTTCATATTTTAACAATTACAAATGATCGCAATCAAAACACATGACCATTTCAAGTTTAGCAGCAAACTTTGTGGACAACCTATACTTTGATATGGTATGTTTTGGTTGACACTACATATATAGCATAAACGGCGGAAGAGGGGGTGCTGGGGGTGCTTCACACACTTTCTACTACCAACATAAATTTTGGGTACCCCCAACTCTAGCACCCTTCCGTCTCCTATGTATAGTGTTCTAGGAAGCCTGACAGTTAATGGGTTAACCTGATATTTACCTTCCCCAATTGTGCCACTCTACTTGCCGAATGTACAATCTGATAATGTGTTTCCAGCTACTGGTACTTTCCTGTAATTATGGACATATCTAATAATATTATCTAATTGTGAATACTGTATTTACATGGTTAAATGCTGCTGCATTTATCAAAAACAAAAAATGATATGATGACTATTCAAACTCGACCACTACTTGATGCTTGAAAAACAATCCTTTCAAGCCAATTGATTGTGACGCTGCTCAAGTGCAGATACAATTTTGAGTGTGACATTTAACCAAATAAATGTGTAAATGTTGACCTTGATAATAAACAAGTGCTTACTGTAGTCGTATAGAGAGATGGTATCAGAAGGAGTTTCTAAGTGTGGTTATGATAAGTGTGCTGAAATCCAACATGCATGTATATAATAGTATGTTTTCGGATTCTTTTTCATCACATTAATTATAGGAACACCCCTGTGAAATTAGAACGCCACGTATCAAGAAGTTTGAAATTACAGTGCTGCAAATGATCACATCTGAAAGTTCTGTTGCATAGTAACAATTGTGTGGGGATACAGGTGCTATATCTTGGGATTGAGTTGCAGTGTGCCTTGGCCAGTTGCATCCATACACTGTACCTTTTGCAAGGAAGACTCACCAACAACTAAAATAAGCACTGTAATGTACATATTGACATTTAATTCACAAACATTCCAGCTTTAATAATGTGTCATGGCTTAGTTGGTGATTTAGGATGTGATAATTAAAGCCCACAATCAATTGTTGTATGGGAAGTTATATAAGTAGCCAGCATGTTTCAAAGGCCAACTCCATTAAATGGGAACAATATATGGACCCTGTAATTTTTGTAAGACCTCACTCTCTAGAGAGAGGTCTTGCTATATCTGGAATGAGTAGTGAAATGAAATGGAGGGATGACTTGCCTGTTCATGCTAGATATTCATTTTACAGGCTGCCTTGACGAGAATAATTAAATGATGTCAAATAAGAGTGATTGTATTGTCCAAGTGATATTTACAGTGTAGTGTAAACTTTTGGCACATTTGCCGATCTCTATTCATGATATTTTATTATCAATGGTTTACACAAACTAGCAGTAATAGCTTGGTTGTTTACTACACAGGTACAGATCATCCAGTCTTAGCTGTCTAAATCCTAAATCTATAGAGAGGAGAGGTCAGTTGTATGTGACATTTTTGTATTATGTTAACCTTTATATAATGAAAGAATTTGTGGTTAAAATTCTGGTGATCTTTTAGTATCTATCTAGTATAGTAGTGTTAAGCCCTTCGTGTGTGTGCGTGTGAGCGTGTGAACGTGTGTGAGCGTTGTTAGTATGGAAGTGCATATGTGTCAGTGTATGTATGTATGTATTGCTTTACTAGTTGTTTTGTAGCACATGTTAATTGGTGAACACAACAAAACTGTTAGTGTATAAGCCCTGCCATGTCTTTAAAGAAAAAATATAGTAAAAACCTTGACGCTAATAAAGTACTTGGATTTGTCTCGTGTTTTTATTAGCATGTTGGCTGCGCACCTCATGCTTTATTTTCATATAGCAGTCATGTCAATGCATTAACATATACATAAGGAACTATGCAATCTGTGAAAGGAAAAGATGACTCATCTATGCATTTTTTTGCAAGTCCTTCTCTTTTTAAGAGAGTCAAAGCCACATGTAAACATTTAAATACGCTAATATTCATTTCACTGGCTGCTTTGAAAAAATACAATACAATTTTAGAGGCAATTTTATTGTCCAAGTTGGTAATGAAATACTGTATGATGTGGAATTCATTAATATAACAGACATCCTCCTGTAACTGTGTTGGAGCTAAGTGATTCGATAGTGGCTAAGTGTAGCAGTTACAAATCTTGGTTTGCACCTGGGAGATAATGTGTCAGTTACTGTCATAACAACCAAGATAACAACATGCAGTAACTCAACTAAATTCATTACTTCATGGTAGTGATGGTGTGCAAAACGAAGCTTTCTATCTCATGTTATTAGTGTAGTATGTGATTTGGTCATCATATTGTAACCACTTGAAATAGTTGGGATTCTTGTCTTGTGGTTGCTATGACTATCATACAGTACGATAGTAACTGTATAGTAGGGACCACAAAGGAGTAGGCGTGGCCCATGAAATAATATTACCCAAAAACCAGCCTCGATTTTCCCTTACAACGATGAGGCAGTATTGGTGAGGTAAAACTAAGCCCAAACAAGCTTTCAGATCGACCCAAAACGCTTTCAACAAGTTGCTACGGAATTTAAAAAAAAATTTATTCAACGGAATTTTCTACTGACTGACTGAGTAACTGACTGACTGACTGACTGACTGACTGACTGACTGACTGACTGACTGACTGACTGACTGACTGACTGACTGACTGACTGATGCCTTCAGACAAGCGTAACTTGATAACGGCTAAGGCTATGGACTTGATTTTTTCACTGTTTGACGTCGCTTCGGCCCGACAGGTGCCTTTTGGCATACCACAGTATGTGCAATGCATTCTTCATGGACTTACCAGTGTCCTCCTTTGTGTCCTATTCATCTCTGCTGACAGGGAAAGGTGTCGATTTGATGCGAGCACGTGATGGCTTCCCTTCGAAATGGAAATCGTCCGTATTTTTCATAGTGGCTATTTTGATTGCAAAGGTGCTTTTCAAACAGTTCTTGATTTGTATTGCTGTGTAACAGGTTGAACATAGCCGACGGCGAAGTGTAATGGATACTTCACTTTTCAGACGATAATTAATAAAATTGGGGCGTGGCACCATTTCTTTTGGTATGCATAGATTGTAGAAGTGCTTCCGGAAAAGTTCTTGATTCGTACTGCTGTGTAACGAGTTGAACATAGCTGACAACCAAGTGTAATGGATATTTCACTTTTCAGACAATAATTGATATAGCTGGGGCATGTGGCTCCATTTCAGATGCGGTATGCGTGGGTTCACCAGTCAAAATAAAATTATTTTCAAAAAGTTAACAAACAAGTACACGAAAAAATTTGGAATTTTCAGCTAGAGTAAGGACCATAGCGCATCGATAAAAAGTACTGAAACAAGTTGGAGTAGTCCATGATATTAAATCACAGTAAAACAATAAGAAGTGTTATATCCCTACTGGTCATTTCCGTTATGGTATCTTAAGCAGCACAGTAGGGATATAACACTTCTCATTGTTTTACTGTGATTTAATATCATGGACTACTCCAACTTGTTTCAGTACTTTTTATTGATGTGCTATAGTCCCTACTCCAGTTGAAAATTCCAAATTTTTTCGTGTACTTGTATACATATACACTGAGGAGAGTGTCCTACTCTCATATACTGTACCCCTGTATAGATGGGCGTATCGTGAGGTTATGATGTAGCACTCCTGAGTTTACCCATTTTTCTTTGTGTAATTAATGATGTCATTAGTTGAACATAGTATCAATTGAATGCGTGCCTAACAACGTTGCTAGCAACCAAATTAACTCCAGCACTAATTGTTTCTCGCCAAACTACAGTCATTCCTTCATGGGTTAAGACTGCTTTGTAGACATTTCTTGCTAGGCCATTCGCAAATACAACTATCCTGAGTGTCGCGATTGTGAAACGGTGTTAACGATTCTTGCACTTTTACAGCTGCCCGTGCATCACAAACCACAACATGTTGTCGTTACATCATAACTTCACAATATTCCCTTCTACAGGGGTATATGAGAGTAGGACACTCTCTTCAGTATATATATATATATATTATGAACTCTTGGTTGTATGCAACTTGTTCCCAACCACTGATCATAGTAGTGAACCTGTTGTCTTGTTGTGCAAAGTTAGTGTTTTGTTCTGTGGAAACATGGAGTGGGTGTGTTTCATGACTCAACTCTGCCAGAGGAGTGATAGCACAGCTGGTCTTGTTCACTGTATATCTTTTGGTGTAATGTACTGGTGTTTTATTGTTGTGTGGTACTAATGTGATAACCGAAACCCACAATCGGTTATAGTATGGGAGAGTATATAATAACTATACAAAAACTTATGTGCTATGGCAGGTCTGTTCATTTTCACCGGTTGCTTCTGTTAGAATTTTTGTAAGGCATTTTTATCAAGGCCCAATATGACTGTATAACTAAATGTATCTGAAGCAAAGTAGCCACTACCAAGCCAAGCTTATATAATACTTTTCATTACAACAAATAAGAGCTTTTGGGAGGTTTTTTAGCACAAGTTCCAAGTTAAGCACCTCAAACAGATTCTTATTTTACAGCTAACGAATACTGCCAAGGTGCCATGAAGGCTGGTTTCTGGTCAGTTATTTTTTTTTTTTTTGTAAGGAGGCAAAAGCCTTCATAATTCCTATAATAAACTACAGGCGCTTAAATCTGCATAACTTTTGATATACCGAGTTGGAATTACTGTTCACCAAGAAGTGGAAAATTCACAGAGGTATTTTCACTTCATTTGCATGAAGATGTTTCAAATGAGAAAAAAAAACAATTATTGAAACATCTACTGCATAATAAACGAATACATGTGACACGCATACCCTTGAGATTACAAGAATGAAAAAGATATCCTAATTCTCTATGAAGAGGAAATAAGATGATGTATAGGTTTAATTGATTTGAGACTTGCTTCTCTAAGTAATGGCAAAATTTTAATTGCATTTTTACCTATTATTTTATATAAGAGTGAATCATAGAAAAGTAGAGTTCTTAGTTTACGCTCTTGTTTGTGACTGCCAACATGCTATCCTAAAATGATGTCGATACTGATTTATTATTTAATGATGCTTAGTGAGTACAGCTTTTCCCTTATTATTTCACCCACTCGTAGGATATTTAGAGTGTGTAGTAGTATAGTTAAAAATTAATAGTTTAACCAAAACCCACTATCAATTATTGTATGGGAGGGTATATAAAGATTTGAAATTTTTAGCATATTATTTCATCCATTGTCCATCTAAAATTAAAGCTTTAAAATTTTTACAAGGCTTTTCTCTGAAAGGAGTTGAGGCCCAATACAGGTTATAATTAGGTTACAAGAATCCCACATGATAACACAGGCATAATTTTACAGTAGAATGTAATAAAGTCAATGGGTGAAATATTTACAACCAAGTACTATGGATAATACGAAATGCTTAAAATTATGCCATAAATAATGAGTGAATGAATGAGATAAATAAATAAATAATTTTTGAGAAAACTGCAAGGCCTAAGACTTTGCACTCACCAAGAATAGAATCCATGTTGTATGAAAAGACAATCGTATAATAGACGGGTGTTTTTGTGGAGGTGATAGAAACGTACGACGATTCTATTTAACAAAGCGACATGTGAGGCCTACTACTAATTATAGACCAGGCGGTTTCTAGACAAGCGAACTACTGTTCATTTGTGCTCGCAAGTGGGCAACAGCGACTATTGCGATTGGAAGACGAGTGGTTGCTACGCCTGCTTAATGAACAACATTTTTGGAAGTTGCTACTAATCGCTGGATGTTATTTTGTGTTGTTTAAGCACTCTGATAGTCTTGTTTCTTTAGTCTTGCGTAACTAGGCTACCTTCACTCGTGTATGGGATTGGAGAAAGCTTCACCTGGCAGGCCATAGTGCGAAAGTACATTTTCCAGCTAGTGAGTTTGTGTGAGCATAGCTCTCCACCTGAAGCCTTTTATGCCAGCAATGCTCCACATACTTGTGCACACTGACATATCCATGAAATTCTGGTATTGCATTTCAGCCGCAGTTGTTCTCCAAATTTTTTCTGGTCTTGCAACATATCCACGGCAATATGTGGTCATTTTAGTACAAATGACCTAGCTCATGTTAAATATATACATAACTCAGATATTAGTTGTAGGTTATAGACAGTTCAAATACTCTGCTTTTATCCCAATCTCGCCGTGGTCTGCTCTTGGAAACTCCAGCCATGTCTTAATCCAGTGCTCTATTCCATCCTCGTTTAAACATATCATGTAACACAAATTGTGTACAATTGCATAAAATTAATGTAATAAGTATTCGTTGGATGTTTAGGCTTTACTGCTTGTAGGCGTCAGATTCAATACCATGATTCTCACAATTTAAAGTGCAATCTCACATACTCTCATCCCCATGGTCGGATAATCACTGATAGTAATTGCATACTAATACATCCCTTATGTTTATGTGCCAGTCAATTCTTCTAGAATTGTATTACTGTGTATCTCTTCTACCTGCACACACTGTGTTGGTCATGTACTATTTTTACATGCCCCATTAGTAGGTTGTCCCGTTGGTGATTGTACTTTCCCCAGGCCTAGTAAGCTCTTGTTTTTTGTGATGAAGGATGGTGTTAGCAGCAACAACCTTGGTATCATTATGTTCCCCAAAGCAGTAGAATTTATTGTTTTAGATGTAAGAAATTACCATTAGTCTGCCTTGCATTGGACGAGTAATTCAACACCTCACATTTTCGCTTTCACCCTGGTTGCAGGACCTGAAAGAAAAGCTTACAATGGATAGGACTGCATTTGTAAGATATATCCATTTAAATAAGTGTCTGTAGTTTATTTTCCATATTGTAAATGTACAAATCGATTTTTTCTGCAGCTTCTACTTTGTAGCACTCTAATTTCCACGCTGTAACTTAGAAAGTTTCACACACTTGGAGCTTAAATTTGCTTTACTGTTCCTTCAGCTATAACATGGAATTCAAAAAATCTGCTACCATGTGGTTTTTACAGATCCAGTCACATATATAGTTGTGGAGTTATATATCAATGATTCCATATGTTGGAGAGTTTACAGGTACATGGGAAGTTCTATGTTTAGCCCTCAACTTCTTCCCTCACACTTGGTTTAGTGTTGCTGGATTAGTTGTTAGGATCTATTTATCCAGTTATCTGATATCTACTTTTCTTATCAGGTTTTTATTTTGGACGATTGTTGTATCAATGTCTCACAATACCCACGTCATGCAAAGCAAATGTGCCATTCAGCAGCCAAAATACAATAAGTGAAGGCCCACAATTGATTTTACGTATTGTGTTGGTCCAAGGCTTACATTACAGTGTGACAACTAACCTATATCCTTAATCATTTTTTTGATCTTGTTTAAAATAATCTTTGTTTACGTCAATTAGTAATAACCAGAACCCACTACCAATTGTTGTATAGGAGAGTATATAAATGACTGAACATTTTTTATCAATTACATCACCATAGGGTCTAAACAACATGTAGAATTTTTGTAAGGCTTTTTCTCTTGACAGAGTCAAGGCCCAATACAATCAGTTATACAAGGAGTGTGGTTAGTATTAGTAGTAATCAATGGGTCCACAAGTTTATGGTAGAGGCGGGTGTTGCCAGAAAATTTTGCTTCCAGAAGCTGTAGCCATTTTTACTTTTACAATATCTCGGGACATGACTAAAACACGGAACGGACTGGGATAACGGACTCACAAACGGACTGGAAGGAACTCCCCTGAAAACGGTTTTTTTTGCCATAGAAACTCACTAAATCACTGCTACAAAGAATATAACACGTAACAACAGCCTTAAACAAACCTCTAAACGTATGCTCGAGCCACCATTACTACCCTGAGACAATTTACAAAGCGCCAGTCTGCCAGTTTGAGCGCCTGTGACAGCGAAGTTGTCGGTTAGCTACAGTTTAAGCAAACAAAGTAACACAGACTGTATTTGTAGTAGCCAGTTTCTTGCCAGCTGATTAAATACAACGTGGCCGCCACGAAGCCTACCTGTCACGAGCTGTCACCTGTAAAACTGAAGATCAGCCGTCAAACTAATTGCAGCAATTAACCAGACCATGTATTCCAAGTAACATAGTGTCTTAACAAGCTTAAAGCTTGTGTCTTGTCTTGTTTACACATGCGAAACGAAAGTGCGCTTTTAATTAAACACAAAATGAATTTAATTTCAGACTATCTTTAAGCGCAGGGCTTAATATCGGCTTGAGCAAACTTCGACATCGTGTTCAGAGCAGTTCAGAGGTTTGTTTCAGGTCGTTGTTGCGTGTTATATTCTTTCTAGCACCTATACAGTGAATTTCTATGGCCAAAAAACGTTTTCAGGCAAGTTCTTTCCAGTCCGTTTTCTAGTCCGTTTTCCCAGTCCGTTCCGTGTTTTAGTCATCTCCAATATCTCGAAAGTTCACCAGAATTAATTTTATAGATGCAATTTGTAGCATTTTAACTTAAGGTCTTTTCACACTTAATGCGCATTGAATGCGGGTCCAGCTGTGGTCAGACTGAGAGTGAATTGAAAGTGCATCAATCCATTTCACACTACATGAGCAGTAACTGAATTTAATTTCCTTTCATAACATGTGATTAATTACCCAATTACACAACGGAAACTTATATGGAGTCGGTCATTGTACTACCTTCTTCGTATTCCTTGAAGTCAGAGAAGTATATTGCTAGTACACTTATAAAACGTTGGGTGCCAAGAAGCTGGTTAATTCTTAAGAGGAAACTTGTATCGGGCATGATGATTTCAGCAGAGTATGCTATTCCTTCGACACTCACTCATGGTTACCATATCACTTCCACTTGTATTTCCCACCCCTAATATATATAGTTGTCACTTTTCTTGTTTACCATCCCATCTTGCAAGACGTAAGAAATATTAGCTTTGATCTAGTGCATAAAAGAATGCTAGGATTGTGCATTCAAATGTTTGAATGAAAAACTGCGGACTATTCGAATGTTTCTAATATTTAAAACCCACAATCAAAAATTTTAATTTATTGAATCTAAGGAGTAAGACTTATTGTTGTGAGGATTCTATGCACTTACTTGTTTAAATATTCTTTGATATAGACAGTAAATTATAGTAGTTTTATCGCTGAAATCAACCTCATACTTGGCTTGTTAGCTATCCTGTGTAGCATTTTTGGCTTCACATGTACCTGACTGTTGATATCAGGCTGTTACTAGCTAAGTGTAAACAATTGCAAACTACATGTTAACAACTTGAAACCTGGTGCTTGTCCTGTCCTGTATTATTCTCAGCTGCTAATTATATATATTGGGCACCCACGTAAGGGATTCAAATGTTATGAAATTGTATTCGAATGTCCCAAATGAACAAACATTTGAATTTCAGAACAGTCGTTTATGCACTACTTTGAACTGCAGTGAAGTCTTTGTTGTTGCCTTAGTTTAGGCTAAATTTAGGAGAAGTTCTGCATCTTAGCTGGTAACTTGTGCTGTGACAATGTTTCTGTGACATTTTGATTACTTTGTGACCTGTTATCTTGCTTTAATTTATTTGGTCTTGCCAGTAAGTACTTATCACACAAAGAAGAAAATGGTATTGTGTTTATTGTGTTGAGTTTAAAGGTGTATTATTACTATAACCAAAACCCACAACCAGTCATGGTTTATACATGTATATAATGAGCTCAGTTATCTTAACAAACATTGATTATTTTAATGCTTCAATTAAAGCACTTATAATTTTTTGGTAAGACTTTTTGCTGTAAGTATAAAGTCTTTGATCTCATTACAGAGTCAGGCGAGGTCGGTCATGTCTCATAGTCCTATGTTGTGAGCAGCCATTGTCCCTGGTGCTAAGGCTTGTTTAAATGATCTCAGCAATTGTACTGAGAATGCCTCTGTCTCATAACTTAGTGCTGTATGGCTTTCTATTTGTTGTAGTGGGCAAAAAGGCTTTTCATTTAGAATTGATGACATGCGTATACTACGCGATTAATCGATTACAAAACAAAAAAAAGTGATTATAGTTTTTCATCGACGCATGACTAACCTCTAAGTTGATTGTCATCAACGATTGCTCCCTTTAGTGTGGCTACTATTGACATATACACGACTGAAGCTTCATACTTTCATTGTAGGATAAACACCTAGGCATCATTTAAATTCCTTTGCCATCATAAGTTAAATGACGTCGGTATACAGCGGAAATGTAGACTCAATGGTGAATTACTATGGTGCTGGCATGTTATTCAATATCAGACTGTGTTCTTTACTCTAAGTATTACTAAATACATTTGTTGAATAATTTTAGACATTTTATAATTTTATATCCAGCTGTTTTTTTGCTTGAAGGATGGAGTAGCATAATCATTGTTTTGTTTGTCCCAGAGAGGTAGCAGGGGCGTAGGAGAAATTTTTAAAGTGGTAAGGCAAATACAAGTCTCTGAAGACCCTGTGCAATCGTATAGCTTAAATTAGGTAAATTATGTACTATAAGAGTTGCCTTCAAAGCAGCTTATTCTAGGGGGGTCTGGGGGCATGCCCCTCCAGGAAAATTTTGAATTTTAGCTAATCTGAGAGTGCATTTTGGACCATTTCTGGGCATATTTCCCTGCTACTGATTTAGAATAATAGCTGTATGATTATACCTAATTGCATGCATTAATACATGATTATATAGTATTATACTAGTAGGACATGTTAGAAGCTAACTAGGTTATAAAACAGTATAGTTAACTAGCATTATGTATTCACAGTTAGCTGTGCATATAGGTAGCATGAATACTTTTACTAGTTCAGGTCGCATACACTTTTACATTTTTAAAATATATTTTTATATACAGAATAATGATGTGCTGCTTAGTGTGCATTGGAATAGTCAACTAGTAATAGCTTGGGGAATCCCTCTTGGGTAATCACGCTACGTGTTATAATCGAAAACCATTTGCATGACCCTCATGCTGTAAAGGTTAAGGCTCTCTTGCCTCAAACGATTACTTATATCGCCTAACAGTCCTTGAGTTTTGAATCCTACCGATCGTTCTTACCGATGTGTATTCTAGCATAAATCAAAAGTATGCGTATGCTATGCTCTGCAACACCAGCAATATGATTTCCGGACATTTCTAAAAATATGATCAAAATGTGGTGAGGCTGCTCTTGCCTCACTTGTCGCACCGCCTCCTACGTCCTTGTGTGTTATGATAGAGAAAGAGCATGGAGTGTCCTGTCTTGATTCTATTCTTAAATCTATATATCTAAATGCTTGTTATAAACGAAGGAGGTCAACTGTGTTGTTTTGTTTACATAACTGTAGCCACAGCAAAGATGTAATCAATCAGCAAAGTCTAAACTTCGGTAAAACCCAGACTAAACAAACAGCGGAATTCCAATTACTATTAAATGTGTATTACACTCCAAAGAACTAATCTGCACAGATTTCCTCACAATACGATCCATTCCATACCTGGTTTCTGAAATGTGTGCTTTGATCTGTGTGAAAGTTTGTGTGTTTGTGTGTTAGTCAAGTCTTTGTTGTTGGAGTTTAGGCTAACTATAGGAGAAATTCTGTATCACAGCTGTTAACTGGTGCTTTTATAAGATTATACAAGTTTAGTAGCAGGGTTAATTACCAGGACAAACCTTCCTGTATTGTCACTACACCCAGACCAGACATACAGGTTTTTTACCCAACCCTCCTAGTGCATTCCAATAATTTAGGTGCTCACTCTATAAGGGGGCCAGTCTGACATTCTAGCACATTTGCAAATAAACAGTTCGCAAGTCGTTCTTATCTATCCCTCCCACCCACCTTCTCAATATCTTCTTTCTTTAACTACAAAATAGTTAATGTGATATGGGCAGTGCTTACTTTCCTCAGGGTGGGTTATCCCCAAAATGCAGATGAAAACTAACTGGTATGCTATTTTCAGGAAGCATTCAAGCCTGAAACAATAAGAGGACAGACATGCTTGCTATCATGCAGGCAGGAAATTACCCAAGAGTAATGTCCTACAGGCTCTGATGTCAGTTGAATCTATTTACGTAGCAACAATATCAGGCCTTCCTTTATAATGCGTAGCTTCACGGATGCGTCCCAGGATCCGTGTTTGTCTCAGTGAGTCCAACACCTAGTTAACCTAGTGTTTTCTTGTCTTAAATAACTTAATCTTCTCACTAAGTACTTGTTACATGAAGAACTAAATAGTAATAAAAGGGGGATTAGTTTCATAACCAAAACCCACAATCAATTATGGAATGTATATGTTTATAAGGAGCTCAGTAATCTTAACAAGCAGAGATAGACATGCATCAATTATCATTCTTTGATCATTCTTTGGTACAAAATTTTTGGAAAGACTTTGCTGTAAGCATAAAGTCTTTGATCTCATTACAAAGTCAAGTTTGGCCATGTGTCATAACGAATTGTGAGATTACACAAACAAGCATTGCACCAGGGAGTAAGTCATGTTTAACTGCACTCCAGAGAAGCAACAATTGTACTGAGAATGCTTGTATGGGCCTCTGAACATGTGTGAATGTTGAATTACTTCTTTTAGGTCATGGGATGAATGATGACTTGTAGCCAACCAAACTTTAACACAAGTGTCACTACCTTATTCAATCAGCTCTCCTGACCGACACTGCAAGTATAAAGAAAATTATACTGTTTCATAATGCTATTCACCACGATACAACTCTTGAGATTCCAAGCTATTTCAGACCAATGCAATATCATCTATAAGAAATTTTTATCCACAGTGATTTATCCCACATTTAACTGCAATATCCTCTTATCAACATAGTTGCTTTCCCAATTATGGAATAATTTACCAAATCACTTGCTTGACTGCTACCCTCACAATCAGTTTTCCTCTAAGCACATATTTAAGTGATGGACTCTTGTAAACTTTTTTTTTTGCTTTATTGTATAATGTATGTTTTGTGGCTACTTTTCACCTGGGCCTCATCAGTAGATCTGACAGCCCAGTGTAATCATTAAATCTTAAATGATTCTAATATAGGATGGCTCTGTATAGTGTGGACAATTTGATTACTGTGTACCATTATGGGATGGCAGTGACTACTGACTAATAGTATATGGCTGAAGCTTCATCATGCCTTCATTGTAAGATAACCAACTAGGTATCGTTTAAATTTGTTTAAACTATTGTATATAACTTAACTGCTATAATAATTACTTATGCAACAATGATCAGTGTTGGTACGCAAATTATCTTGCAACTGCTTGAAACTGTTGGGATTCTCATCATGCAGTTATGCAGGTGAATGAGTAAAAGGCATAGCTCTACTATATTGTTTAATATCAAGGATGTTAAAGGGAGCCCATTAACTCCAAATTGCTTAAATTCAGGAGAACTAAATTCAACTCTAGTTTGAAAGATTTTACTAAGATTCAAACCTCTAGAAGGTTAGGTCTGAAGTGTTGCAGTGTTTCTTGAGCATCTAGAAAGGCATTTACCTATAGAGCTGCTGGGTTTGCCATGTTTGTAGTGACACATGTTAGCTAGTACTGTACTTTCTAGCCTGACTCTGTACCATCAACTTTAACAGTATGAATTTCTGAATGTTTCACACATTAATAACAGATTGAGAATGGCAGAAAATGGGACTCGTGTTGATGCACAGCTCAAGTTTATACAAATGGCTACTTGAAGAGATTCACTGCTAGTATCAGGTCGAATGCCATGTACTTAATGACATCAGAAACTCACATCAGAGTCCACCTGTATCCAATAACCTAGTCTTCATCCCAATAAATATGACCTTCCTGCCAGTATTAATATTTAGATTACGTGGCTATCAAATGCAATGGTAAATTTGCATGCAGCTGTAAAATTACCATGTGGGCGGGTGACAGGAAACAAGGAATCCGTGGCCTTTGCCTGTATCAAAGGTGAAAAGAACAACATTTGTGTGGCTTCAATTAGGTGCTGGTACCCTGAGATGACTTAATCTTCTCACTAAGTAGTTGTCACATAAAGATGCGACTAGTGTCATGTCCATTGCAATGATTGAAATTTTGTAACCAAAACCCACAATCAGTTGTAAAATGCACTTGTATATAACGAACTCAGTAATCTTAACAAAACGTTTACTATGTCATACAAAGTGTGTACCATACTTATAATTTTTGGAAAGACTTTTTGCTTTATGCATAAGGTCTTTGATCTCATTACGAAATCAGGGAGTTGGTCATGTGTCATAACCCTATGTTGTGAGATTACACAAGCAAGCATTGCTCCAAGTGCGAAGGCATGCTTAACCGAGCTGGTTAAATATGTTAAGTTGCTACACTTGGGGTAGTGCATGATTGAAGCCTCACATTTTCACTGTAGGATAAGTGCCTAGGTATCATTTTATTTCTTTTCACATCATGAGCTAAATGATGTCATTTAGGGGTGGGCGATATCTTCAAAAACAAATATCGATAATTTTTTTGACACATAATCTCGATAAGTACTAACGTCTCTTGAATAATTCATAACTCAGTCTATGTCACTCACCTGCCTGTCCAATTTGTTTTTAAATTCCAAGAATGCTGACTTATTGTGTAGTAACTGATTGTCAATACCTAGTATTGTATGCCTGAGTTATACCTATGATGTTTTTTTTGTACAAAATGTTACATCATAATTATTAAGGTAACAACAACTATAACACGTTATGGTTATACCCTGTTATGAGTGTAATAACCATGATATCATCCGAGTATACGGGATATAACTATTTTATATCCCAGTGCGCAGAAGTTTACGAATAGTAGGTTAAGTTCTGATTTAAGTTCCTGTCACTGTGCTCAAGATTTCATCTGGATTGTGTGGAGATTCAACTTCATGGCTACAAATACTATCTATTTGTTGTGGGAAAACTTTCGTTGCATAGGACCATACCAGTATAATGTGGTGTTTGTATCCATACTTATGGCTATATTTAATTGTATGCATAGCTTTCAATTTTTGTGCAAAATTTTGGGGCCTATGATCGAATTTGGAAAAAAAGAGATTGTGTTGTGTTATTGTAACAAAGTAGCTTGGTATATTGATTTGTTCAAAGTGGTTAGTAATTTTGTGTTATCAGTAATGTGGGTGTGATCCTATTTGAAAATACTACTAGTAATATTGACTTGACTGTAGTTCTGATCCGCTAGTTACAATATTTTTGAACTCGTTGTATAGTGAAGTAAAGAGGTGCTTTTCCATCTAAGTTGGTTTCATGTTCAAATCCAAGTCTTGTATTGTATACTAATCGTGTGAGTTTTGATCAATCCCCACAATCGATTTTGACCTTAATGTCTATATAGTAGCCCTGTGCACATTCAGGCAAGTCACCAACTGGAATTTTGAATGTAGCCATGTGGCTCCTTTGCTGAGGTGATGAAAGTGTTGCATACAACTGATTTCAGGTTGCTCGTGAATGTAATTGAACAATTCGCACATGTGATTTTCAAATGTGATCATGCAAATGCTTATATGCAGTGTTTTAATGTGTTTAATAACTAACTTGGTGTGTCCCTGGCATTGTTTAATATTCTAAGAAGGCGAATAATGTAGTTGATTGTTTATTAAAAGAAGCTCGGTTGAAAGAAAAAAAAAGCTCATGTAATCGAGCAATCACGTGTGCGAATTTTCAATTGCATTCACAAGCAATGATTTAGTGGTAGTTTAATCAATGCTTAGTAATTTAGGATGTAATAACTAAAACCCACAATCAGTTGTTCTATGGGAGGATTTATAAGGAAATAACCAGTTTTAGTGAAGGTGATTGTGCTAGCCTTCATCACCGAAGGAAATTAATGATTTTTTGCAAGTTTTTTTTTAATCGTAGAGGCCCTATCCCAACATTTAAGGCTGTTGATAACAGCAGATAATAACAGTCAATCATCGCTGACCAATTAGCTCGAAGACTGCCCAATTACCTGCTGAACCAGTCAAGGATAGTCGACCACTTTCCACTAAAAAGGTTGACATACTCTAATAGAATAGTCAGCTACTCTAGTAGAGCATTCGAAGAGCTTCTAAAAAGGTGTACCTAAAAAGTAAAAAAAACAACAACAAATAACCAAAAAGACATCTGATTTGGAGAATCAAACCTGCGTATTTCAATGAAGTGTAATCTGCAACATGTTCACACAATGTTTCAGTAGCTTCTAAAGGGTTTTAAATAATTGCTTTAGATATATACATGTCATCATGATGTCATTATGATGTCATTACGATGCCACACAACATGGCATTGAATAATATCATACCGAGTAATTGTAATGTTATAGATTTTTTTATTATATGTATGTAGCAAAATTTTCTGAGGAAAGTATGTCCCAAATCCCCATAGCTTGGCATACTTACTCATGCTGCTGCTTTGCACACGCATTGTTATACAATGTTAGATTAACTTTGACGTGACGTCAGATCAATGATAACTAGTTATAATTTGCTCTGGTCAATGAAGTTACGTGTTCTTCCATACTTGAAAATTAATTCAGTTCTTGAAGGGCTATAATCTGAATCCCAGGTGACTTGTAGCTGAACTGTCTACAGGGTGATTTGAGATTATTCCCTTTAATTAATAAGTTTTAATTGGTCACACTCTTGCAAGACGATGTTGCATTTGACTGGTATGTGCTGTGTACATTAAAGCAAAATTGCATTTAAACGTCAAGATTAATGCATGTTTTGATATGTGTTGCTTACTTGTATAATTGGTAGTGTTTACTTTTAGAGTTTACATTAAATATTAAATACCACAATTACTTGTTATGACTTTACATTAAATATTAAATACCACAATTACTTGTTATGAGTGGTGCTATAAAAAGGTTGGCTTAATAATGTTATAGCCCAGCTTGAAATAGCCCAAAGCCATTGATTGCTCTAAAATCAATAATTTTTAGATGGATTTCTGCAAACTGCAAGAGGTCTTTGTTGTTATTTACATTTTTGGTTTAAACTACAGACTAATTAGGTTACATCCCTCAACGTAATGAATTCCATATAAGTATGCCATCGTGTAATGTTTACAATCAGGCATGGGGCGAAGTACTGTGAAAGTACTTAAGTAAAGTACAAGTACTTTGACATTTGTTGAAGTACAAGTGCATGACATTGTTTTAAGAGAAGTACTTAAGTACAAGTCCTTTTAAGTACAAGTACATATTATGCTTACAGTGTTCACAATTGCATTTATGTGGTTTTGGTTGCACCTAAATTAATAAAATTGTGAAAATTTTCCATCTATGGCAAAATCTTTCAGAAGTAAATACCTTTCCTGCAATGCTAAAGAGTCTCTTAACAGACACAGAGGAAGATGGTTTTCCTAGGATGTTTTTTGCCAACCTTGAAAGCAGAGGATATTTCTTTTGGTTATCTTATTTGCTGGATTTGGGCCATTGTTACTGTATCAGCTTCAGCCTATTCATCCACCTGCTTAGTGAGTTTAGTGAGTGTACTTTGTTGTTGTTGACTTTCTGTTCAGGACATAATCTATCTTCTTAGCTGTTATGCTGCCTGCTTCTTATAATAAATCTTTCAGGCCAAAAGCAATACAACAATTTCTAAGATTAGCAGAGAAATGAATCAGAAGATGGGAAAACTGTTAAATCATGTTTTTAGAGCAAATGCAGCAATTGTGACTTCAACTAAAAGATGATCATGTCAATCCAGGAATATATCATCTTTGGGCCAAATTCAGCCAATATACAGTAGCCAGAACTTATTTTACTTGTACATATGTAAATGGACTTCATTGTACTTCATGTACTTCAAAGCACTTATAAGTACTTTGAAGTACTTTAAGTGCCTTACTTAGGACTTAAGTATAAGTACAAGTACATTACATTTGTACAAAAAGTATCTAAGTATAAGTACAAGTACTCAAGAAGGTGTACTTAAGTGTACAAGTACCAAAGTACTTTGCCCCATGCCTGTTTACAACACAACCTTGTTGTCACGTATAACATGCTTTCTATCTAATAATTAGACACTTGCAATAGGTGTCTTCGAGGATTTAAAAACCTGAGGTGACGTCAATAATTACCTCGGCTGCGCCTCGGTAATTATTGACATCACCGGTGGTTTTTAAATCCTCGAAGACGCCTATTGTGAGTGTCTAAGTGTTTTAGACAATGGCGTAGAAGCAGTGAGTTAGTATAGAGAGTTCCCATTGTAAACACCTAGGGTATTTCAGCAAGCAAAAGATGTGAGGTCGCGCAAGCCATGAAGCGCGACTAACTGAAGGTTTGTAAAGTCGATAAAAAGTATGTTTGAGGCATTATGGATACGTGTGAATGGCAGCAAATGGGAATAGCCAGTGCCAACATGGCTGTCTTGGTCTACAGAGCGTGCTTTAATATGGCGAAGGCCACAAACTGAATTAATGGCTTGTACCACGATGGTCTATAAATCCACTGAGCTACCCACGATAACAGCGTACCTGAGTGTAATTTCTTTGTAATAATCTGCTCGCAATCGCTTGGTGTTTACTGATGTGCAAAATACTAATTGTCCACAAAAGGCTAATTGCATTACTGTAGGCCACATTGTGGTTGTAAACAACTGTCGGATGTCTTACCAGTAAGATACCTGATACCATGTTTCTTCGCAAATAAGAGACCTCCACACATCAAACGAAACGCTGCATACCATTGTCTAATTGTAAATAAAGCATCCATGTTGCTTTTGTATTGTTACTGTTATCACATATTGCTTTTCCCAGTGTTTTTTTTTTTCACATCATAACTCAAACCCACAATCGGTTGTTACGTGTCAAGTTATAATATAAAGAATGAGATACTTATGCATACCCTACCAAAACATTCCTTTTTGAAAGGCTGTGAGAAAGCCTTAAAGCTAGCAACTCTATTATGTATGTGTTAGTGATGACGATACCAGATTTTTCAGGACGACATGTATATTGATACAATAATATTGACGATATTAAATCGATATTGCAATGTTACTTTGCATGCTAAGGAATAAAACATGCATCCATGTTACTTTAATTGCATAATTGGCGCAGTAGATATTTAGAAGTCATTTCACCAAGAAATCCAGGGGCTATTACAAAACAGGGGTATATCCTCAAAGTTTATGTGAAGTGCTATCTATCTATCCCGTTTTTGTGCTGTGATGATTGAGACATGTGTATGGACTCGCTCGTGTTTTGTCCTGTACTTTGCATGTGTAAATTGCTATAGCTGTAGGTGTAGGTGACCTCCCTTGTTCCCTTTTTTTTATTTTTACGGTCTGTACTCTTGTTTGTTCATTCATGACTACAAAAATATGATGTGTGCTGTACTATAAAATACCTATTCATTTCTCTGTAGCATTTTCCATGATATCTATTGCTCTGTAGAACCTACATGTACAGTAGATAGCAATGATCACATTGGCTATTTTACCCTGACTTGTTTGAGAGTCGTCTCCTTTTTTCACAGCTTGACTGTGTTTTGAGTAAACATTTATTATTATTTTCACAGTACGTATTGTTAATTGCCATTAACAGCTTTAAAAAAAAAGCTTGTCATATATAACATTGTTCTTCACTACACAGGTAGAGTTAATCTAGTTGAGCTTTTTGTTTGAATAGTAGTGAAAAGGTTAGCAATGTGTGTTATTGTATGGTGTGGTAATGTTTATATAGTGTGATATATACCCTAAGGTGACTAAATTTAGCGATTTTGTATATTAGCGAAATTAGCACATACAAAATTTAACGATTTTATGAATTTGTGATGTAATTAACCATACATTTTGCAGGTTTAGTGTGTACTAAATTTATCGAAAAAACCAAAATCGCTAAATTTAGTGTTTAGTCACCTTAAGGTATATCAGATATTGAATTGTTAAGTCATTTGTGTGCACACATGCTGTAGTGTAGATTTGTGTGTAACAATTCAGCTTCTGTAAAGTGTTACATAGGAATGTAGTAATAATATCTTTCAGTAGTATTTGCATAGTTAGAACCCACAATCAGTTGTTGTATGGGGGAGTATATAAAGAGATAAGTAATCTAGAATCTGTGTTGCATTGTGCATTCATCATAAATTATCACGTTGAGAATTTTTGCAAGGCCTTTTTCCGTGAGGCCCAATGTCACAGTTAAATTAATTTTGCTGAGAAGATATCTGAAAGAAGCAATTGAATAGTACGTATTATATTTTAGGCAGGTGATAATAGTGCTGGCATCACATGCACTAAAATTACCACTGGAGCTGCAGCTACCCATCTCCCTTAGTTGATACCTTATAAACGTCCAAATGAAGTGACTTATATGTAACAACACTTTTCAGACATGTGCCGACGTACTGTCAGGACATTGCAAAAGTTGAATGGACATCAAAAGATTTGTCTGGACTTTTTAACTTTGTTGTTTCTCCTTCCTGTGTTTTTACCAACTTGGTGGATGTTTTTGCTTCTGCAAGCATTGGGGGCACCTATGCACTGCAGAACTGATATTACTCAACCACTCACTGACACTACAGTATTTTAAAGGGTAACTACTGGTGACATAAAAGAGCTTTTATGGAATTGATTCTGTTACAATGGGTTTTGTAGGAAATGAGTCATAAAAGACTTTTATGACGTTCTGTCAAGGCCTTATACTTGCTTACTTTTCTTATCCTGCCATGGCTTAGAAAATATTGTAGACCTATCCCTAATACAGTGTACAAACATAAAAGATTTACAATGGGTTTTGTAGGAAATGAGTCATAAAAGACTTTTATGACGTTCTGTCAAGGCCTTATACTTGCTTACTTTTCTTATCCTGCCATGGCTTAGAAAATATTGTAGACCTATCCCTAATACAGTGTACAAACATAAAAGATTCACTGACATCTTGTTCAGTCAGTCTTAAAGTATAAACTGGTTGTACAGGTGATCATGAATACATCATTGTTTCTACACTTGTGACCCCTTCATGCTAAGTGAATACAGCACTAATACTTTACCCCAGTAGGTGTACTTTACCTGTCAATTCATTGTGAACAGTTTAATCCAAATCCCAACTCTGTAGACCACTGTAAACACAAGTCATGGCTGTGAATGTAAGCACCTGTACTTCATTCTTAGTATAGTTACTGTACAAATTGATTCCTTCTATCTAACACTATAGTTCTAAAACTATAGTCAGTAAGCATTCACTGCATGGAGCCTCGTCTAATATACAGGTAGTACTATCGAAGAGGTAAACGTGTGTTCGCTCCCAATGGTTTTGTACTGGAATAAGCATGTTTTCGTGTTGTAAACATGTTTGCGTGCCTAAATCGTCTATACTTAATGCATGGGATATTTTAAAGCCTCATAACTCACTTTCTCTTGCCTATATCAAAGCAATTTTTTTTTGATAAACATTTAAAGGGCTTAACTGCTACGAAATGTTTGGGCAGCTGGCCCATGTAACAGGAAATGTTAACAAGAAACGAAGGCTCAGGTGAATGCGAACAGACTATACTCAGCAAGTGTTGTTTTGTTTTCTATTTGTTTTCTATTTGTAAATAAAGCTTCTGTGTTGTCCTATACAACCCTATTCTTGTATCATAACTCAAACCCACAATCTATTATTACATGTGAAGCTATATAAGGAATTAGGTGGTCCTTAATACTTCATGTACATATTGTGCTACCAAAATGTTATAATTTTTGAAAGGCTGATAAAAAGGCCTATACAACAAGTAAACAGGTGTTGTGTGTGTGTTTATTCAGAAATATTGCCATTGCTTCCATGAGTTATTAAATACAATTCACAAGTCATTAATAGTTGTATTTTACTTGTGTTATAGTTGATGTTTAATTGGGGAGGATATTAAATATCTACCAACAAACAGTGTGACTTAGTGAAAGTGTATGTATTACACAAGAAGATTACAACTTCAGCTAACTTACTAAACACGCTTTACCTGTTTTCTTTTCCTTTGCAACCAGAGTATACCTGTAAGTTTAAAGATAGTGTGATTTTTATTGTGTTTGCTATTGAGTAGATCTTAAGTTAAAGTGGTATTCAATAATTAAATAAAGTGTTCTTGACTTTAAGATCCACTGAAATAAAAAAATTCACTAGTCAGTTTATTGAATAAATAGGGTGTTTGTATCATGTAATGCACAAAAACCTTTTAATAATTCAGATAATATACCGAGATATTAAGCCACAAAGTCCAGTTACATCATGTTGTGACGTAAGACAAAGAACTAAAAGTATTGTTAATGTAATACACTTTAAAATGGGAAAGCTACACCCGTAGATAAACAGTGAAGGTCTTAACGTGTAGGCGGCAATACCAAACTCTTCTTTTCAACTTTGTAGTTTTCCAAGATTACTGGAATGTTCTGCTTTAAAACAATAATGGAGTTGTTCTGTAGTTGCCTGTAGCTCAGTGTGTGGTGCTTTTCACTATTGGATTTCATTATGCTTTACTGAAGCAAGATTAGTTTGGTTTGTTTACAAAGCTGGGTTGGCAGTACCATGAAACACAATAGTATCTATTTCTGAGTCGCCTCTCTTCCTGGTAGGGATAATATCTCATGCATGTCTTGCCAGTGGTGCCATCGCAATTGTTTTTCTTCACTTCATTACTTCCATTTGCTGTATTGGACCCTTAAATGTATAAAAATAAACTTGAGACGTGCTTCGACTACCGTACTGTTGATTTACAGTCCCTTTGACAGCCGTTCTTGAGCATTCTTCACCACAAGACCAGTGTGAATTCACTAACTGTCTCCCATAGGCTTGTAACTGGCTGCAGTACAAGTTCTTACCGTGTTTCAACTTGTTGTGCTAAATATGAGGTGAAACTAAATCGAATCTAGCTGTACATGAATACTTCTATCACTTTAATGACACCTCTTGCAATTTATTGGATAGACAGATAGTGTCTGATTCGTCCAGGGGACCAATGCATTATGATGTAATATAATTGATGAAACCACAATATACTAAAATGTATTGTATCAACTAAACAAAACTAAATTAGACTAAATCACATGCACCAACCTGTCCCACTAGTAACAAGGGTTGATAATGACCAAAGTGTATTTTATCACTTCAATGGACCTTTGATATATTTACTTGGCAAGTCCGCAACTGCCTTTGCAATTTTGTACATGCTTTATTGTTCAGTTTGGTGTAATTTTATATTATGTAATTGTTGATCAAAACCCTCAATCAATCTTATTATGTTCATACTATAAACTGGTGGAATTTTATATTGGCCGTTTTCACAGCTTCAGCCGATTCTGTAGAGATATTTGCTTCAAAAGTCTTGAATTTTTACCAGAAGTGTTACCATAGAGTAGATTATTTGTGCTAAGTCCAAATTTTGCGAGTTGATATTTAATATTTAACTCACTTAAAAATATGTTTTAACGCTGGTATTGAAGCCATTGGCAATTGGTAGTGTGTATTGCCTGCTGATGAACTGGAAAGTAAAACCCACAATCAAAACTTACAAGTGGTGTTATAAATAAGGAGCCAAAGTTGTTCAGTTAACTATGCTAAACTTTGATTTGCTTGTTATAGCTTATTAAGGTATTTTTTGGCAGGATTTCTGTGAACTCAGTTCTACCTCCAGGAGTCCTGTTTCCCTCAAACTTGTTAATAAACAATGAAGCACTGTAGACTGATAGTTCTATTCTGCACAATTATTTTAACCCTTAAATGCACATAAGTCTATGTGTAGGCAAACACACATGGTTGTAAACAAAGTGTTATAACTTTCGAAGCATATTTTCTATGGCTACACAATTTACTTCATTATACTCGTAATGTAATAAGCATTACAATGATACCTAGGGCTTTCCCCATTTGTGCTAAAGCATGATGCCAGAACTTGCCATGTAATCAGCTTTTCAGTACTTAAACACTCAAAACTTTTACATACCTTTATAAAATGATTCATAATTTGATGGTGGTTGTTCCAATCGACTGCCCATGGAGTTTATTCGCTTCAGCATTAAATTTCGCATTAGGCCATACAAAGCTCACGTGATTAAATCCGTAATCGAAGTTAAAAATGTAGGGAGAAGCTTGGTTGACAGATAACGCTGATCGCTGTTGTTCTTTGCTTCATAACAAGTAAGTCTCTGCTGTTACAGTGTTTAATTTAGCCTAGTGAAGGGAATTTTGATTAATGTGTACTTTTAGGCTAAAGGAGTTGAGCTATCCCACCTAATGTTGCCATGAATGCGTGAAATGTGTAAACATGCATTCCCCAAAAGTTTCATACATGTTTAAGGGTTAAAACAAACATTTTTGTTGTGCTGAATTTTGATCCGTACTTAGAGAGTAATCTTAAAAATTAAATATCGTGTCGAAATAATTAGAAACTGTCACCATGTTGCAAGAGCGCCAGCGATACTGAATGTTAGTACCGTGGTCAGTGGGTACCATGTGTATAGAGCTGTGCGGAACTGTCGATTGGAGAAGATTTTGAAGTGATCCTTCAAATTGGTAATGAGCATGATCACCATGCAATAGGTGTATATAGGATGGACAATCCTGGAGTAATTGTAGGCCACATTCCTCGTCGAATTTCCAGGGTTAACCACTATTTACATGTCTTTTCTGAGTATCTTGCTCAGTATTCTCTTGATCCATACTTTAGTCAATGATGCATCATTCCACCACTTTTTCTGAACCATAGCAACAGCTCTTTTTGGAAAATGCAACTTCTTCAGAGCTCTTTTGCTCTTAAAGGTAATCAATGGAGGAAGCATTTTTCCTGATACAGTGGAAGATAATATGACTGTAAACATCTTTTTCTGTGCCAGTTGACTTGACTCTGATTTGCGTTTCTTTTATTTTATGAATAGTGCAAGATACAGACGTGTCAAAATATAATGGAGTTTCGTCCATGTTGATGATTAGTTCTGGAGAAAAACTGTGTGCTTTCTGCAACTCTTTAACTGGCTTCACAAAGCTCTCCAGCTGTTTTTCAAGCTGTGCAGGCAATTTTTGTTGTATACTGGTCTTTGCCCTGTACGATAAAACAGTGACTTGATTTAAGGCTGTGCAGTGAAACTTCATTAATAGGGCCACCTATGGGACCAAACATTTAACCTTGATAATGAGGTAGCCTTATAATAAGGTATAGCCTTATAATAAGGTATAGCCTTATAATAAGGTCAACAAGTACAAATAGCTGTATTTGAGACCCACTACGGTGGCCATTATGTCGAGGTGGTCATATTAAAGATGTGGCCACTAAGTGAAGTTTCACTGTATTTTTTGATCACACAACACACAGATTGTCTAATCTTAGAGTCAAAGAGTGATGGCACATAAACTTCTCAACCCAACCACTAGAGGGTTTAAAATTTGGATAAGTTGGATAGATCAATACTTTAGCTTTAACTCCAATCTTCGAGCTGGTAAGTGCAGGTCTCTTTGCTTTAATACTCAAGCTGTCAAACTTTAATCAATTTCTTTGTGATATGTTATGGGTCTACCAGCACCTTTCTTCAAGTGTTTCCCTTTCTTTGCAGATGGAAACTTTTTTAAAAACTTTTGCGACAGCAGCAAGAGTTTTATCATCCATGGATGGTTGAACAGGCTACATTGTAACACTTGCTAGCAGCATACTATGAATCCTTATGAGCATATTGTACAATTTTATTTTTTGACTGAAGCTGTATGTTTTGTAGGACCCACGTTTTTCTTTATCATGATGGGAAGAGCTTGCTACTATTTTGACGTGAAGCACTAGTGAAATCAGCTGGAGGTTGTTTCTTCCGTGAGTTACTGTTATTTCCACATGCAGGTTGATGTGGTATATTCGTTAGCTTATACCGCTGAAGAAATTCTGAATATTCATGTTGGGACGAGGGTGTTTCTTTAGGAAAGTAATTCATTACCTTTCATCGTCATTTAAGACTAGGTACGCCTCCTGGCTCAGGTAACTCAACTTCTGTATTCTGAATTCTCAATATCTGAATTTGCGCTAATGTCATCAGGATTCAGCTGGCGTGGTTCAACATTCGTTATAGTACAATCTTTATCTTCGCCACCTGGCAGCGAGTCACTTGAATCAGAATCATCCTCGGACTACTCACCAATAGATAGAAAGCTAACTTCACTACTATCTGTCATCACGAAGGCACAAACTTATTGTTCAACGTGGAACAAGTGCCGAAATTTTATTAGAGAAATTATTTTGTTACTGTCATTAGGGTGCTGCATAATTAGAGAGGCCAAGTATTTAGCGAACTTATGGTAATGCAGTCTAGGGCCCAATCATAAAATTTTTAATGTGGCAAATTTTCTGGTAAAATCTACATATTGAAACATTGCCTCATCAGTATGACCTGAAACAATTCCAATGGATTGTTACAAACTTTTAAACAAGTATTATTCATTGGAATTTTTCCTGACTGACTGCCTGACCATTGCCTTCAGACAAGCGTAACTTGATAATTGCTACTGCTACAGGCTTTATATTTGACGCCACTTTACTGCAGGATGTGCAATGCTTACATCATGGACTTACTAATGGCGTCCTTTGTGTCCCATTTATCTTTGTTGATAGTGCAAGGTGTCGATTTGCAGTAGAACCATGTAATGGTTTCCCTATATGTTAGTAATGGGAATTGTCTGAGTTTTCTGTTGTGACTGGGTCGATTGCAGATCTCTTTCTCGAGGTGGCCTCCCTTGTTTAACTATTTATTTCTTTGATCCCCTAACTAAGCATAAAATTGACTTTTACTTGTTAACTGTACCATCTAAGTCATCATTAGCAACTTGTGCAGGCACGGTTGATTTGGGATGATAATGGTTGCCTGTGGTTTATAATTGTATCAGTTGATATCATAACTTATTAGAAATATTGTTGTTCACCATTCATGATGTTGTTATGTTATAGCTGATGTGATTTGAGGGTGTTCATCTACCTGTGACCTCTGTGTGTATGTGGAAGCTCTGATTACTGTAAACTTGACAAACACGCTTTACTCGTTTCACAAAACACGCTTTACTCGTTTCACAAAACACGCTTGATCTGTTCTCTGATCCAGGCCAACCTGACTATACCTGTAAGTTTTGTACATGATAGTATATTAAATGTTATCTATAGTGTTTGATATTACTAAAGGTTGTAAAATATTTCTTAGTTTATAGTATGTCTAATAGTCTATTGTGGGTTGAATTTGAATTTGTTTTTGTAATTGTGTGAACGATTAAATAATTCTTGCCATTTTAAGTTGTTGAGATGAAACTTGTGTGTGAAGGGTATAACGAAAAGTGGTATTATTTTGTTTGAGCTAGTGCTACAATCACTAGTGCTCCATTAGTTTACACCTTGAAGATCAAGCACTTTTATTAAACAAAGTTCGTCATTTTAAATTTATACACGAAGCACAATTTAAATATCTAAGAATTCCTAGCAATCCTCCAACCTTCCACTGGTTTTGGACTATCGAGGCTCGTATGACATGCCATTAAAGTAGCCTAAACCGCTCTCCTTTGATGGGCTTGTGGATAAGTAGACTATTCATGATACAATTGCGAGTGTCCCATTTCTTTTCACTGATATTATTTATTTGTGGTAGCTTATCATTGACTTTTTGTGTTGCCAAGAATAAAACAAATCAGTACTTTTTTGCATGATACCTCCAACAGTAGTCAGAGTGTAACTTTTCTTCATGTGTAACAGACAGTACACTACCTGAAATGGCTACGTTGCATACAATAATAGGGACACTGGTACAATTGTAGCATCATGTGCAGTGGTGTAACTAGACTTGTACCGACACCAGGGCCCAGTGCAATAAATTGAAGTCGTATTCACAAGCAAAGCTATTAAAGTAGTCGAATTATCGAAAAATGGTTATTTCTAGAGGCGCTTATACTGATAGCCTGGAAGTTTGAAGTGATTTCACAATAACGAAAAGTAATATACTGTAGCTGTTTTGCAGCCAAAAATGTGTGCCATTGTCAAGGTCTCAATCGATTATTCGGTGAAATAGTCTTTTTCTACTACTCTATTGCTAATTCCGTGGGCGTGACTTGATTGCTGACACCCGGGCCTGGGCCCTGGTAGGCCTGGGTTTAGTTATGCCACTGATCATGTGTAACCAGATCTGCAAGAATCCCATGTGTTCGTGCAAGCCTAATTTTGCACAAGAATGTAATAAATGCAATGGGTGGAGTATTTACGAAATCGTAAAAAAAATATTCGTAAAAATTGTGAGCACTTGTTTCACGATGAAGGAAAATGATAACACAAAAAACCATGGTAAAATCGTAATCCCCAAAGCAAGGTGGAGTTCCAAAAACTCTGTTTTGTGCCAGTACTCCCAATGAGATGGAAGATATGAAAGTTAGTCTCTGCCTTGCGTTGGACAAATGGTTCACTATTGTTTTATTTCTCCGGTTGTAGGAGGACGAAACTTACCCAGCAATGGATTCTCCTGTTCATGGAGAACCCGATTGACTGCATTTGTAAATTATGATCGTTTAATTAAGCACTTGTAGTTTATTTTCTGTGTTGTTACTGTACAAATCGATTTTTATGTTGTTGCCATTTTGTAGTGCTGTAACTTCAAAAGTTCTTGGCTGATACTTCGGTTGACCATCCATTTGGCTATTTACAAAAAGAAAATGTAATAAAATGGAATTTGAACAAACCAACATGTTCAGTTTAAACTGCATTACTTGTGAGTCTGGCGTGAAATAAATCTGAACTGTTATTTTGGCTATCGACGTTGCAGCACTACAAAGTGGCAACAACAGAAAAATCAATTTGTACAGTAACAATATGGAAAATAAACCATAACTTAATTAAATGATCGTAACTTACGAATGCAGTCCTCTACCAAGTTGTATTCCTGAAACATACTGTCCACAGGTTGCTTGAAAATAAATTACTGAAGTAGTACATAACATAATTATGACTAGTGAATCCACATATAAAGGAAAGAATGGCACGAGGCTGCCATAGAATTAATCTTGCATCTGGTCGTGTGTCCCAGTAATCAATTACTGAAAGTCTAAGTGTCCATTATGCTTTGTTTTCAGTTATGTTCCACCTGTTTCATAGTGTTACAAATAAAGAACATAGGAGAAGAATATCTGCAATCAATCCAGTTGCTACATCAGTAAAGAGAGCTGGGACACAAAGGAGGACAAAGGTAAGTTGATGATATAATACAAACTACGATTGGCGAAAAGGCACGTTTGGGGACAAAGTGATGTCAAACACTAGTGTGTAGCTTTATTCATTGTCGAGTTATGCTTGGCTGGAGGTATCAGTTAAACAGCATTAAATTCTATTAATTTAGAAAATTTTAAAGTTTTCATAGAAATTTGTTGGAATGGTTTTAAGGTTGCTCTAAAGATGCCTAACCAAAACTGTCAAGCTGTTATATAGGAAATTTATGGCTATTTTGTTTTTATGTTGGGAAATGAAATCCAACCGATGTTATGCTGGAAGTATGAATTAATTTTATGCTTTATGCACCTATCAATGTTAAGCCCCACTACCCCCCTCCCGGGCTTACTAAGGGATTAGTGGGGGATTTTCGCCGATTTGATCAGAAATTTTGCCCCACTGGTGGGGCATTTGACCGTTCGAAATTTTAGGTGTTTGCTTTAGCTTGCGAGCTATAAGAATTGATCTGTTTCCTAAAGTTTATTCCAGCGATACTACATGGAGATTTGACCACTAGTTGTTCCCCAGTGGGTGGAGAATTTGATTTTTCAAAAAGTCAAATCCCCACCATTTCCACCACTACGCCCGGGAGGTGGGGGATAACATTGATAGGTGCATTAGGCAATACCATAATTTAATCCGTATTTATTGTAATTATCCCAATTACCAACTTGTTACATTAATGCTTGGCTATATGATGGATTCTGACCTGGCATTACAACTACGTAACTTGTGGATAACTTGATTAATCATCTAAATATTAATGGAAAATGTATTCGTGGCAAGGTTGATGAATAATCGTAATAGCAGTCTTTCTTTAAATAACAATGTCTGGCTTTTCCATTCTTGTGATCACATAGCACTGGTATTTATTTTTATAATTGACTTCAGTGAACTTATTTTGTTGTGTATCCGTCTAGTAGTGTTGATTGTAACTTGATAAAAAATAAACTAGAAATAATTTTGATAGATGCAAGTAGAAGGAAAGTTAAGAATTGGATTAGGGGTCAAAGAAAAAGGTAATGCATGAAGCAAAGGATTAGCTAAAAACATGAGGTTGTGTATACCTGCAGATATACTAGTGGACTAAATTGTGACCGTCTCAGCAAAAACCTGACTAGTTCGCACAATTAAAAAAATTTATTTCTTATTCACTCACCATTATTTGTAGTGTCCAAGGAATGCATCACCAAAGTTTCAGCCTTCTGTGGTGTGTAGTTTTGAAATTACAACACTAGCAAGTAGGAAGAACAAGGAAATCGATTTGTACAGTGACTATACTAAAAATAAACTACAGGTGGTTGTATTCGCATTCCGTTTGGATTAGCCTACAAAGTTGGAATTTGGCTTACAATATTCACCCTTGATTGGCAGATCAACCAATGTATAGTTTTAGCCCTGCAGTCACTTGCACATAGGCGTATGAAGGCGGTTTGGTAGTTTGAAATGATGGCGGTCTTATTTACATTTACCGCATCGTAAACAAATGTATGTGACACCTATACCGTTGAAGCTACAAAACAAAACAAAGATTTTTGAACTCTCCATGAGCAGGCGAATAAGATGGTACATAGTTATAATCGATTTGAGTCATCCTTCTTCGAGTACTGGCCCAATACAAACTTGCATATTCTTCTTGTAGCATGTGTAATTTTACAAATTATTTTTAAATTACGATTTTCTCAATACACATGCTAGACGGGTTTTCACTGAGACGGTCACAATTAGTTTAAGAAACCTGTGCACAGTATATGCTTCAGGAATCTTTCCAAAAAATCAGGTTTTTTTTTTTTGTTAAATTTATCTCATGTAGCAATTTATACTGCAACATGTTGGATGTGATTGTGGGTTTTAGCTTTGCAACTGAACCTGGTTTCAAGATGAAGGCCTTGTAACATTGTAACGTGTCATTGACAATCAAATTATGTTTTGTTTATTTCAGTTAGACAAAGTATATCTGTAAAATGGAAACCCACAATCACATCCATCATATTGCAATATAAATAGCTTCAAAGAAAGTTCAGATTTAGGTTAAATACAAAATCCATTTTTTTGGAAAAAATCCTGCAGCCATACGTATGTGCACAGGTTTCTTGAACCAGTCCTACTAATTTGAGTGCTTGTAGCTTATGTTATAATCAGTACTTCCCAAATTACTATCACTTCCTGTGCATATTAGCTATTGTTTAATATGTTAATAGGAATGGTTCTCATCACACGCTTGCAAAATTTGATCACAAAACAAGGAACTTCTGTGATGTACCTATTAGGAACTTTTTTCGCACATTTATAATCAAGACTCGCTCAACAAACTAATCCAGTTCTAAACTGCTTGTATAACCATAACCCTAATACAAAGAAAGTCAACTAATACCCCTGCATAATAGCTGCAGCCAGTTACACAAACGTTCACTGTAAATAAATTTTTTTATAAATTTCTTGTCCACTAATCCAATCCAGTGAATGTATACAATTGCAGTAACTTATTAATCATGTAGTACCTCTGAATATGAAATGTAGCATCTGTGACCAGGGAAAGCTCTGTGACCAGGGAAAACTTTTAAGTGCGTAGAAAAAATTCCTACTGTGTTAAATTTTATACGACTGTCAAGAATACTGTTAGTCTATTTGAGGTATTCAGATATCTCTTGTCATGAAATAGGATGTAGTTGTGGTCACAACCTTGGTCATATAAATAATGTTTTGTAGATGGTCTGTGCCTGAAGCTTCTGTATAATGGACACTTTGGGGACCACTTGGCTTATTTACAATTGAAGCATTTGTTATTTGTTCCAATTATCTATTGAAATTATTTCACAACGTTGTGTGTTTTGATTGATGTGTTTTGGTATAGCTTAGGAATATTACCACTAAATTATGTATCTTATCATTTATCTATCATGATACAAGCATTGTGATAATCAATACAGTTACAAAACTATTATCATACATCATTGTTCCTTAAGTATATGTTTTTTACTACTTCACCTCATTATGAGAGAAAAAAAATCAGAGTTGCAAAATAACCCCAAGTATGCACCCTGGTGTGTCAGATGTGAAATACAGTGATATTAGTGTTAAAACTAAAACCCACAATCATACCTACCATATTGCATTATAAAAGACTGTGTTGAGAATACTTACTTCACGTGTGCGTAGTATGTTCTACGTTTCTACAAGTGCTATACGCGTATTTTATAATTTTTTGGAAAGATTCCTGAAGCCAAGTGTGCACAGGTTTCTTGTAAGAAGTAATTTGTTGTTTATTTAATTGAAATTATTTGCTGATTATGCAAGATTGTGCTTTGATGTATTTTTAGTATGACATAAGATGAGTAAAATTAGCACTGGATTATGTATCTTACTAGCTATTAAAAAAATAAAAAACTTTAATAGGAAGTAGGGATTGATATAATATACAGTCTACAAAAAGTAAAGGAAACAATCCCTACTTCCTTTAAAAAAATTATAATTTTTTAAAAGCTAGTTTTGTTAACTTTTTTGGTCTAGCTAGTTAGTTATATTATACTCTTCTTGTTTTCTACATAGTATAAATATCACTTGAAGCAGTTGTCTTACGTAATAAACGCCTCTAAAAATAATTATCGTCTTATCTTTTAAAGCTATTACAGCAACTGTTAAAGGCTTCAGCTGCATTTCTAATGGCCTAAATGTGACTGAATTTTGGAAAACCGTCGATACACGCACAACAGTACTTTTGTAATAAAACGCATTTAAAAAGTATGGGTAAAAATGCAAGCTCCAGAAAAAAAATTACTAAAGTTTTTATCGCTTCTCTGGTGGGCGAATTAAACCGCCAATGGATAAATCCTGGGCATCATCGTATTCGCCTGTCCATAGGGAGTACACAAAACTTTGTTTCATCTCCATACACAAAAACATTCCAAAGTTACAGACGTTTGTTTACGTTTCGGTGACGAAAGAATTTACCGACGATCGTTTTTCAGTGAATTTGCCTTCCTTCTCAAACAAAGAAGCATGCCTGGGGGAAAACTATACCTTGGTGGAGGCACAAATACATGGCGAACACAATGATCCAAGATTCAATTCCGTACGTCGTTGTATCAGTACGTTATGATAGTTTATATAAGCGCCTGTAGATTCTTTTCTCGATAGCTTCTGTACATAGCAAATTATTTGCTTGTCCGGCTGTGTCTAGTGCTGTATTTCCAATACTGCATTTCCAGTGCTGCTTAACTTATGAAGCTGAAACTTCGGTGGTCCATTCCTCTGTCCCTGTAGAAAACAAAGAACAAATAAAATGCAGTTTGAAAATTGTGCGGATATCGACTGTTTTCTAAAATTTGGTCACAAATGTTGATGATTTTACAGTAAAACATCACTGGAGAGCCCACCATTAAGAGTGGAACCCTCGCTTTTAGAAGTCTGAATCTCGAGGTGGATCCCCCCCCCTCAAAGACATTATTAGCTAGCTATCTCACACAAAAAAGCTAAACCGGTAATTAACACTATATATAATGACTACCCAGATACTAGAAACAACTCCTTGGATGCTACACCCATTCACCCTCATCTTACACATACGTACTCACACTTCATTAAAATCACGTGTTTGTGTTCTGGCGTGCGCTGCAACTATTAATTAAGCTCTCCAACTGTTAATTATCCTTTGAGAAGAAAGAAGCGAATGAATGATGAAAGCAAACAGCATGGTGCAGTGGACAGAATGTAATTAGAACAACAGATTTGTGAATCCGCCGTCATTACCTTGACGGTCTGAAATTTCTGGAGTCGTACACCTAGCGCTACACAGCAAGGCAGGCTGGCAGAAGAAATGTAGTTGAATTTCAATTTTTTTTAAAAAACTCACTGTACGTCGAAACATACAACTTTTCGCTTTATTTACCCAAGGCACAGCATCATTATACATTATAACAGTACTAATGCATTCCAGGTGGTTTTTTCGGGTAAAACTTATTGCAAGGCTGTTTTTTAAGGTGCAAAAATCCACGAAACCAAATGATTTCTTACCAACCCCTACTATACAGTATCGTACTGTATGGGATAGTACTGTATAGTTATTTTTGTTATACAGTATGGTAATACTGTGTATTAGGGATTGTGGAGGTTTAGGTTATTCGGGCCAAATACATCACCCAAAAATCAGTTTCACTATACCATCCTGGCACCTTGCTTAGCAGTATTGGTTAGGCCCATAAGTGTGCCTCCAGCACTAAATGCTACCAGTACATTGTTACAAAATTGAAAATAGGTTTTCTACTGACTGACTGATGCCAAGAGTAAACTGATAACAACTAAGGCTACGGGCTTCATTTTTTCACTGTTTGGTGTCGCTTCACTCCGAGGAGTGCCTTTTGGCATACTGCAGTATGTACAATGCGGGCATCATGGATTTACAGCGCTTTGTGCAAGGCACACATAAGTTTAGACATAATATTTCCTTTGATGTCTGAGGTTACTAAATCCAATAGAAACTTGTGGTGGAGTTACTAAATAGTTAGTTACCTGTGGTCTCGCTGGTGGTTGTTTACTACATTCATTAGACCATAATCGGCAAACCCAAAAACGAAATGTCCCTACCGTTAGCTTACTTTCTGGACAAGACAGACATTATTAGCATTCAGCTAGATGTTCAATACCAATATCCGGCATGGTGTGGTGCTGACACAACAAATTTGAGGATGAATCTCAATGTTGGCACTCACAATTTGCTTCTTAATAGTTTACTTTCTGGACAAGACAAGCGTCTAACTACTTGATACTGGCATTATTGTCATGCAGCGGTTATGAATGTCAAGCCATTGCAGTGGCACTGACACGATCAACTATAAATCCTAATACTAGCACGTACTGTTTACCACTTTCTCTCAATCTTTCTTAACCTAGGAAATTTTTTAAATCACTTAGAATTGGTTGACAAGGTTTCTATGCTATTTAGAGACCCGAGGACAATGTGGGCTTGGCTACCCACTAACCTAATAACCAAGGCGCAGTTTTCTGGTTTAAGGGTAAAGTGTTTTGTTCACATTTTGTTATGAGAGAAAAGTTAGAATATATGCAAAAATCCCCAAGATAGCCTGGTGTGAAATACAGTGATATTGGTATTAAAATTAAAACCCACAATCATACCTACCATATTTATTATAAAGACTGTGTGGAAAATGCTTACTTCACGTGTGCGCAATGCGTACTACAACTACGTTACGTTAACTTTATTTTTTTTTGGAAAGATTCCTGCAGCCGAACGTGCACAGGTTTCTTGAAAGAACAATGTATGATATGATAGAAATTTGACATACAAGTCAAGGCGTAGTGCTTCTTTGAATTGGTTGTCACCAAAGACATGAACTAACCATTTCCAGTGTACTGCGCTAGTTGTCTGAATGGTGCATTTGAATACTCGCGTTGTAGTGGTATAGAACTGTAATAAGTCCTTGTCTGTGTAGCAGTTGTGTATAGTAGCTCTGAGCCATGAAATGTATCGTGGATTGTGCATCCATAGTAATAATTTTTATTTGGATTTGACTAAATAGCCATTCAAAAGTGAGCAATTCAATTCAAATAACAGCTTTTTTACTGTTATATTTATTATTTAATGAGTGTAAGGAAAGGTTAGAAATTTTATGTTTCAGTAGAGATCATAGAAATTAAAAACATGGTAAACATATTCCTGCTACAATGATGAAAAATTTTACCTGCACAATTGAAATTAGGTTAGGTAATCCTAAGGCTACAGCACATATTGCTGTCAGACCTTCAGTGCTGGTCACTGTAAAGTGTTACCAATAAAAAAAACTGGCCTACCAATGGTTATATTGATCGGTCAACAGCATTGTTCAGTCTGAAAATGGCTAAAGGCCTACCGTTATATTGTACTCTGGGACCTAGACAAACTTGGCCTGTTTCTATCAGATATACCACTTTGGCATGGGCGTTCAAAGGTGTAGCTTGGGGTTTAATTATCACATTTCTTAGACAATATCTTGATAATGCTCAATATTGATACTTTTTGATACCATTCTACAAGCAAGCTTACCTATCTAGGCCTTTAAAGAACTCCATACTTTTTCTATAAATGATTCAACAACACTGATTAAAACATTAAACTTGCATAACCGAAATATTCTGTAATATCTCTAGGATATGTCCGTTTATCATAACTGAACTTAACCAGAACGTACTATTTACTGACCCATAATCAAAAATTTTAGATATGCATATATAATACTGTACATCCAGTGGTTGCACTCGTATTGGCTTGGGTGATTGATTGCCCTGTACAGGCTATCAGCCTGATAAGTGTTACATATTAGTTGTAACATGGGGCATTCGGGCTTTGCCTGATATGTATGCCCTCTGCCCTCGGGCCTCTGCCTTAGGGGAGTGGGCATACATATCAGGCAAAGCCCTCATGCCCGTGTTACAACTATTACATATCGCCCAACACTATTGAAATAACAATTTTAACTATCAGATTTGATTTAGGACAGTGTGGGAAGAAAACCCACTAAGTTTGTGCAAGTAATGTTTATATATTCCTGAAGTCTCCTCCCTCAGCAGTGATACAAATAGCGTGATGATTGTATTGTATTATCGTTATATGATTATAACCGCGAGTTCAAATCAGACATTCATATCTCAAAGTATTGAAACATTTGTTGGTCTATTTCACCACTAAATTATATATCATCATTTCATTACCAAATCCCCTACTAAATTATTTCTATGCTTGTATGTGCGCACGCACACACACACACACACACACACACACACACACACACACACACACACACACACACACACACACACACACACACACGCACACACACACACACACACAGGCCTATCTCTGCTCTAATAGACCTTGAATTGTTTGGGGCCAGACTGTAAATCTTTTAAAACTTTTCTTTTGTTGTACTTAATTTGTTACGAGCAAAAAATTATAGTATATTATTTTACAAAAAGCCCCAAGTATACACCCTGGTATGTCAGATGTAAAATACAAATGTTAAAATTGAAACCCACAATCATACCTACCATATTGTATTATAAAAGACTGTGTGGAGAATACCTACTTCACGGCGCAATATGCGCAATGCTAAGCAGAAGTTTTTTAAACATTTTTTGGAAAGATTCCTGCAGCCATATGTGCACAGGTTTCTTGAAAGTGTAGTTTCTGTCAGCTGAATGTAGTGAATTAAGGGTGCTCTGTAAGTCCGCTTATATGGCTTCCCATAAAATTTAATTTGTTCTATAACTTACAAATGGTTTTAGCAAATGTTCTGTACTTTTTTACTGGATATAAGCTAACACTAGTACACAGGTTAGTCCAAACCCAACTGCTAAATTTGCTTTAGAACATGAGTTATAGTTTTTCCCTTTATACTAGAACTAGTCCTACAGTTTACACACAAGAGCCTTAATACTTTTATGATACACTATGCTAAACAGCACAAATCATTGTATGTTTTTATTTTTGTCTTTTAGCTTCTCAATCATCACATATTTATCTTTCGGGTTGACACTCCCAGAAATCCTTTTCTTTACTTCCACGTTATTCATCATCTGGACTTGCTATTTCAAAATGGCAAACGCTCTTTGGCAAAATTACTAAAGTAGCTTGTGTGAAAATTTCATGTCTATTGGATTAAAAATGATGAAGTAGTTCTAGTTCTGTACAAAGCACCCTTAAATAGAAAATAAGCTTCCACATAATTAATGTCACGTCACGTTATGTATTTAAGGGTGGTGTGGTGTGCATTTTTCAGTCTACGCCACGTGTACTAACAGGTTGGCTCCCACCCTAGAGTTTCCTTAACTGATAATTAGATGATTTGAATGAAGAAAAAGGCTGTTAAACTGTTTTACATTGCAGAGTGGAGCATTTTAGGTTTTTACCTAGTAGCAAAAAAAATTTAAAAAGCTACCCTAGGGTCGCCCTGGGCTGGCAGCTCTGAATTTATGTTTGTTTTATTATGATTTCAGCTAGCCCCCACTCTGCTCATGCATCTGTTTTGCTATGTATTATGTGCAGTGTTGTTTCTGGTGTTGTTGTTCTTGTATACTGTACATGTTTTTAACAGTTGTCATTACGAATAGCCAACCCACAGTGTTGGGACAACCAGCTATGGTGTATGGTATGTGTGTGTGGGGTTAAGGGGGTATGTGGTAGGAGGAACAATAAATACAATACAGAGAGAGTATACTCCATATGTCTATGAATAGAATTTAAATTTTACTGAAGACTTTTCTGATTTTTAGGTTCACCTTACAAGTCTTAAAAATTCCAATGTATTGAACAGTTGGAATGTTGAGCCTTGACTTAAGGGTTAATTATTAGTATTACTAGGGGACAAAAAAAAACAAGTAGAATAGGGATCGAAGGTGTGATTCTGAAAAGAAAAAAAAAACTGCGTACACAAGAAGTAATAGTGATGGTAATTCACAGTACTGCTTAATAAATTAATACAAGCCAAGCACTATTTCGACCGTTCAAATAAATTTCCGAAATAGGAATCTTAATTTCAATGTACACAAATCAAGCCGCTTGGCTTGTATTGATGTATTAAGCAGTATTGTGAATCACCATCTCTATTACTTCTTGTTTATGCAGTTTTTTTTTCAGAATCACAACTTCCGATCTCTATTCTACTTGTTCAAATTTACAATTTTGGTCCCCTAGTTTCTGAAATATTTCATGTCCATGCACATGGACAACACAATTTTATGGCTGGTGTGTACTACATGTAGTAATATAATAATATAGTATATGAAGGCTTGCTCCATGATGTTCAAGCATCTGTCTACTAGCTACAGGTAGACTGTGTACTCATGATCAGTCTTATGAAATCATACGGTACGATAGTTACTGTGTAGTAGTTACCTCAAAGGAGCAGGTGTGGCCTATGAAATAACATCACCCAAAAACCAGCCTCAATTTTTCCCGACAATGATGAGACAGTATTGGTTAGGTAAAACTAAGCCCAAACAAGCTTTCAGATCTACCCAAAACGCTTTCAACAAGTTGCTACCAAATTTTAAAAATAATTTAATGGAATTTTGTACTGACTGACTGCCTGATTGACTGACTGATGCGTTCAGACAAGCATAACTCGATAATGGCTCAGGCTATGGGCTTGATTTTTTCACTGTTCGACGCCGCTTTGTCCCAAGAGGTGCCTTTTAGCATACCGCAGTATGTACAATGCATTCTTCATAGACTTACCAGTGTCCTCCTTTGTGTTCCATACATCTTTGCTGACAGTGAAAAGTGTCGATTTGGTGGTAGCACATGATGGCTTCCCTTTGAAACGGAAATTGTCTGTATTTTTCATAGTGACTACTTTGATTGTAGAGGTGCTTTTCGAACAGTTTTTGATTCGTACTGGGTTGAACATAGCTAACAGCAAAGCGTAATGGATACTTCAATTAATAATTATGATTGGAGTGCGCAGCACAATTTCTTTCTTTTGGTATGCGTGAATTTCAGAGGTTCTTTACGAACAGTTCTTGATTTGAAATGCTGTGCAATGGGTCAGAACCGGAGCCCACTGTCCAGCCAATCACTTTTCAGCTACTTGATTTTAGTGAAAGATCGAGATACTCTAATAGAACAGTCATTGTGATATTTTAATAGAATATAGCTATAGTCTAACCCATTACATCTTTGTTAACTGTCTTAACCCTTAAGCCCGCATAATCCAGAAAACTGGATTTACATTTAACAAATACGCATGCTTTGCACAAAGCGCTGTAACCTTTGAAGCGTCCATACTACGGCTGTGCAATTTATGTCATTCTACTCGTGATGTAGCAAGGATCAAAATGATACCTAAGGTTTTACCCTAACGCTAAATGGTGAAGCCATTTGCTAAATGGTGAAGCCATTCGCTAAATGGTGAAGCCATTCGCTAAATGGTGGAGCCAAAACTAGCTGTGAAAATGACTTTTCGGTAAGGAAACATGCAAACCCTTTACATACCTTTATAAAATGGTCGATAAATCGATGGTAGTTGATCCTATTGCTTTGCAACAACTTTCATTCAACTCTTCGTGAAATTCTGCATCAGGCCATATATGACTCATGTGAGTAAACCCACAATCGAAATTAAACACGTGGCAAGAGTTTAAAAACATGGAGATGTGACTCGCCGCTGTTCACCGCTTCATAACAAGTAAGCCACTGTAGTTACAGTGTTTATTTGACCTTTTCCAAGTAGCCCAGTAAACACACTTTTAATCTTTGTGTATTTGTAGGCTGTAAGAATTAAGTTACCCCATCTAGTGTCTCCATGCACGCCCATATTGTGTAAACACGCATTTCCGAAAAGTTTTCTGCAGGTTTAAGGGTTAAAATTACCCAGCGAGTGATCTGCATGGCACACTGCATTGAGCTACATATGCACGTCATGAATAGCATGCAGTTACAATTTAGCACTAAACTTTCACGTTGAGAAATTTTTGTATACATCATGAAAATAAAATTAGCTACTAGCTGTAATGGTCAGATATGAAACTCAATTAATTGGTAATATAGCACAAAATTACCACTGATGTTAACAAAAAGAAGAGACTGCATGTAAAGTAGCCTCCAGATGCCATTTCAGAGCACCTTTCAAATAGTCTGGTCACACCATTTAAGTAGGAATCCATGTGAAATTTTCGTGCGCTGCCCAAAATTCCGCCTTTAAAAATCATCCTAGAAATATCTTACATGATGACAATCACCTTTATGGTATAGTACTACTCCATATAATACATAAAACAGCATTAAATACAACAAAACACTTACAGGTGGCCGGATACACAATTTTAGAAAATCACCAAAACTGGGAATTTTTTGCCTGAATTGCCTGACTACCTGACCATTGCAAGCTTAGAGGCCAAACAAATCAGTGCACGGCCACCATTTTACGCCACAATAACAAACTCACTAGTGGGATGTGCCTTTGGGGTTCCGACGAGTGTGTGCCCTCTGCACCTTGTCTTTTTCTTTCTTTTATTTTCAATCACGCTGCTTGTCTTCTACTTCATCCAATGAAACCATATCAAGGCGTTAATTTTCCATATCAACACTTTCTTTAAGCAGCATAATAGACGCCACAAGATTATTTAAGGCGCTTAGAGTACGCTACTGTATTGAGGAATAGATTATATTCCTTACTTGTATAATCTATGATGGAGGGTACTATACAGAAGTACTGGTACTAGATAGCTTCACGATAGGTCACAAGATCACACCCATTCTTGATTTTACACATTATAGATCTATCGATTGAAACCACGATGAAACACCTTTTATTTATTTATTATTATTTATTTATTACAGGTAATTTATAAAGCTAAACAGCCTGTTACACCTGCTCAACAGGTAAAAAAGTACAAGTAGACTAATTACATACATTTATACATAGTGTTAGATGAATACTGGTCAATCAATTTCTTAAAATCATCAACTGATGCTGCACATACTACTTGGGGTAAATTATTCCATGGTTCAACAACTCTTCTTGTAAAAAAAACATTTCCTGGCAACTAACTTCCTCTAGCTTCATTGTTCTATCTCGGACTACGGTAACCACTTGTTGGTCTTTATTTTCTCTTGCACACCACACGACCCATAAACTTCTGCACACTCCTGTGCACTGGGATATAAAATAGTTATGTCCCGTATACTCGGATGATATCATTGTTATTACACTCGTAACAGGATATAACCATAACTTATTGTGTTACTGTGGTTTGATATCATGAACTACTCCAACTTGTTTCAGTACTTTTTACTGATGTGCTATGGACCCTACTCTAGTTAAATATTCCAATTTTTTTTGTGTACTTGTATAATACATCCAGTGGCTGTACTTGTATTGGCTTGGGTGATTGATCACCCTGTACAGGCCATAAACCTGATGAGTGTTACATATTAGTTGTAACACTGGGCATTCGGGCTTTGCCTGATATGTATGCCTAATGCCAGTGTTACAACTATTACATATTGCTCAACACTATTGAAAGAACAATTTTATCAATCAGATTTCACAGCAAACCAACTAAGTTTATGCAAGTAATGTTTATATTTTCCTGAAGAATTTCATATTGAAACATTTGTTGGTCTATTTTAACTATGTACTTTGTGATTACACAAAATTGCTCTTTGATATATTTCAGTTCTGGTATGGCATAAGATAAATAACTAAATTATACAGTTACAAATCTATTATCATACAATACTGTTCCTTAGTTTTTTGTTGTTGTTTTTCTGATTCATATTGTAATTCTAGTTTAACTGCCATCTACTAAATTAGTTCGTCAACTGCACTGTTTGTTCTTCACACATACGCGCACGCACACAGACACCACACACGCGCACACGATCGCACGTACACACAGACACCACGCACACGCACACACACAGAGAGGTCTATCTCTGCTGTAATAGACCTTGAATTGTTTGAGGCCAGACTGTAAATCTTTTAAAACTTTTCTTTTGTTGTTCTTAATTTGGTACAAGCAAAAAAATTAGAGTATATTATTTTACAAAAAGCCCCAAGTATACACCCTGGTATGTCAGATGTGAAACACAGATGTTAAAATTAAAACCCACAATCATACTTACCATGTTGTGTTATAAAACACTGTGGAGAATATACTTACTTCACGTGTTCGCAATAAGTGCCATGCAATGCTAGGCAGAAATCTTTTAAATTTTTTTTTGGAAAGATTCCTGCAGCCAAATGTGCACAGGTTTCTTGAAAGAACAATAAATTTTAATTATAACAATGCAGAGAGAGTAAGCTCACTATGTTGATGAATACATTTATATTTTACTGAAGTCTTCTCTGATATGCAGTTCAATCTTGCAATTCTTAAAAATTCCAATGTATTGAGCAGTTGAAATGTTTAGCTTTGGGTTAAGTATTAGTATTACTAGGGGGACAAAAAATTGTAAATTTAAACAAGTAGAATAGGGATCGAAGGTGTGATTCTGTGTTGTCGAAACAGGAATCTTAAATTCAGCGTACACAAATCAAGCCGCTTGGCTTGTATTGTTGTATTAAGCAGTATTGTGAATCACCATCTCTATTACTTCTTGTTTACATAGTTTTTGTCAGAATCACACCTTCGATTCCTATTTTACTTGTTTAAATTTACAATTTTTTTCCTGACATATTTTTGAAATATTTTCATGTCCATGGACATGGACAACACAATTATTTTTATGGCTGGTGTGTACTACATGTAGTAATATAATAATATAGTATATGAAGGCTTGCTCCATGATGTTCAAGCATCTGTCTACTGGCTACAGATAGACTGTGTACTCATGATCAGTCTTATGAAATCATACAGTACGATAGTTACTGTGTAGTAGTTACCTCAAAGGAGTAGGCGTGGCCCATGAAATAACGTCACACAAAAACCAGCCTCAATTTCCCCATATAACGATGAGGCAGTATTCATTATCATTATTATTATTATTATTAGTACTTGGTTGTATAATTATTAACACGTTAAGTGACCAGCATTGAAGGTCTGACAGCAACATGTCCTGCAGCCTTAGGATTACCTAACCTAATTTTAAGGACTTAGACTTAATGACTTGACTTAGTGACTGATGTGGTGTAACAGAAAAGGGACCAAAATAAGGAAAAGTTCCCTCCAGTTGCAGGATTCGAACTGCAGATCACCCAATGTTTAGTTGGGGCCACACTCAATCTTTCTCCAGGAGGGATTCATTAGGTAAAACTAAGCTTTTAGATTGACCTGAAAAGCTTTCAACGAGTTGCTACTGAATTTTAAAATAGTTTATTTAATGGAATTTTCTACTGACTAACTGACTGATTGACTGACTGATGCATTCAGACAAGCATAACTTGTTAACGGCTAAGGCTATGGGCTTGATTTTTTCACTGTTCTGACGTCGCTGAGATGTGCCTTTTGGCATGCTGCGGTACGTACTATGCCTTCTTCATGGACTTACCAGTGTCCTCCTTTGTGTCCCATTCATCTTTGCTGACAGCAAAAGGTGTCGATTTGGCGGTAGCACGTGATGGCTTCCCTTTGAAATGGAAATTGTCTGTATTTTTCATAGTGGCTATTTTGATTGTAGAAGTGCTTTTCGAACCATTTTTTATTCGTACTACTGTGTAATGGGTTGAACATGGCTAACAGCGAAGCATAATGGATACTTCATTCTTCAGACGATAATTAATAATTGGGGCGCATGACACAATTTCTTTCTTTTGGTATACGTGAATTGCAGAGGTGCTTTATGAACAGTTCTTGATTCGAAATGCTATGCAATGGGTCAGAGCCGGAGCCCACCATCCGGCCAATCACTTTTCAGCTACTTGATTTTAGTAAAAAAAAGATCGAAATACTCTAATAGAACAGTCATCAAATATACTCTAATAGAACAGTCATCGTGATGTTCTAATAAAGCATTTGGTATAGAATATAGCTCTTAAAATTACCCTATGAGTGAGCTGCGTGGCACACTGCATTAGCATGTAGTTACAATTTAACACTAAACTTTCACGTTGAGAAATTTTTGTATACATCATGAAAATAAAATCGGCTACTAGCTGTATTAATCAGATATGAAACTCAATTAATTGGTAATATAGCACAAAATTACCACTGATGTTAACGAAAAGAAGAGACTTTGCATGCAGCCAAATGTGCACAAGTTTCTTGAAAGAACAATAAATTTTAATTATAACAATGCAGAGAGAGTAAACTCACTATGTTTATAAATACATTTATGTTTTACTGAAGTCTTCTCTGATTTGCAGTTTCACCTTGCAAGTCTTAAAAATTCCAATGTATTGAGTAGTTGGAGTGTTTAGCTTTGTCTTAAGGGTTAAGTATTAGTATTATGAGTGTTTTATTTTATTATTTACCAGTTGAAATACCAAGGCTGTTACTGTGTCACCATTAAAAAAATGTTAAATTAAAACCCACAATCAAAACAAACAATTAATGTTATAAATGTGGCGGACTAAAAGAATGTGTAACCTGTGAACCTTATGTTGAATGATTTTTTGGAAGGGTTTCTGGAACGATCTTTTGCAGAAGCCTTGTTCACTAAATGGTAGCTGAAGATATAAACATGTTGCTAATTGTAACTCTTTGTGGAAAACTGTGTCTGTCATTATCGCTACAAGTCTAGTTTCATGGAACTGTTTCAACTTATGAAATTCACATCATTGTAAAGTACAGATCCCAAATATTGTTTAATTCTTGGAACCATTATTTTGTTTTTTAATTCCCGATCCTCGCAACCAGTATTTCCTAAAGCATCCATTGGAATTAGTTTTAGGGTAATGAAGTTAGGCAAGCCAAGCTACCTGGCCGTATAAACCTATCTTGTGTGGTTATACCTACATTCCACGAAAGTTTATGTGTCTTATTAAGGGATATTGATCAGTGTTTTACTGTGCTTAGCTTTAAGACTATTGTTGTATTGATTGCTATCACAATTAAAAAGATTTGTGTTAAAAACCACATCAAAACAAAAAAAAAAAAGACTGATAGTTCATCATGGTTTTCTACTATTTATATATTTATTAACACTATACAGCACAAGTGCTGAAGGCTTGTAGGACACCTGGGAAGTATGTTTGAAAAGTTGAAGAAAGGAGAATAAATTCCTGAACCTGCAGCCATGCTTGAGCAGCTACAGGAGTCTACCAGGCACCTTAGAGAGTGACTTGTTATCTCAAAGTATCCATTGTGGAACCAAATGGACATTATTTTTACTTATTAGTACAACTGCAGAAGGTCTGTAGGCTGGTTTAAAATGTTGTATTAAGAAGTGTGTACAGAAAGGAGAAAAAAATCCATGACTGGACCTAAGGAGTCAATGAATGAATTTTCTGTGTATAAAATGATAGTAATAAGGAAGAGTGCTGAGTGCTCAGTGGTGGTTGACTGTGTGTCATATTCTTTTGCAATTTCAAATACTGCATAAACATGTTTTGTATCGCATCAGAGTTGCCATCACATCATTGCTGTCGCAGTCAACTATAGACTCATTCAAGAGTTGATCCATCCAAACTAACTATAGCAGGAAAGACTTGAGTGGCACAGAAATTTACAAGGAATCTTCCTGAAAATCATACTCTCTTGTCCTCCTTGTTCTCGTCTTGGGATTGTATGCTTTTGCTTTGTGTAGATAATTGCTTATCGTTGCTACCTCTCCTTGCAGTTATTGATCAACACTTCTTCTTAGGCTCTACTATATGGGTGGCTGATCATCCAACTTCTTTTCCTTGACATACTTGCACACATGCTTGGTTGAACAAGCTGTTATCACATAATATTATGATTTTTGTAGTGTGTGCCTGTGGCCAAAGAGCCAGATTTCTCTGCCTGCTTATTTTATTGAGTGTTACATGTTCTTCCCTGCTGCTAATTGCATCAATTGCTGTCAGTATTGAAAATTCTATTTTATAAACTAAAACCCACAATCGAAATGAATAACCCTTACTATATATGTAGCTGTTTGATCAATACTCTTTGCCACTACTGTGAGTCGCGAATTTTAATTTGCGCACTACAGTCATTATTATGTATGCTTTTTATTATTTTTTGGAAAGATTACCCGAGACAGTTTTTGCGGGGATCTTGTTTGTTTATTGTATGACAATGACACTAACATGCAGTCTCTTGGCAGTGATTCAAATAATCATGATGTAACCAGCAGTTATGTATGCTGAGTTCTTTTGAAATGATATGGTTTTTGAATTTCACCAAAACATTGCGAAGGAGCAGGTGGCATCAAAATTAGAAAGGATAGTGACTAAATGAATGGTTCAGTAGAAAAAAAGGGATAAAACATTTTTTTTTGTAAAGAAATACTTTTAAGGCATGTTAACAATATTTTCACAAGTGATATTACCATTTGTATTAGGTTGTGGCATTTCAGCAATGCCTGAAAAATCTATTTAATGTTCATCGTGTTCACTTTAATTTTAAGCCTTCAAAGATGGAATTAAGTTTGAATATGATATAATGCGTAAGTGTGTTGGCAGAGTGCCAGGCATCTATTACTGCACAACGGGATGTTCTTATACGTGAAATAAAATTTTATTTCAAGCACTACAAGAACATGTAAACAGTTTTACACAACATTAATGAGTAATTTTGATACAAAGGGAGACATTGTCTTCACTGGAACTAGATGATGTTTTAATTAATACGAGTGTCCATTTAAAAATCACGTAATCTATTGTACACCACTAGATTCAGTAGCACATGAGGATTCTAATGGCGCTTAGTTTAAAGCCGTAGCATTAAGTATTGTGAAGATATGTCTTGATTAGTGAACCAGTGTATATCCATGGTGGGAATTTGATGAAGAAGGCTCTTTTCCAAGTGATGTGATGGATGGCGTTTTACTCAAATTCTTCGATGCTTGGTGCCATTTTGTTGGGAAGTTCATGGTAAGTAACGTGGTGGCTGTGGGATCTTTCTGTTGTTAATACCTGAGAAGTTATTTGAGATTATATAGAGGCATGTGTCAAAGCCTAAATATAAGCTTATGGTTGTCGAAGGGTTAAAGTGTGATTAGTACTCCCTTCAAATACATTTTTGACTATTGCATGTGTGCTAGTTTTGATTTTTGTGTCACCAGGTTCGTTTGGTGAAAGGTATAGTATAGGTTTAAGAATATATCTGATGTCAAGCCACTGAAAGAAAGAGGCTCTTTTCATGATTATCTTTAATAACAAGAGTATATAATGGGGAGGGAGAATTGAACTACACTATAGGCTGTGAAAAATGAGTCCGTAAAGTAATCCGCATACCTTCGTTTCTTCTCGTAAACCTGGCCATTGTTCATTTCTCAGATTTAACACCTTAACTGTTTTAACGGGTGGTCTGTATGGAATCGCAATACTGAAATTCCATCCAAATGTGTCACTGTAACTAGTAGAACTGTCTAGACGAGGCATGGGATGGCAACCATGATGAAATCTCTACCGTGATGAAATATTGAAATCTCGACCTTGCTCAACCATGATGAAACCTGGATGTTTGTTTTTCCAGGTTAGCTGCTTCTGTCTTTCTCTTTGTACGGTGAGTTCCTCTGCGTAATGTGCCACACTTTTCTTGAGTACACCGTTCTTTCATTCAATAGTCACATGTACAAATTGCTCCTACTGCGCTTATAATTAGTCGCCAATCAACACAAATCACCGAGCCATTTGAATGATGCCATAGGACTTTCCAGGCTCATTTTTCACAGCATATAGTGTAGTTTGATACTCTCCCTCCACATCATATACTCTTGATAATAATTATAATACATTCAGTAGTTTGACCTCCACTCTATTTTATCTTATCGTGTTAAATTAAAAACCATTAGATTAAGCATGTATTTCTATACAAAGTGTCTATGTTAAATTATTACTTTTTCACTGGGATACTTTTCAGATCAAAGTTTTGTGGCTACAAAATCATATTAGTTTATGGCTTCCTAATTGATCTGCATAATTATTTTGTCCATAACATAAAGCCATACATCAGTTTAAAGTGTATTTAGTGAGAGATGAATACTTTAAACTCTGTATCTTACCTTCTAAGCTGCAGGTGAATTATATAGTAAAAATACTGTTCCTCGTAATTAGTTGATTGAACTGAGTAGTCTGGGAGTTGTCAAATGCTACTTAATGTAACTACCTGTATTTACATATCAATGTTTTAATCACGTAATCGTGAATGCCTGTAGTTTCTGTGCAATTATAAAACATTACTGAATTGTTTACCAGTTCCCTAGACTCTTTGCAGTGTAATGGAGCAATTGTTAGTTCTGAGCAGAGAAATTATTAGCTGCCATTTCACTTAACTAAATTAGGTTCATATCGTATTACAACTGAATTGGCTTGGATTTCAGGAGTACCACACACCACTACTGAAGTGAAGATAATCTCTGGACATGCCATATCATTTTTGGACTGAATTTGGTGTTTGTGTAGGATATAATGGATCAACACCATTCTTGTAGTTATGTAATTCTTTAAATTGTCATGGCTCATGAGCTTAAAAGGTTTTTGTATTGATTTGAAGTTTTGGTGATGAAACAGTCCTGTATTCTGTAGTACAACACTTTTACTTAGTATACTGCACCTAGATTTTTTACAAACATTCTAACCTTTATACATAGTAATAGTTATAATGTGAATCATGTTTGGGACCAAAGGACGGTCGTGTACTGAGAATGTCTTATAAATGAGGTCTCGTGTGTTGGTAACTTAGGGACCTTTACCTGGTGTTGGAAATCTAAGGGGAAAAAATTATACCTTAACCACTTTTAGTAATAATTTTTTGATACAGCTACTGTAAAAACAGGTGTTATCAAGGTGGTAAAGGATTTGCCTTACCATGCAAGTTTCATGTGGTATGCAACTGAGTATTTTTTTTAAATTTACATGTTCGTGAACATGCTTCACTGCAGGTTTTCAATGAAGTTGTAGAAAATCTGAAGTGTTTGGGTCTAAACAATCATAAAATCAATTCTAGTCATAAATAATGGTTCTGTTTTGAAACTGGCTGCATTCAATTCACTTTCAACTTGATTATTTTTCATGGGAGAAAATCTCAAGAGTATAAGGTTAGTAGGTTGACATATGAAGAAAAATGTTAACAGACGCAAAAGTAGTGCGTAAATACCAAGGAGGTGTAGTCTGAATGAAACAACAGCTTATTACAGCCATAGGTTTTGGAAGGATATTTGCTGCAAATGATCATTTGTTTTTTTCACTTGTGAAAATGTTTTCTGTCTGCAAAAAGTGGGTCAGTCAGCTAGTGAAACAGCTTATTAAATTGACATAGTGTCTATATAGCCAATGTAATTTCATATCTCAGACCCACAATCAAAACTTACAGGGTCTAATATAAATTGAAACTATTGAAATTGTTGATCTTTACAAAAAATGTGCAGTCGTGCACGTTTCTAATCCCGTAATATATATTTTTTTGGAAAGGCCTGAAATAGCTACATGGTTTTGAAGCATCAAAAAAAAATGTAGTGACTTGGTTGTTTGTTAGGTTTAAAATTGTGACCCGGTCTGCAAAAAGGGGTCTTATAATAGCCTTTCCAAATTGTCAAGTTACACTAATCATAACTCCTCATGGTTTAATCCTATCACCTTCATATTTTACCAAGCCATAGTGCTATGGTAGGGGTATAAGGGGACCACATTTCAGGGTAATACCACATTCACAAGTCAAGTTACAGGTTGCCAAGTACATGCAGTTGAAATGCCCCTTTTCACATAATTGTGTTTTTAGTCAGGACTTTAACTGGTGACTACTAGCTGAATTGTTGGATTTCATCATATTACCCTTACCATACACAGGACTAGTTAGTAACCATACATCTAAATACTCACTATGAAATAAGGAAATCAATTGTGTTGTTTTTGTTTACATAATACTAACCACAATGAAGTTATTACTTGGCAAAGTCTAAACATTGGTTAAAATGATCCTAAACAAACAACGGAATCCGAAACTAATTATCTACAAAGGTGCCTTACACTCCAAAGAACTATTCTATACCATTTATTTACAGTGCGATCCATTCCACCGCTGGTTTCTTCGTGATTTGTTCCATTTTTGCTGTTGCACGCATGCGTATCTGCACTCGTGACCGCCATGCCGTGTCTGGGATAAAACAGTTGACTGTTGACTCTACCTGTTTCCATCAATGTATAGCACTTTCTTTGTTATTAACAACTTGTTTTTAACTCGAAGGAACGATTTAATTTGCCTATTATGAAATGTTACACTTTACACTATTACATGACAAACGCGCACTAGTCCACGACTATCCCAGAAATGGGACCCCTATGGGCGTGTCCACTTTAGCACTAGTGCATCTCACTATTACACGAACTAAACAGTTTATATAGCGAAGCTAGATTGTATTTCCTTCGTGATTTATAATGCCATGCCACCTTATGGCGGCTACTACCGTTAATGGGTTAAATGCAAGTGTTAAAGATGTCATTTGAAAAGGTGTAGAAAGGAGAAATAAATTCTTGACTGGACCAGGGCAGCGTAAAACCTGCAGCCATCCCTTAATAAAATATTTATTTCATCATTGGAAAAAAATATATAGTCATGGCTATTATTTCAGAGCAAGAACCTAGCAACTTGCACTAATTTAGAACAATCGGTCAGTGATTAATTTTGTCGTATAACAAGATCTGTAAACTGAATTAACTTTGATTGTCTGTGTACTTTTGTATCTTCTATCCCTCTGAGACTCTCTCTATGTTTGTCCTATAACTTTATGCCTTAACCTTTTGTCTCTATATTTCTATATCTGTGTACTTTGTATTAAA